>NW_017257097.1:66913-95220 GCF_001594055.1 Mycetomoellerius zeteki
CTTTTTCGCGCCTAATTAATTATTTTCATTAACTTGGAGTGAGCACTAAAATCGGAAATGCATATATTTTGATACTAGGATGTCCAAGGAACATTTTAGTATCAATAACTTGCGAGCACCAAATTCTTTGACGACCGGGGAACGAACTTTAGAGCGCGGCGCGCGCTCTTTCGGAACGCATACGACAGTAATACTTAAAATATGTTGTTATATTTAAAATAACGCCATAATTGAAAATGTTTTGGTTTATTTTGGAGCACTAAATTAGCACTAAAATCCCTGTGTACTTCGTTTTTCCATACGAGCTCTGTATATATTTTTTCTATTATGGGGGGGGGTCCAGCTTTATATGAAGCTGGACCCCCCATTTTTTTTTTTACCGCTAAACGGTTGGAGCACTAAATTTCGGACTAGGGTACTAAATTAGCACCTAATTAGCACTAAATTTTTGACCTATTCCGAACTTGTTTTTCGATGGTGGGGGGTCCAGCTTCACAGACATCTTTTTTCAGTGTATGAATTGCAAGGATATGGGCGGCCGGAATCATTATTAATTGGAGAACAATTCGAGGAAGAAATTTTCCCCTCCGAGTTGACACGATCCCGATTAACGGAGAATATCGGTATTTAATAATACAATTCGCACAGTCTGTGTTTACGGAGACCCTCGTCAAGATGCAAACTGCACGTTATTTTTCATTGTGAATCATATACTCCTTAAGCAACTAAATTATGGTGATATTTAGTAAAGTAATTCCCGCGCTTCTATCTAATTCTCTTAAATTATACAGACTTATACTTTCTTATTTCAAATCTTATTAACTTTTACCTGCATAAAAACGCACTCACTTGTCATTATTTCGCGCTTCGTGCCTCGCTGTAACGCGCTACAACGCGCTATAACGCGCAATAACGCGCAAATGTCCCCCCATCTCTCTGTCACACATGCATGGCAGAACGCTTTTCTAAACTAAAACTGACTGGCCAGACATCGTGGCCGACATGACTGCGGGAGTGCGGGCGCCACCTAAAAGAAAAGAAGAAGAAGACAATTCGCATGGCCGGACCGCATAATTCAATCTTCGAGCGCATGTTTAAAGGGATCTCTCTTGTTCTCGATGAAAAAATTCATCGTCGTGTCTCTCGTGCATTCACATAGTAATGCCTTTGCTCCTCATCGCGACGATCCGAGAATCCGCGCCTTTCCCTCGTAAATTACGCTTTGATAAGTCAAATTTACGATCACCTGCACCGTCGTAAATCTTATAAGCAACACGCATTAGTGTTTTTCATCACTAACTATTACATATTTCAACTCAACTGTATAGATGTTACATTAGTGGTTGTGGGATTATACGGATTCTTATATCATCTATTAGATGTGAAAAAAAGAGAAATAAAAATCATTGCTGTTCATTCTGTTTATCAGTACATTCTGTACTTGTTATTCTTTTTATTTTTTAAACATTGATTATGCGCACAAATTTTATTTCTTTTGCTTGAGAAAAGGATATTTGATCACTTCAACATTTGCATATTTGACCAAACATACCTACATAGCTATCTAATCAACAGATATTAAAGAACTAGAATTTTTTAACTCTCTTGAAATGAGATTTCAAAACAGATTATCACCCAACTTTTGTGATAATTCCTTCACTCACACCGTCAAAGTTTCTAATTAATCTTATATATAAAACCGAGGCAGATGTATAATAGAATGAATGTCGGAGTCAAATCCAAGAATCGATCGTTGACTACAAATCGATCGACTGTGACTCTAGCAGGGAGCCACGCACCATCCTATCTCAACATTCTCAACCTTTAACCACTGTAGATGTAGACTCTGTAAAATTTTTGCAACTTATTTTTTTGTAATTTTAATAAAATGACTAATAGCGTTTTCGACCCGGGTTTGCACCAATCTGGGTTGGATTAATGGCATTTTGTGCTCTCCTATTGGTAGAGCGTGTAACGTCAACCAATAGGAAAGATTAATCCAACCCAGATTGGTGCAAACCCGATCGGGCCGAAAACGCTATAAGATATGAATGACAAAATATGTATAATAAGTGACAGAAATTCCGCAGAGTCCATATCTATAGTTAAGATTGAGATAGGATGACGCGCGACTCTTTACAAGAGCGACTTGTATCTGACGAGTCTTGGATTTAATCCTGACACTTATTCTATATATTTACCTCGGTTTTGTACAAGATTAATTGGAAAATTTGAAGGATATAAGTGAAAGAATTATTATGAAGATGGATGGTAACCCATTTCAAGAATTTGAATTGCAATTCTCCAATCTGTTGGTCAAATAATATAATCATCTGGTCAAACATTCCCTTTGAAATTGTGACATCGTTGAAGTCGACGTGGTTTTTTTTTATACGTATTGTTGATTTTGAAGTACTCGATATATTTCTGTATTTGAGAGTTGAAAGTATAATAATAATTGCTAGTAAAATATATGTATAGCTCACTTTATGCCAACTAAGAAGCGTGCATGCTAATTTAATATATTTCAACAAGCGATAACAAGTCGATCATTAATTTTTTATAAAAAACAAGATCTCATATCAAAATCGAGTCAGAATCTCCAAAGTGAACCGAAAGTTGATAAAATTTTGATTCTCCGGATGTTTGATATATCATGCACGCCGCGGAGGATTGCTTCGTGACGTATTGATCTGCGTAGCGTCGAGAACGATATCGTGAAAATCAAATCTGGAGGAAATTATACGTGAGGACGATTACGAGTCGCGATAAAAACCGCACAGGAGGGAAAAGGTCTCCCTTCTCCGTCCTCTCTCTCTCTCTCTCTCTCTCTCTCTCTCTCTCGCTCGCTCGCTCGCTCTCACACTTATTGCATCTCAAAAGTCCGTGGTATCCCACACTCTTTTCTCTTCCTTCCTCTTTCTTTCTCGCAGCCCGCAGCTGCTGCGATAATGGCCGGTTTACCCGGAGAAACCGGTAGCCGGAGCTAGTAGTCAAGTAGCGGGTTTATGCTAGGCCGTTTAGCTCTTTTTTCGTACGAAAACTACACTCAGGTAAAATGTACACTATTTACACAGTCTATTTACACGAACTTGCTTTGGCCGATCAGTCTGGTCGGCCGATCAGTCGCGATTATACTAACGCAATAAAGAAATGTGCTTAAACCGTCATTCTCGAATTATCCCAGTGTGAGCTACTAACTCGTCCTACTAGCATAGCTATCTCCGATAGGGTCGGATACGACAAAGTGGCGCGAAGGAAGTAGACGCGGTATAATGGAACATGTATTATTGACGAGCGATAACGCAAATATTGAGAATGATAATTCAGTTACGAGTTATCTTTTTACGAGAACGGTTCATTTTCTCGGCGGCACAATCCCGACTATCCATACGTGGTGTAGAGCAGCCATAAACCGGCCTTGTGCAACCAAGTGCGATTCACAGCCGCGCGATCTTCTTTCCCCTCTCGTTTTTTTTTCTCTTTGAAGAACGTGCGTAGTCCCTGTCGTATTACTGTCGACGATTAAATTCATCGTGGCTCTAAGTGAGCTGCAGCACGACAGAAGATCTCTGGCGATTCGTGACAGGTGACGTTCACCATAATTACATCTAGAGTCCCTCTAGAGAGAAGTAAGAGTCTGGCCAACGTTCTAGTTTGATAGAAAATGGCGTATGCGGTACGACTGGTACGAGTATGTAAGACTTGGAGCTATTACGAGGAATTAAAAGTTGGAACTGGAATTGTTCGGAATGGATTCCGGTCGAAATTATTCCGTTTTTAGGGACCGTAAGAAATACAATAGAAATCTAGGGAATAATTGAACAATTCCGATTGGAATTCATTTCGAACAATTCCATAACATGTGTCCAGTTTGCCCTTTTAATTCCTCGTGGCTCGAATCGAAGCTTACTTATAATGCTACTATACAACGCGTGCGTCCATCAGTTTTGATAATTGTCACTCATTATGGTCTTCAAAAGTTACAACGATAGAAGTTGTTTGCTCTTCCTTTGAACAATCTGGGTACCATCACATATTCTAACATAAGTCATTTAAGTCCGTAAATAATCTCTGCACGTTAAATTTATACGCGACGAATAATGTGCAGGATGTCGAGAGAATTTCAAGATCACGCGCAAACTCGATTATGCGTTCGATTGGTCGAATATACGAAATGCATATCCTCAACTGTGCACAAATGAGATGTAAATGGCCAAGTATAACGCTAAACACTCGATCTTTGAAAATTTTCGCGCCGTTAAGACGTAAATTGAGATGGATAAGTGCGACGTACGTTATTAGGGCAGCAGGGCGATTATTTCGTAGCCGCAGGGTAAGATTTAATTAGGCTTCGGAAGCTTCGGTCTAATTCCCCGCGTCGATACAGGAGACGATTTCATTCATTAAGAGAGAGAGAGAGAGAGAGAGTTTTTATAATGTCAAATTATACCCGCAATTTGAGTTATATTTTCTATTATTTCTGTAGGTCGTCACTACTCCTATTTGATATGACGTTAATTTAACTAAAACAATGGAGTTAAACAATTTAACTTTTAAGAAAATGTATTAAATTTAACTCAAATTTAGTTTATTATTTACTAGATGGATACGTTAATATAGACGTTTACTTTAATCACAGAAATGAATTCATTTATATTTTGATACATGAAAGTTAAAAATGTTATTTAGCTCAAGGGATTGGGTTACCATTGCTTCTCTGATATCTAACATAGTGCACGACGATATGAAGTTCGCGGCTGTGTAGACGCATATTCAACCGTTCCTGAAATATCGCCTGAAACATCCTCCACCGTGCCGGAACTTGCGGCGAGAATCGGCGAGAAGGAACGGAAAGATTCTCACGCGACGGAATCGTGTGCGGGAGATTCCTCATCTTTCACGCGCATTAGTGTAGCGTTCTTGCTGATTATCTCTCGCTATAACGATCGAAGCAAAGCGAGACGTAACTTTGTAATAAGAGGCTGATAATTTTACTCCGCCCGCGCCGCATCAGCAGGAGGAATTTTTAATTCATCGATCCTCTGTGTACTTCGACAGTGAAATCTTGACGCTAAACTCAATCGTTATACCTACTATAATAGAACTATGATAAAACGCTTGGTTAGAACGAGAACAAGTGAAGAACTTGATGTCCATTTACCATCCGTGCAATGAAAGTGGCTGCGAGAGGTGAGAGATTAATGCGGTCGATGATACCGTCTGATCTGTGTTGCGAAGAAATTCTGATCGGGATAGGCGCGCAACGCGCATTTGTTCCGATTGTCTTGCCATGCACACGGCATTAGATATGCAGCAGGTTATATAGATTCGACGAGATTCGACGTGTCTCGTGAGATTTATTACTTAACGCGGCGAATGGCGACGAGTTCCGAGCGCGTCGTCGTGTCATTTCTTACGTAATGATCACTGAGAGACAGGTGTGGACGGACGCAAAGCGTTCTCGCGGCTTCTTCGCATAACTGCACGTTCTTCGTGATCCCTTTCGGCCTGCGGTATCCTCGAAGAATCTCCAGAATCGCATTCCCATCGAAATATCAGTTTCGCAATTTTGATGACTAAGGCCCAGTTCCACAACTCACGGTTAACTCTTAATCGAGATTCAACTTGTTTTTCATCTCTTTCCAATTCTAGAATTGGGAAGAGACGATGAATAAGTTGAATCTCGATTAAGAGTTAACCGTGAGTTATGGAACTGGGCTTAAATCGACAGGCATTCCAATAAGAAGCAATCGGATGAATCGCGTGCGTAAATCGCGAGCGAACCAGCGTTTTTAAATTATTATATATTATGTAATGGATTGCATTGTCACGCAGAAATGATAATTAAAAGAATACGTTATGTCGAGAGAGAGGGGGAGGGGGTAGGGGAGGGGAGGGGGGGAGGAGGAGGAGGAGGAAGCAGCAAGGAGGAAAAATCATGATATTGAACGAACAAGAATTAAAGAGAAAGATCACACACATACACATACGCACATTCACATAGAAAAAATACAAGCGCGAATACATAGAAAAAAAATTCGAGGCTACGATGACATACGGATACGTTATGCTGCGTTCGGTATTTATGCATAATAAAAACGTTACATATATCTAATCTCATTATAAATTTCATAAACTCAATCTTGGACTGCTCTCTTTTCCATAATTTTGCGTCTACTTTGGTGATATACTTAATACGGTTCGTCTATCATTCTTTCTCGGTCATTTTCAAGAAGGCATCTTTTTCTTTTCAACGATACGGAAAAATGCACAAAGATTATCCTTGTGGTGAATGTCACAGGTCACTAAAATTTTAAATCGAGTTAAACAACTTTCTTTTTATTTTTCCTTAATTTTTTAATAGAGCAGAAAAGGTCATGAAAGACCTTCACGCTCGCAGTAGGAATTAAGTAATAATTTTTGCGTTTTAGGACTCTCTCCTATGATGAATCACGAGTGCTGCCTACGTACATATGGTATATCTGTGGGGCTTTAAATTGCTCGCGCGGGGCATTGATAGTCTTTCCAGGCGGGCTTTGTTATTCCGTACTTGCTCTCAACTTGCTCTTTAGTCGCGCACGACGCGCAGGATTACGCAAGTGCAAC
This sequence comes from Mycetomoellerius zeteki, assembly GCF_001594055.1. Classification (NCBI taxonomy): domain Eukaryota; kingdom Metazoa; phylum Arthropoda; class Insecta; order Hymenoptera; family Formicidae; genus Mycetomoellerius; species Mycetomoellerius zeteki. The sequence goes on from NW_017257097.1 coordinate 73,523, forward strand.
GGGACGAGCGAAATCATGCGCGCGCGCGCGTGCGAGAATTTTACATTAGCAATTAAATACCGTTTAATTCTACGTCGCGCCGCGCGAACGCGCGGTCTTCGCTCTCGGCGAGCCTGTCATTATTATCATCATTTACATTGCCTCAAGGATCTCCCCGTATGTCTCACTCATAATTCTTTTTTCGCGCATGTGTATTGTATACATATAATATACGTGTGTTATCGTTTACCAATGCCTATCTCGAACTATTCTCGAGTTATCCTTGCGCGAATGTCGGATTTTATTCTCCAGAGAGAGGGGGGGAGGGAGAGAGAGAGAGAGAGAGAGAGAGTCGGCGCAATATCGACGCTCTCCCGGAACTGTGATTAATCAACATCAAGTTTCATAACGTTATTTGCGATTATCAGCGTCAAGAAGAGAGTTTATCGAGATTTTTATTTTTATAACGTAGTTTCTCATTTTTCTCTTAAATAAGTAAAAGCGTTTTTCTCGAATTTTCTTTGATTAATTTGACGAAATATTTTACGTTCAAAGAAGAGAACGCGTATTTCCTGTTTGAATATCTACTTCCTCATCCATTTGAATTTCAGAATTGATTATCACGTAATTCTGAAGTATTAATGTATTCGACGTAACCGTAACGGAATTTCGATTTGAGTCTGCTGGATATAATATCGACAAGTTAAATAGACTGTTGCAGATCAATTTACCTCTGTGATCTCCTCGTCTCTTATTTTATGTATTTTACATTGGAATTCTGTAATTCGTAACGATAGTCTCGTTAACATAGTTATTCGGTTATGATATCCTGCTTGCGCAGGTATTATACATACATATATTGTAAAAAGACGGTGAAATATAACGATATCGATATTATTGTTATAGAATCTTAATGCTGATTTGCGTGGCGAAAGAAGGAACATACGGAAACACATAATCTCGCGCCACTCGAAAAATTTCTCAGCGGGAAGGCTTTACACAGCGAATTCCAGTCGGATTCTTTTTCCTCGCGGATACCTGCCACTTCTCGCGTGCTGTACGATGTGATGCGATGCAAAGCAGAACTAGAGTTGAAGCGGAATGTCGCGAATACGTAATTTTGCGAATAGATTTTTAATTTTTTTTATCACATACGCGCACACGCGCGCGCGCACACACACACACACACACAAAATTCCAATAAATCAATCTACTCGTATTATGCATGCATTATTAAAAAGAAAAAATATTTAACAAATGTCACATAAATACAAAACGAATTTAATTACTTTATTATTTAAAAGAAATATATATGTATACATACGGATATGTAGATTTAATAAATGCATCATACCAGCATAATATACCTATAAATTTAAGTAACACACAAATGAAATATAAATTTCGAATTTAGTAAATTCCACTGCGGCGGATTTTCTTTCGTGATCATGAGATGGGGGTAAATAAAATTTATATTGATTAAATGAAATAATGTAGGAGTGTTACTTGCACTTTTGCAGGCCTAGCCCAGGAGGTGTCGGCGACAACGGCGTTCAAGGTGTTCGCGGCAAGGGTCTGCCGCACGTGATTTACTGCCGACTCTGGCGTTGGCCGGACCTACAGTCGCACCACGAGCTGAGGGCGATCGAGCACTGCGAGTACGCCTTCACCCAGAAGCGCGACGAGGTCTGCGTGAATCCTTACCATTATCAACGAATACAAACGCCAGGTACGCGAGGGCAGACAGGTGCATAGAAACTTTTATTTGATACTCGTTATAGAATACTCTATAATTAGATAAGGATGTAATGATTATATTAAACATTTGGCGGTTTTTAAAATCCATTTTTAAGGAAACCGTTAACTACATTCGAAAACGGCTGTGAAATTAAACTTGTATTCTATTGTATTTAAACCGTTTAGAGTAACGATAAGTTTTTTACTTTATATAAGTTGGGAAAATAAACTTATTTATATAGCGAAGATAAAATTTATACCAACTTCCTCTTTGTGACGGAGAAAGGGCGATCATTGGTATCCGTTTTGCTCGAATTACGTCTTTTCTCTCTCTCTCTCTCTCTCTCTCTCTCTCTCTCTCTTTCCGTTCTTCTTTCTCGAGAGAGGGCTGTTAATCGGCCGTTACGACCGTAAGCATAACGAGACTAGATCGCGTGACTATATCGTGGCGCACGAAACTTTGCAGTTTTGCCAGCCATTCTCGTGCCACGGCACAACCTAGCTAGCGACGAGAACACCGTCCTCTACAACACCTCCCTCGAGGAGCTCAGCGTCAGCGTGCCGGAGAACACGAGCTTCCACGCGACGTTGAATCACCAGCACAATCAGCAGCAGGGCATACCGCAGTCCCCGCAGCAACAACAGCAGCAACAACCAAATAATCCGTACCAAGGAATGCAGGTCGGTAACTGGAACGGATCATGTTAACAAGTTGGCTTGCCCAAAGTCAATTTGTTTCCCCATGAAAAAACTCATTTCTTATCATTCTTTTATTTTAAATTATTTCTCGCTGTCAATATGTCACAAGTAATAATACATTATAATATAAATAATAATAATAATAATAATAGTTATAAATATAATAGATAATATATTTTTTGTTATTATATTTATATAAAATGTATAGTATCATTGATGATCTCTAATTAATTGTATGACAGCTCATACTTGAACTATAGGTATGTATGTATATCTCGTAATACTGATTTTTACACAGATTATGTAGGTAAATAGTGTACAACATCCTATAGTCCTATCCTATATAATAAAGGAGAGAACGCGCTGTCGGATTTGGAAATGTGATTACCTGCACATATTATTTATGTTTAGAGCATGCAGGCAACGAGTCCGGCAAGCGTCGGGAGCTTGGGAAGCGTGCAGGGCTCGCCTCATCCCGCTCCGGGATCCATGGATCCGCCGGCAGATACGCCGCCGCCGGGCTACATCAGCGAGGATGGCGACAATATGGACCACAACGATAACATGTCCCTGTCACGCTTGTCACCCAGTCCTGTAGACGCGCAGCCGGTTATGTATTGCGAGCCCGCATTTTGGTGAGTACCAGGTTGATTAATGGACATTGCGCGTGGTATATCGCACTCTCCTAAACGACCTAAATGCACATAAACAGCACGATGCGTTATACGTTGTCCGCGAGACGATTTTAATCATGAGAGTTGCTAATTCTAATTCTCGATCGCGACAAAGTTACGGTACGAAGGTACAAAGATCTTTTGAATTTATAGGATCGCTGTTTAATATTGACGTAAAATGAAATCGAATAAGAGATCAGATCGACATTAAAATATAAAAATATTAAAAACCGGAAATTAAATTGACAAATTATTTAGGTAATATATTTATTCTCGCGTTTATCCATAACTTCTCTTCACTCTTGATTTATGTCGTGCCATGTTTGCCACTCACAACTTTTGTTTTACTTGCCAGGTGTTCAATTAGTTATTACGAGCTAAATACGAGAGTGGGCGAGACGTTTCACGCGTCGCAGCCGAGTATAACCGTGGATGGTTTCACTGATCCAAGCAACTCGGAGCGTTTCTGCCTCGGGTTGCTGTCCAATGTAAATCGCAACACGGTAGTCGAGCAGACCAGGCGACACATCGGCAAAGGTGTTAGGTTGTACTACATCGGTGGTGAAGTGTTCGCCGAATGTCTATCTGATTCGAGTATCTTCGTACAAAGTCCAAATTGCAATCAGCGTTATGGCTGGCATCCGGCTACCGTTTGCAAAATACCGCCAGGTAAGCGAAAAAATTTATCTTCTTACGCATTGTAATTTGCTTTTTTCTTGGACAAGGTAATATGCTTTTTTTACTTGTTTAGTTTTAAGACAATTTCGTCTTCAAATCATTTAATTACAAGTATGTCCAAATTCAATTCTTTGCATTAGATTTGTGTAAGCGTATTAGCACACAGACAATTTGAAAATTAATTAACTATTAGTTCGTTTAGGTTTCTATATTTTCTTCCGTTCTTTCTCCGCACATATTTTTTTATCTCGCTTAGATTGAAATTAATAATTTATCGGAAGCCTTCGAGACCTTCCACATGCGTCTTTCAACGAGATCTGTTTTCAGTGAGACCTTTCTATCTTTACTGTCTGATTTATTCAGTAATTATTATCCCAATGAATGATTAACGTTTTTTATTTGTATAAAATAATTACTACATAAATAAATTATTTGTTTATTGTTCATCGTTTTCAGAATCTGTGTGTATATATTTTGTTGGCATGCAGGATGTAATCTGAAGATCTTCAACAACCAAGAATTCGCGGCGTTGCTGTCGCAGTCAGTGTCGCAGGGTTTCGAAGCAGTGTACCAGCTGACGCGTATGTGCACGATCCGAATGAGCTTCGTGAAGGGCTGGGGCGCGGAATATCGCCGGCAGACAGTCACCTCAACTCCCTGCTGGATCGAGCTGCATTTAAACGGACCGTTGCAGTGGCTCGACAGAGTACTCACGCAGATGGGCTCGCCCCGCCTACCCTGTTCCTCGATGTCCTAAATTTTATCAACCTCCATCCGTTCGTTCATGAGAGAAGAACACATGAGAATATCTTTTCTGTGCTATCGTCGTCGATTGATCGATCCATTCATTTCTTCTATTTCGTTTCGTCGCATACGGTATGTGAAAGTTGAATTCAACTTCGTTGTTCAGATTTTCCTCGAACGAACGTTGCTCAGTGATGCGTGCAAGAAGAAGAAGAAGAAGAACATATGATCTTTACACTCGAAAATGCAGTTAGTAGTTGAAAGAATCAAGGCTCAGACACAACGATACCAAGTTTTTTTCGCGCTGATATCGCGTTTTTCTCGAATTGTCGCGCGATCAATCACGAAGCAATCACGATGTGTGAAATACGCAGACGAAAGGATGTGAAATTGAAACGGCATTCGCACAACAGTTGAATATCATAGTAGATATATTAAAGCTTGATGTCCTATTACGGTTTGTTGTGATTGAAGAGAAGAGACACGGTGATGCGCAAGGACGCGAATAAGATACACGGAGCTTCGCCTCGACGCACTTATATCGTGCGCATGTGCACCGCAATTGGCGTACAAGATATATCCAGGGTGATCATAATCCGAGTTTAGTCGATTCGCAAATAAGAAGCAAAAAGAAAATGAGAGAGAGAGAGAGAGAGAGAGAGAGATATTTATATATATTATATATATATATATATGTATATATGTACCGTGCGCTAACAGAGTTCAGTCTTTTACATATTTTTATTGCTTATCCAGGCAGACACAATTATTACATTCGTACTACAGTATACGCCAGATCTTTACCAGATATAATATCTATACATTATACATAATATATTATGTATGTATGTTAACTTTAGCCCATCGTAGTGGAAGAAATCCACTTGAATATTCTATATTCACATGACACGCACATATGCATACAAACACACACACACGCACACACACGTACATATACATACATGTATATATGTCATGTTTTACGATATTTGTTATGGAAGATTACGATAGTAGTATACATATATCGACGGAACTATCTAAAATTGTTTGTGTCATATAAGATTTTCCAATCGCAACACAATATTGTCTATCTAAAATCAATATATATATATATATATACATATATCAAGAATACATTCATATGTATAATATTTTCTAGTAAATTAATAGTACGCGTTGTACGACTTACTCGGACTATGTACATTTAATTGCTTACGAGTTTAGCACAATGAGTATTCACCCTGTTGTTATGTATATTTTCTTTAATAACAAACGTAAATGCCTTTAAAAAGCAAGATTTATGCATGGAGAAATCTTTTAATATATATATATATACATATATATACATATTATTTAATATATTTAATTTGCATGTTGTATTTTTTCTTTTTTCTTTTTTTTTACTCTTAGATCTCTTGGACCAAACGAATAAATTTTGCCTTGTCGAACGGTACAGGTAACAGTACATATATCTAAATTATTATTACGAATACCCAAGTGTGTCTTCTTATCCTCTCTATCGTTTTCAACGAGATATGTACTTGAAATGCCACGAAAACTTATCCTCGCGTTAGCTCTCTTGCAACTCCGAAATCTGCTATCGGTATATTTGCTTTAGACATTAGGGAGTTTTTGCAATAACGTGAATCCAGATACGGTGAACGTTAAAGTCACGCTATCTTTTTCTTAATTAGTTGTTAAGAAGAAGATAATCTGGCCTTAGCGTTTACTGTATCTGGATAAACGCTAAATCTGCAAAAACTCCCTATTATTAGGAATTTACAGTTTTCCTGCCTATACGGTCATCGCGAAAAAATAATTACCAATTGTATGTGAAACGCCTTAATCCTGGATACTCTCCAAGTTTTAAATATATTCTGACACTTTCCACCTGCATTCCGATTGGCAGTTCACATCAGTTTTTCCCTGGCGTAATTCCCCGAATTCGGCGAAAGCAAAGCGCTTTTACCCTTGACAACGCTCGCAAGGATACACTTAATCCTAATTGAGGAAACTCTGTGGAACGCCGCGCGAGTTGTTACATTTCGACGAGTGGATCAGATGACAGAACGCTACGAATACATACAGAGTACGCAGAAAAGAAAGCGTAAAACAGTAAGGAAAAGAGAGATTCGAGAGAAAAGGAATCGACAATCGAACCGGTTAAGCTCGACCCTAGATGACTTTAGGAGCAATATTTCGAAGTTTGTCAATGAAATCCTGGACAACGGGGTCATCACGTTCCAATAAATCGATTGGGAAGCAAAATGCCCGCGAAGAAACACTAGAAGAGAACAAGGAAACTGTCTGAGCGAGTCGATGTCGTTCAAGAATCGCGGGATCTATACCGAGGCCCGGCTCTTGTTTACAGCCATTCATAGCAATTTAATCATTTTGCGTGCAACCCATTATTCACAAGAGCTGGCAGCTGTGAATTCAGCAGAACGACGGCCTCGTGTTGCTGTAAAGCAACGATTCGGTGTTAGAGATCAGTCGGTCATCAGCGACAGGCTGCAGTTGAACGAGCTAAACAATTCGCCATTTTTTAAATCGTACACACGACTGATCTATCCGATATTGATGGAGATAATGAACCGACGCTGGCTCTACGTCAATCAGGATAATTTGCGGGGCGTACAATTTCTGTGGGCGTACAATCGCGATGTGCAACTTGAACGACTATCTACAAGGCCTCTTGCAGTCTATCGTGGCGAAACTCGTGGCGATGGTATCGATGGTATCATAAAGGACACCTTCAGTTTCCCGACTAGCTGCTGCTGCTGCTACAGGGAGTCGATCAGACCCTGACCAATTGAACAAAGTGCGAATGAGGAACGATGAGTCCGACCTCCACGTTATTACGCTCAATTATGCCTAATGATTCCAAAGTAATATCGACGAAAATTTATTTTCGACATTTAGTGTTTGTAGAGTTAAAATTTAACGTAATTATATCTATATCTATATCTATATCTATATATATTTCGATTATGTTAGTTGTTCGATTTGAGGGACCTCCGTTATTACGGCACAGAAATATCCTATGCGCCCTATAGCATCGTAATCTTCGATAAGAAATGTAAAACGCATAAAAATAAATCCTTGAGTCGTCACGGGATGAAAAATGTCGTTTGAACGAGCATTTCAGAGAGAAATGCAATTTCTCAATAGCCTTCCGTTTTTCTTTCGTAGTTTTACTGCTATAATATTTACTAATATGATAATCTTCGAGTAATCACTTGGAGCAATCTCTAAACATTTACTTTTAGTCAAAGATTGAGATAATCGCGTGGGACGTAAATGGGACAGCGCAATGATCCTTAAAAAATTTAAGATCAGTCACTTTAAAGTTTAATTAATTATTGTCGCTTAATAAATTATTAAATTTACAAAATAAGATTTAGCTGATTAGTTGTCTATTAATTCTATCATGGATACGTTCCTATATATGTATAATTTAACCGGAAATGTCAATCGGCTAGTTCGCGTCCTTCGTAATTTGTTACAAATTTTAGTCCGAGACTTGCAAGTGTCATCTTAGACGCAAAGGAACTTTGCTTGAGCAGTTTTCTTGTTTCAGAGTCGATGAAACGTGATGAGGCTTCTGTGTTAGGGTAGCGAAGAGGGCTTATTAACGGCTTTGTCTCACCGCGCCAGCGAGTTTCACCGTTCTTCGAATGACGACGATGCGCGAAATATACCTATATATTCGGCCGATTGAATTTTTGATGGGGGAACTAACTTAACCGTTAGTACCGTTACCTATTAGCGCCAGGCCTGGACGGGGTACCGTGGAAGAAATACCGTGCGTGTAACTCGAATGTAAATAACGAAACTCTGACAAGCGACTAGCATAAAGCATTGCAGATCACGCGAGATCCCTTCGCGAGCGCATTGTACGAGGTAATATTTTCGAAATCGAAAACACGAATAAAGTGTGGCCGATATCTACATTCGTGTTACTCGAAACTGACTCGAAACACTGTCCAGTCTTGTCGTGTTGAATTTATACATGATTACACATACATGATTTGACTTGTAGTGAGATAGATAGATGAGAGTTTTGAAGGAAGAAGTAATAGAAGCATACAGTGTGAATGAGAAAGAGAGAGAGATGAGAAAGCGATTGTAGCCGCTTTGTAGCTTAATTCCTTAGATAAACTGAAGCGCGCCAGGTTCTCACCGTCTCGTTAAGTCGCGTAGTCGCGACAGAAGCGGAAACAGAATGGAGGGTTGAGGAGCACCTCTTTATGTGGCACGATTATTAGAACGGAAAGTTCAGGATTAATTTTCTTATCGTATATACATATTTCTGTCCGTCGCGCGTGATCAACTTGCATCACACCGCTCATAAATATTCGTTTATCCGCCGTATAACTCGATCGCCTAATTTCCTTTGCACATTAAAAATTTTTTATACATTAATATGTATAAATATGTATAAAAATACATAAACACGCATAAATATTCATAATCATAAATAATTATACATGAAATGTCCATACATCTTTCTTTTGTAAAATTACTTTTTAATGTAAAAATAATAATAATATTGAGAAAACATCAAAAATAGTTAATGGGACTATTTTCGCATTGTTTGTTTTAGAAAAAAATCAAGTTTGGAAAAATGTAAAAAAATTTGCTCATACATAACTATATATAATTTTACATGCAACTACATATGAGCAATTCTTTCACATTTTTTCAAACTTGATTTTTTCTAAAACAAACTGCGAAAATTTTCCTTTTAATTATTTTTTATGTTTTCTTATTATTATTATTATTTTTAGTACACTAAAAAGTAATTTTACAAACTAAAGAAGGATGTATAAACATGTATGGACATACATATATCATACATAATTATATATATTTATGAAATTTATATATGTTTATGTATGTTTATACATATTTATATATATATTCATGCATAAACAATTTTTTACCGGGATTCTAGTCAGCTCTACAGGATTTTTGATCGAATGTCGAATCAGTTACGTTTGTCCACGGTTGATCCATGCATTAAAAAGATTTCTTTTCACGCCTGTATCGTCTGTATCGTCAATTTGTCATCTACTTTGAGAAACATGAAAAGAAGATAAACGGATACTTGTGGGCGGTGTATTTTGAAAGTCCGATGACAATTGACAAATGCGGGCAATTGCGCGACTCTGCGTAAACCCTGGAATTCCTGGAAAGCCCGGCGACCGGCGTAGACCGCGTAGGTATCTCCTTATTCTTGATCAATCGTTGGGCGGCTCGCAACAGCTCGCAATCGAGTGAATCGAATCACACCGATCGCTCATCGTGGCTCATCGCGGTATTGAATGTTGTTCTTCTTTCTCGATTCACACCAATTCACGCCATCGTTGAACCGGTTGAACCATGGATTCAACGCGAAAGAATACCGTGGTATCGACGTGGTTGAGGTGGTTCGTCAACTGTCAAATACCGATTTTTGACAGGCACTTATCTCCCTGCACAGACTGCCATTAAACTGATTCTACAATGAGTCAGTAGTCGGTACTTCTCGGTAGTCCTAAGTCTTATCGGTGAATCGGTGGAATTGTTGGCCAACAGTCAACTTGTACGACTAAGGCTGCGTTCGGAAACATCACCCGAGTGCCCCCGCGTGTCGTTTCATCTTTGTTATTCACTCAATGTTAAATAAGGATAAAACGATACACGAGGGCACCCAGGTGATGTTTCCGAATGCAGCGTAAGAGACTACCGATTTTTCTTAAGACTGACCAAATTCGACTTTATTCCTTCCCATTAATCGAGTTAAATGACTCGCTGTACAATTAACAATTAATAGATGCAAAAAATCATAGTCATCTATTCAGGTTAAAACTGGTTAAGACTTAAGATTTCCAACTACCAATTCATTGTAGAATCAGCTTTAGAGTATCATTAAGATAATAATTAACAGATACAAAGGAATGAAGTCTGCTTGTCCCAGCTTTCCCACGACCCGCGACTGTGTTGAAATGTTCGACTTGATATCATTGAGATTAATAATACTATTAATATTCGACGGAATGTCGATTCCCGCGGTTCCCCTCTCTCGCATATATATATATATATATCAATCGATTTTTTTATTATTGCATCGTAATCTTACGATTCGTAGCGTTCCATCGATCACCATCGATGCACACAAGGACGGCGGAATGGGAATTACCTCCTTTCGTCCAAGAATTCCCCGTCGCGCTTCTCAGTTCTCGTATTCTCGTGACCGAAGACTGCAGGCCCGAACAACCGATTAAAAAAAGATGAAACGCATCCTGCATTGTGACATATCATTTATTCTCGCGTAATATTATAATATAATAATAATTATATAGATGGCAGAAGAAAAAGAAAATCGCTGCACCATGCGCCACGTTGCACCACGTGATTATTGTATGGGGGATAACTGTGATAGCTGTATCCAGCTTTGAGAAGGAAGCAACCTTCTATTCGATTGCGTTTGTTAATTAATTGTCTCTTACCGATACGCACGATGATAGACGGGAGACGCGACGCGATGTCTCCAGAAAATAGGCACAGTATCGTCGCGAGGAATTTCGTAAAGCGGTGTAAAATAGTTTTGTTTTGTCTACCAACAGTTTATCGAGGATCTCACTTGCCAGCGTTATTTTTCTCTCTTTTTCTGTTTAAGTACAGCCTTCCTTCTTTGAACTCTCTTTAAACGTTTTTACCGTCTACGAAAGATATTGTGAAAAGAATCGACGGATAATCCTGACGAAATTCCTTTTTTTCATCGCGAAGTAATTTTTCAAATTTCTAATCCTAGTAATCTTTAATTCTAGTCCTTTAAAAAAAGAACAGAACTTTTAAGAAAAAAGCGAAACGTCGAACATGGAAAAAATTATCAAAGATATATATTTAGGTCCTATGAATTTTAAATAAATTATTTTGGATTCTCCCGAATCCCTCTTTTTTTTCTCGTGTATCCGTCGAAGGGATTATTTCAAAAACGTATATGTCACATTGTATACTTGACTATACAAACTTTCGAATCGAGCAACCCGACGATTATAATCTTTAATTCTGTCATAGATCTTATAAGATCTATGAATTTTACACACACGCACGCACACACACACACACACACACACACACACACACACACACACACACACACACACACACATACACGCGCGCACGCACACATACATATGTGTAATGTGTATATATATTTCTTATATGAGTAATTGCGTCCATGCCGTAGACAAGCGAAGACAACTTTGTATGATGAAAATGCAAAATCTTTATATTACTCGTGTGAATAATGAGTAATGAAACTGGATTCTTGGCTCGCAGTTCTTTTCTTCTGCAGCATGAACGTGATTTTTTATAAAAATATGAGAACCGAGAGAGAGAGAGAGAGAGAATGAAAGAATGGACAAGACGTTGTACGACATGGAATATCGAGCCTGAGACTGTATAATAATTATAAATAAATGTACACACGTTAAGACCAAAGGACAGATGTCGCAATACATTTCCTTTTGATAATATTGTTTAATAGTACTCTATTCATTTTTTTATATTCTGATACCATATCTACGATTACTCTTTTATAATATTTTGTTTCCTTTTAATCACTTCCTTCTCTTGCTGTAGGATTTAAATGTAACTCTTACATTTATTAACGAGAAATCTTTAATAAAAATAAGTCCTAGCCAATTGAATCAACGTTTTATTAAAAACAATGATCAATCTTACAATGCTCCGAAATGGTACCAATACATCCTAATATACAGATTTGTATAATAATGACACAGAGAGATATATGTATATATATTTTATAGAGCAATCATAGCACAGTAATGTATTTGTCGTGTAAAATAAAAAATAGTATCGAATAGCAGGAAAGAATTTCACTAAAATCTCATTTTGATTTGTCAAAAATACAGAGGAGAGTTTAAACCGAGTTTCGTGCAACCGTCTTGTGGTGAGATTTGCGAGGAGCAACTGCGGTAATAAAATGCAATAACAAAAATTGAATACAATTACTAAACACTTTGTGCTTCAGGTTCAATGACAGAAATTCAGTGCGTCTTTATAGAGTGACGAAAACGGGATGAGCATTATCACCGATACCTGATTGATAAATCGTACGATGTTAAGTTTACGACTCGATTCTAATAACATTAAAATCTTGTCAACTAAGGGGGTTCGCGAACTTGTTCAGTGAAACTCTTTGGCTCGTACACAGTTTGCCGTCTTTCCGAGGAAAACTTTCGTTCAGAACCAATTTATAAAAAAACGCTCTGTTTTTGAGCATGCTGATTGTAGGTAAGCGATTTCATGATACAAACGGAAAATTCAATTCTAATTTGTATTTGTGTCTATAAATATAGTTTTTGTGAATCAACCATTACTCAATGGCACAATCGATATATAGTAGTAAGTTATAACGTTATTTCTTGATGTGATTTTTCCCTTTAAAGTTAAGATTTTTCCCAGTTTGTTTAATATCAATGAAATGACGTACGATATATCATAAAATCAAATAACATTGCTTCAGTAATTGCGACTGTACACCAAAGAAGGAACTATTTTCGAAAATAATCGATAATAAGCTAAGCTAAATTGTGGTGCAAAGTAACACAAGCAACCTTTGTTTTATGATATATCGGCATTTATGATCACCGGTAGCAAAAGTTTTCTCGGAAAAGAATTCGTGTAAGAATGTGTATTCGCTGCATCATTTCTCGTTTGCTCACACGACTAGAATATCTCTTTCTTCTCATGTGATGAGCTATCTTTTTTTTATCGTCTCTAGAGAAAAAAAGCTACTACACTCGATTCATGAAGCATACACGTCTCGCTCGAATGCGATGCTGTCTTCGACGAAAACTCCATTTCGTTCGTAACCTCTATCTGTACCAAGTACTGAATTCTACATAATTGAAACACGCGGTCTTGTATGCGCGTCTGCGAATCGAGGACATGATCCTTCAAACATACGAATTGTTTGCGCTTTAACAGAGGAACATGCCAAGAAATTTGTTCGGAATTGTAGATTGCCTAATACAATATAGGTACAAATCGCAAACTCTCACTCTAGACGGTATAATAGCTCAACCCAATATATGCCGCATACTGACTTCAGAATAACGTCATCTGCTATGATGAATTGTTGCGCAGACATATTTTCATATATCTGATATAATCGATAGATTTATTTTTTCAAGAGGACCGTTGATTTTGTTTATTGATGAATTACGACTAACAGGACGTCTAACAGAGTCCGCTTCGCAGACGACGCTGATGCGACGACTGCATTTGTTTCAACGAGAACATGCTCATAGATAATCCAAAGGTCGCGAGGAAGATTGCGGACGTCGCCGTGCCACGATCGAAGCTCTTGGCCCTGTAAAAAGCTGGGCTGGCTCCCTGGAAAAAATTATCATGAGGTAAGCTTCATCGAAATAAAACATTTTTTATAATTAATTCTTCTATATTTATGTAGAAAAATATTTATAAGAAAATATAATTCTATATTTATTGTTAGTTAAATATATACGTTTGTCAGTTATAATACAATTACTTATAATATACATATATCTTTGTTATAATTTTAACCCATAACAAGAACACATATTTTTTGTGACGCTAAAGGGACATATGGGACCTATTAAAACTTTTTGTTAGTTTACTTACTTTCTTTAAGAAATTTTTCAAATTCATTTATATTATTTTTAATCCATAGCATGTGTGAAAAATGCAAATGAAATGTTATTAATAGACTTTATTGCTTCTAACTTATTGTTAAACTTAAACACGCATTAATCATTTTTTCATAACACTCTCTTTTTTAAATTATTACGTGTATATTATAATTATATCTAGGCTGTGTTCCAAATTTACTGCCAGCGCTGAAAATGCTACAGTTTACGTTCCTGTACTATAGATTTTCAGTAATGGCAGTCAATTTTGGAACACAGCCTTTGGGTCACGTATGTGACTCGTATGTATACGTCCAGTTACGAGTTAATATCAACAATGTTTCAGGATTTCTCTCTTGATCTCAATTTTTCAAAAAAGAAATTAACTGAGAATATATAAAAGGAAAACTTTTTCCGTTCATCAAATATAGAGGTAGGAATGGGAATTAAGTGAGCGTTAATTAAAGTCAATTACCGTGGGGCTGAACTCTCGAGACTTACGTTAATAGGTTTTTATTATGTGACAATCTTGCGTTTCGCGGGTTTTCTCCGTGTTTAGATCCATTCTTGGAATGCCAACGTTTCGTGAACCTTGCAGTTCACTTCATCAGGGCAAGGAGCAGCTTGATACTGTATCAAGATATACAGTATCAGGCTGCTCCTCGCCCTGATGAAGTGAACTGCAAGGTTCACGAAACGTTGGCATTCCAAGAATGGATCTAAACACGGAGAAAATCCGCGAAACGCAAGATTGTCACATAGGTAACATCCGTGAAAAAAAGCCTCAAGAAGGTTTTTATTATATTTTTACCTGATTCAGTGTCAATCGGAAAGCGTACAGCACAACATGGGTCGAACGCATCTCGTTATTGCAGTTTCTTTGTGTATTCTGAAAGAAAAGAATAATTTATACAAGTATCTTCTTTAAGCAAATTATGTACTGAGTGAATAGTTTGCGATTGATTTTTAATCAATGTTCACGAAATATTATATCTTCGAGTTACGGGTTGCATATCGCCTCATTTCCGAGAATAACGAATGAGAAAACGAAATCATAGAAAACGCATGGTACTTTTTTCTCGTGAAGATGAGACACGTGAAAGAATAACTGCACGCACTTGGCTAGTTCGGCTGTGTGACAACTGCGTCGAATGAAACGCGAATTATGATGGACGAATGAGAAGTACATCGAGGTAACGAGAACTAACTTTATAGAAGACAAAAATCCTAGTCTTATCCCGCTCTTATCATCCGCAATAATGAATTCGGGACGAGATTATTAACACTCGTCTGAATCGTAAAACGAAATACTCTTGCACATGATGATCGCGACGTTGTTAGGTGTAATGGTTCCTATTTAGATATAGCACAGAAAAATAAACACGACGTCGAGATGTTTACATCTGAAACGCCATGATTAATAGTAAAACATAAAAAAGATGTGTATAACTTTAAATCTGTGTGATTTTAATAATCTTTTTAATGCGAATTATAAGGCGACTTATTCCATGAGTCATTAAAGGTTTAATCTTTTTCAAATTAAGTATGTCTCACAAACGAGCGAGATTTAAGTATCTTTTCCTCGATTTCTAAATGATACAGATAAAATAAAACTCAAAGACTGTTTTTTTTAATTTATCAAAATTCTAAAAATACAGAGTTAACGATTAGTTTAATTTAAACATTTAAAAAGTAGACAGCAAATATAGGACTGCAAAGAGTTAAGGATTAACGCCACCAAAGAAGAACAGCTGTTGCACATGAACATTGGCATTTGTAATTTACGTATAAAAATCGATAAATATTTCTCGACAACATATGAAGAATAGTTTGTTAGATAGTGAAATAATAATTCAGAGTCAATCGAATTATGAAAAAAAGAGGGTATTTATTTAAACATAAAAAGAATACTTCCTTGCGTCACAAGATATCAAACTTGACGAGCTACATCGCGAGCTACAAATATTTTTCGAATATGAATCAATCGAACCAGCCCTACTCTTTAACGTTGTGCGTCATTGAGTTATCGCGAATGACGCGAAAACGCGACGAAGACTCGTTTGCAGCGGATATCTCCGATAAATACATTCTGACGCGTTATTGTCAATTGTCAGAAGCTGCCATAATCGGGTGAATCGCTTCTCTTATACCAATCTTACTCAATGTTGCTTGGCGAAAGTGGTCTTATTGTCGTCTTATTAACGTAAGAGCAGAAAACGAATGGGCATGATTCGAAAGATGAATATCATTATCAATAAGTAGCTGTCACAGTTGAACAGAGGATTGAAGATGTTGGCGAAAACACACCGAAATAAACGAGCAAAATTGATTAAGCAAAAAATAATTGACTATCCATCTAGACAGACAACTAAAATTATATAAGTACATACATATAAAAGTTTCATTATATGTATAATAATTAAATTATTACATTATAAATTTTATTAGACAATTGTTGATTATATAATAATTGAATCATATAATAACATTTGTTATATAATCAATAAGTTAAACAAAACTGATGCGTATATTATATATATATATATACACACACACACACACACACACACACACACACACACACACACACACACACACACACACACACACACACACACACACACAGTATATTATATAATACACTATTATAAATAAATCAACGTAAGAAAGCACCTTCAAACGCTGTCAAGACTGGACATTATGATGCCTAATAACAACTATAATTCTTGATGCTGCAAATGCTTCCAAGCATTTTTTAATTGATGAAATTTTCTTCCTTCCAATTTTGGTCAATCAAATGCTTGGAAGCATTTGTAGCGGCACTCACTATTTCTACATAAATTCCAAATGCATTCTTTCAGTTATATAACTGCAAGCCGCTTGCTTACTTACTGTCAAGATTGCAACTTAATATAAAAAATAATAAACTGAAATAATAATCTCACAAATTCTAAATTGATCAATTTGATAATAACGCTATTAGTCACTGTCTTAAAACACTGTAAAAAAGCTTATTGCGAAAAATATTACCTTACTCAGGATTTAAAGCTGGGACCTCCCAACTACCCAGTATACCTAGGTGTCTTTTTTGCAAATCCGACTGCAACAGACACAGTTTATATAACTGAAAGATGTATTTAAAATTTAGATAAAAATATTATTAGGCACCAATGTCTACCTTTGACTACGTTTGGCGCTTTCTTACCTATTTAATTTATTACATATAATAATTATATTATTAATCACAAACAAAATGAATTTCAATTCGAAACCGGCTCGAATTAAATCACTCAACGTTTATTCTGCACGATGGTTAACCTCTTCGTCGATCGATCGTTATGCAATAATTTCCGCCCAAAACAAAATTATTTATGAATTATCTGCGATTACGTAACTGAGCCGACGACTACGTTCGATTTGGAACCTTGCAGCGCTTTTGTCCTTGTTTCACATCTATGAATAATAAAGGCAGAATTATGATTATAAGCCGTTAAAGAGCGTTAGCATCCACATCGAAACGGAATCTCGGTTCTTGTTCTTATTATTCGCGAGATGCATTCACGCATGATTTGCGACGCGGTCCACCGGTCCACGACCCACGCCACGTACGCGACACGCGGCGGTTGCAGGAGACGCTCACGCGAAGGTTAAATACTTACTTATAATCTAACGACGAGCTTACCCTAAATCCAGAACTTCTTCAAATCGCACCGGCACAACGCGCTTCAGGGATTTCAGGATTTGGCACCGGCCGCGTATCTCTCCGTATTTCCGAGATCGACCTTCACGGATTCCTCTTAATATTACGGGAGTCTTAAAAATATTGAAGAATTAAATTCTACGAACATGCTTTAACAGTCCAATTAAATGTTAATCCTCGAATTCTCTCTCTCTCTCACCGTTCGATGTTGGAGCAGTAACGAAGGAAAAATAGCTCTTCTCCTCTGATGATCTCAGATTCATTCAAAAGATCGAATCTCAATCTCGGACACCTCATGTATCAGAAAGCTCACACGACGCGAACCTAACCTCTAAACCGATCTTCCGTAATCCGTTCTTGATTTAGGATGCCGTCACATACAGTCCGCAATCCGCACCGGATGTTCGCGAAAGTATCTAGGGATTGCGTATGTATGGCAGATATTCTAACTACGTGAAAAGAGAGTTCTAGTGCAGTCTAGTGCACGTCAGAAAACAGACCATTTGTTGTACTTGCACTAATAACATATATCAAAGATTCATTATGGCTGCGTTCGGGCAGCACGCTATCAGCACCATTGTGTAATACTATCCTTGTCTCACGTCTAATGGACGATGAAGATAGAATGACACAAATAGCGTTAATAGCGTCTCCCCGAACGCAGCCTATGCACTTCTAATTTCAAAATTGTTGTCAAACAAATTAATCACTATTTATAAATTAAAGATAGGTTATGACACGTTTATTTTTGTTTGACGTCGGAATGCAATTGCGTGCTTACATGCTCCTTGTGTGTCCCATGAAGCCGCAAAATGCGGACGTGTAAATGTGATATTTTTTATTTAAGAAGTTATACTGTTCATTTTTATTTTATTTTATAAGAAAATTACAGAATATATTTTGATATTATAACAAAAGTTTTAATTAAATCGTCAAATTTAGTCAAATAGATAAAATTAGGAAAAGCATTACTGGTAATAACTAGTAATTTTTACGGAAATTTCATGGAATTACGGCTCCATGGGACACAAGGAGGTAAAACACACGTAACGTAAAGCCCAGTATCCACGATGCTAGAAATCCGTCCGAGATCTCGGATGAAGAAAGAATTGACCAATCGCATTGATCATGTGACTAAATTGTTTAAATGTGATTGGTTAATTCTTTCTCTCTCCGAGATCTCGGACCAATTTCTAGCATCGTGGACACAAGGCTTTACGGACGCAATACTAGTAACTTTTGCAGACATTCGGTGCGGATTACGGATTACGGGCTGTATGTGACGGCCCTTAATTGAAGGAAATTCCTAATGCGACGATGGTGAGTTTGTCGTTAACGAAGGAAAAGGAAAAGAGAGGCGTGAACGCGTAATCGCGAACGCGAAATTCACAATCTTGCGGAAGGAAACACGCCGGGATTTATGCGTGACCTAACCTATACATCCGCGGCTTCACTGCATATTGCGCTGGATTGCTGCACTTCGACGTCCTCGACGCTTCTCACGAGATCTACGATGAATACTGTTCTCGCACGAGACTATCACTATCTACCGAAAATTTCATTCAACTCTTTCGTTGTCTATCGTTTTCTCTTTACGAACGTAGAGATAACTTCGTACCGTGCAAAAGCATGTATGCACGCTTGATACATAAGCGTAAGAACGAAAAAAACGATTTCAGATCCTTTTTTCCTCTTTTTTTCTCCTTGTAAAAAAACATTTCCTTAAAAAAAGTGTTTTTGTTTTTGCAAGAAAAGTTATTTTTTTCGGTTCGTTGCGTAACACACGATTACGTGATTCGATGTTATTTATATATTTACAGAAAAATAATTCTCATGGTCAAGTGCGAAAAATTTCATTAATCTTCTGATGCATGGGATCTACACCAGTCGCATCGTTTAAGAAAGACAAAAAAAATAGTTATAATAATTAGAAACAGGCAGATGTTTCGTAAATTTTTTTTTTTAAATCTCAATCGCCTACTATATACAAGAATTAGATGATGTGCAAATGTACCTCATTGTCGCGACCGGCGACGTTCGATGTAACACGCAAGGAAAAAGAAATAAAGCGTTGGAAATTGAAGGATACGCCGGTGAAATTAAATTCCGGATGTCGAAATCAGTCAAAATGCGGAGCGGAACAGACTACTTACCCGTCTGTGTTGAAACCAGCTGATAAAAGAGAGACCAGAAAATATACAATAATACAACACGCTCCGTCGAAATCAGGACCGTCGCAATTCGCAATTCACCGAAATCTCGAACGCACGCGGACCATGAACTAAATACAGTTTAGAACACGCTCGAATGCAAAGTCAGAGTATAAGCAGAGAGAAGCCTGAGAACGACTACTGACAAGATAGCAGACAAATTGAATATTTCTAATTTATTTATGTCTATATAATTTGGGAATCGTTTGGGAAAATTTGGGAAAAGCATTTAAACATTTGGGAAATAGTATTTTTCTTGAAATTACCAAATTTTATCATGCGTCAAGTTAGCAGACAGAGATTTTATTTAATGTGTTTTATGAATGAAATCGATTAGAAATTATTTGGGGAAGACGTCTTCATTATTATTTTCATTTGGGAAAAGTCACTATTTGGTAATTCAATAGATTTATACATTACAAAAACGAACAAAGCCCGGGTGTAGTATGGGTGTAGTAGGTGTAGTACAATGAATATAGTAAACCTAGAATCCTAGATTTATCAGAGAGGCGCAACCGGCTTAAGTCAGTATGACAAAGATACTAGGGAGGATACTAAACATGGCTGACATGCTATGAAACTGTCTTTAAACTGTCAAACAAGATAAGACAAAGTAATATAAAATTATATTTAAATGAATCGTATCAACTCTTTAGAGGGAATATTTATGTATTAATAAGTCAGTTGATTAATTATCATTATAATCGCTTTTGCGTATCACCTTAATAACCTCTTAATTTGCGCTGCTGTTAACGGAGTAAAACTTTACTCGATGGTAAAGATTCTCGATAAAATTATTCCTGAAATTAAAAAAATATTATTGCATTACTCAGATAAATAATTCTGTATGATACGTAGAAGCATTTCATATGGTTTAATCTATGGAGTATTCCAACTGTTTGAAATGAAGAAATTTTAAAATCATTTGTGATTGCTTCTTTGTAAATTAAAACAGAAATGTTTGAAAATAAGATATTGTATAATTGCAGGTACGATTGCAGTATTATGTTCTTACATTCAAGAAACATTGAAAAAAATGATAATTGTGAAGCATATATATCTACTGTTAACGAACAAGTAATCAGGCTTTCTGTATAATATCAGTAATCACAATTTAGTCAGCATAGATACTGTTCAATAAACTCTGTTCAAGAGCAAGAATGAGCTAGAGTGAGATAGAATGTATAGAATAAAATGAAATAGAAATATGTCACTAGTACTATAAATGGCTGCCAAGTCATGTGATTGCAACAGCGAATCAGAGTGCGTAACACCGGTTGCGCCTCTGATAAATCTAGGACTCTAAATAAACCTAGCTTGCTTTCCAGCAAGGGTGCGTTCCACATAACGCTCGTAACACTCACGCTCGCAATGACGTTATCACCCGTTCCACTAGCACGAGCGTTGCGATAAGTGGAACGAGTGAAGAGCTTATTTATTGAATCGTTATTCGTGATCGATGTGATCTTGTATTTACAGTGGCAGAGAGTAAAATTCGGAAAAATAAGTATGGAGAAATAAAATAAAGTAAAGAAATATGTACGGATAAATAAAAAATAAATAAAAGTATAAAAAATAAATAAAATAAATAAAT
>NW_017257097.1:95409-96727 GCF_001594055.1 Mycetomoellerius zeteki
ATAAATAAATATAAATAAATATAAATATAAATAAAATAAGTATAAATAAAAATATAAATAAAAAAGTATAAATAAATAAATAAATAAAAATAAATAAAAGTATAAAGAATAAATAAAGTATGGAGAAATAAAATAAAATAAGTATGGAGACGTTTCTTTTTTTCTTGTAAGAGAATCTCATATTCTTCATCAGAACTACAGCTACTTTCACTGGAAGAATAATTCTTCAATATCTGTACAACGGATACAATTGTAATCTCTGCCATTGTAATATTCGGCATTGAGTGCGAGCGTTAAAGCGAGTTGCGAGCGTTAAATGAAACGTACTCATGATGACTAATGACGTTAACGCTCATGCCGACCATCTCCTTAGTGCGGGCGTTGTGAGCGTTCATTTTTATCACCTGAAGTTGTTCACTTATAGCGTCCGCTGGCGTCGTGGACGATAAGTGGAATAGCACGAAGAGCGATCTGAGCGTTACGAGCGTTATGTGGAACGCACCCCAAGGACGACACAGTCAGACACTGTGTAATACAGTGAGTCGTTTCATCCTTGTTTAACGTACATATTTTATAAATTAACGCAAATTGCTCTCACGCGGCAAACAACAAGGATAAAACGACTCACTGTGTTACACAGTGTCTGACTATGTCCTTGCTGGAAAGCAAGCCTAAAATCTTCAAAAATTAATCAATTAAGCCCGGATCTAATCATGCGTAGTAAGAAATTATGTGTAGTAAGAAATCAACTTAACCATAAACTTAATTATATTCGACTAATTTTCTTCACTTTCAACTGTGATTGGTCAATTCCTTATGGCTTAAGGCTTTCTACATTTATTGTACCATCCGAGTGAAGTTAGAGAACGCAGTCTAACATTGGAGTATTCGGATTTCGAAGTAATAAACTTTGAACATAAAAATATACAATGAAAAAGAAAATTTGTTAGTACGTGTTATTTTCTTAACTTGTAAATATTATTATTATTTAAATACACTTCAAGAAGAAAAATTGTAATATTTATTCTTTATTTTTGTTATTTTTTAATAAAGACCGACAGACGGTTTTATGTACATACATGTATGTCAAGAGATATTATGTACATCATACATACATCTAACAAATATTTAAGTATTTCTTCTAGACGTGAAAGCAATTTGCGTTAATTTATAAAATATGTACGTTTATTCATATAATGATTATTATACACACATGCATCTACATATATGTTTCTATAATTTCTAAGATCGTATAATCTGCGATAAATAATTCACTTTGTTTTTTTAAACAATGTTATCTGTGGATATCATCAATATA
>NW_017257097.1:98170-98788 GCF_001594055.1 Mycetomoellerius zeteki
ATATATATATATATATATATACTGTACTTCCTCATCAAACAAAAATTTCGCCATCCAAACCATAAAAGAAATAAATTCAAACGTACATATTTGTTGCATATAACAGACTTCATCATAAACGAAAGAATGGCGATTATGTATCCTTGAGATTCTTTTTAAAGATAGTATAGTATTTCTATTACATTTATTTTTATTTTCTTTAGTAAAAAAATTGATTTATCATTTTTGTAACTTTAAAAAGATATTCGTAATCTTCAACAAGGATGCATTCCATTTCATGCATGATGCATCATTTATCATTGTTTAAGTGAATGTTAAATATGGACAAATGCACATCATGCCTGAAACGGCATGCACCCCTAGTTTAACAAAATTATCTGTACAATATGACTGGCTGTGTCACACTAAGTATTATTCAGAAACCATTTTCTTAAATTGATAATTGCTTGTAAATTAATAATACGTACATAATTAATAATTGATTGAATAATATTTGTCGACACATGTTGATACATTCATAAAGCAAATTTTAATTCATTATATTAGTCACTATTAAAATTTGCTTTAGAAAATTAATGAGGTGGTATTCTGTATAAATAATGACAAACATATCTTTTA
>NW_017257097.1:100743-106839 GCF_001594055.1 Mycetomoellerius zeteki
CCTTTAATTTTCCTTTCTTTTCAATCCCTTCTTTTTTATACACAATTTAACACCGTTGATAGTGTTAGACCGAAAACCAATAACTGAAAATAAAATATATAACACAAAGTATAGATTTTTAATGAAACAGTAAGAATAAAGGTTTTGTAATGAAAATATTTAATGAAACTTATCTGACTAATCTCGAAGAAGTTATTAACCTCTTGATACACATAACTGTCAAAACACGAAACCTCCGCGATGACAGCCGTTCGCGAACAGTTCACGAATTATTATGTAATTACACTACTTTTACACTCGATCGACCATGATCGGCACAAACTAACGGATTACTACTTGTAAATATTACCAATCCGTAGAAAATAAAACTATGGTGCCTCAAGGGTTTTTATTGCTACCAACATTACCCCCTCTTTTTTTATGAAAATTGTCGTATAAGGCGTTTTCGTAATGTATAAATCTATTGAATTACGAAATAGTGATTTTTCCCAAATGAAAATAATAATGAAGACGTCTTCCCCAAATAATTTCTAATCGATTCCATTCATAAAACACATTAAATAAAATCTCTGTCTGCTAACTTGACGCATGATAAAATTTGAAAAATTTGTTAATTACAAGAAAAATACTATTTCCCAAATGTTTAAATGCTTTTCCCAAATTTCCCCAAACGATTCTCAAATTATATAGACATAAATAAATTAGAAATATTCAATTTGTCTGCTATCTTGTCAATGATCTGAGAGCGGCCATGCCCGGGATTTAGCTGCAACTTTGTACGGAATCCATAGACGTTGCTCAAGACTCGAGATGGTCTTAAGCTAGTGCTTGAACCAATCAGAAAGGCGTATCAACATTTTAAGACAATGGCTACGTTCAGCAGAGAAAGCAGCTTTGCAACGGTTGTAAAATTCTGCAATATGATTGGTTTATACGTTTAGATCTATAAGAAACCAAAAGCAAGAACCAATCGTATTGAAGAATTTTACAACAGTTGCAAAGCTGCTTTCTCTGCTGAACGCAGCCATTGCTTGAGATTAAAGCCTGATTTATAATGGCCGTAACCGTTAACTTACGCCGGTGCCGGTAAGTCCGGATCTACAATAGGTGTTTTAAGATTTAAGCCGTAAGAAACTGACCAATTATAGTCGAATCCGAAGGGAATAATCGACCGTGATTCGTCCATTTCTTATGGCTTAAGGCTTAAACCTATTGTAGATCTGGACTAAAGTTCAACCATAGGATTTCAATACTTTCGTTCACACTAACTTGCCGGATGCTGGTAACTTATGCTGTATCCATAAAGTTAACTCAACTTTATCTTTAGCGGCAAGTGATCATGTAGAGGTTAGTCAAAATTTACAAGTCTGTACTTGTGTGACCACTGTGACCGATTCTATATCATTTCTGTACAGTTTTGATACGAGCTAAGATGAAAATAAACGAAACAGTTAATAGAGATATTAAATTAATAACCTTAGTGGAAAGATTTCCACATTTGTACGATAAATCTTTTACGGCATGCAGCAAATCATTATAAAACATCAAAATTTACGGCATAAGTTTATAGTCTTTAAGTTACCGGCAAGTTACGGCCAATATAAATCAGGTTTACAGCCTGATTTATAATGGCCGTAACCGTTAACTTATGCCGGTGCCAGTAAAGTTCAACCATAGGATTTCAATACTTTCGTTCATACTAATACAGCAAGTTAGTATGAACAAAAGCATTGAAATCCTATGGTTGAAATTTACCGGCACCGGCATGAGTTAACGGTTACGGCCATTATAAATCAGACTTAAGGGTGCTGTCCCATGGGCACGGAAAACGGAATTGGAACACGATATCGGAAAGATGAAGTGGTAGGAGCAACCAATCAGCATCGTTCCGTTCCGATTTTAAGTAGCCTGGCTTCCCATGGAACATATTTTTCGGAAACGGAACTTTTTCGTACTGTCAATCACCAGTGATCACTAGCGATTAAGAATAATATTGAAAAAATTTAATTAAAAGGAGCATTGAAAAGGTGAAAAATGTCATCTGTAAGTATTGTAATTACATGTATGTTAAATTATTTTATATTAAATTATAATAATGGTTTTGCATACATCATTAACCTTGTTTTGTTTTATATATATTAAATATTTTTTATTTGATTCTTGTAGGAAAAGATGAAAGCGAAAACAGCATTGATTATTTCTTATAAAAAATATAATACACAATGGCAAAGAACTCCACAGTCACCTTGGCAGAATTTCGATGAAGACAGCATCTCCAGATAGCTTAATTACCCAATGAAAACAGAAAGTCAAAATACACTATTTAACAAAAAATAGGGAACACTTTCGAACACGCTCAAAATTGCACAATATTCAGAACACCATAACTCGGTGAAAAATCATCGCAGAAAATAAATCGAAAAAGCATTTTAAAGGTTGAAATCTCTACTTTTCAAATCGGTAATCGATATTTCAATTTAATCGATCCTTCATGGAGCTACGCGGATACAAATGGATACCCGTTAAATTTGAAAATTTTGATCAAATTTTACAAAGGTCTGTGTACTAAAAATTGCACAATAATGCGGTTCACAGCATTTCAAAGAGTGAATCTTTACCTTCAATTTGTTTTTTTATTGATCATTCTACGATTTTTCACCGAGTTATGGTGTTCTGAATATTGTGCAATTTTGAGCGTGTTCGAAAGTGTTCCCTATTTTTTGTTGAATAGTGTAATATCAATTTGACATTATATTGACCGAATCATGACGAAAAAATGATGTAGATTCGGTCAATAATCAGTCACAATGACGTCAAATTAACATAATATTTACTTCCTTGTTTTCTCTGGGTATCTGGCATATTGTACATATGATGTTAGGTTAGAAATGTATGCAAAACCATCATTATAATCTAATATAAAATAATTTAACATACATGTAATTATAATATTTACAGATGACGTTTTCCACCTTTTCAATGCTCCTTTTAGTTGAATTTTTTCAATATTATTCTTAATCGCTAGTGATCACTGGTGATTGACAGTACGAAAAATTTCCGTTTCCGAAAAATATGTCCCATGGGAAGCCAGGCTACTTAAAATCGGAACGGAACGATGCTGATTGGTTGCCCCTACCACTTCACTGTTCCGATTCCGTTTTCCGTGACCATTGCTGGATTCACACTGCATCCGATTTTCATCGTACGATGTTCTGCAACCAATCAGAAAATAGGGTTTCGATAATACGAATGATAAAGTTTAACCATAGGATTTCAATGCTTTCATAATAATATGGCACGTTATGAACGAAAGCATTGAAATCCTATGGTTGAACTTTACCGGCACCGGCATAAGTTAACGGTTACGGTCATTATAAATCAGGCTTTACACTAAAATAATGGATTCGGCGAAACGGCGACGAATCAAAAATAGCGGAACGTCCGTGATTGGTCAGATTTTGAATACGCGCGATACGCTTCATGGGATTGCACCCTTATTTTGATCTCGATGTCCACAAAACGTGGATATTGTATTACGTAGCCAATGTCCACGATCCCGTCGGTAATGTCCACAATTTTGTGATTGGGCGAGTTTAAGACGGCAAAGTGGCTGTGCATGCTTACCAAGCGATTGAATATGATTGGTTGGATCTATAAGTAACAATCAATTATGTTTATTTGCTCGGTGAGCAGGCTAGTCGCTTTGTCAACTTGAACGCGTCCATTGTATTCTTCGCTGTGTCCACAATTTTCGGTCCGTTAAATAGATAAAAACGAACAATCAATCTGTTGGCGCTTGTTGAACAACCGATTGTTCGTCTTTGTCTATCTAATGCGGGGTCTACAATAGAAGTCGTAGCAGTCGTAGGGTCTTAAATCGTAGAAAATTGATCAATCACAGTCGAATATGAGAAGAATAATCAATTGTGATTGATCAATTTTCTACGACTTAAGCCCTTACGACCGCTACGACTTCTATTGTAGACCCCGCATAACGGTCCGAAAATCGTGGATATAACGAAAATACAATAAAAAAATCGTAGACATTATCGACGGAATCATGGCTACGTAGTTTAATGTCGTTTTGTGAACATAAAGGCGCTTCAAAATAAGATTGCAGTACGGTCTGTAAACTTCATTCATAAAACGTATACTAGCGTTAGGCCGGAATCAGACTACGCATTGAAGATTGAGATTGAAGATTAAAGATTGAAATTTGACCAATAAGGACAAAGAAATTTTAGCTTCTTTCGTTTCGATTGGTCAAATTTGAATTTTTCAATCTTCAATCTTAATCTTCAATGCGTAGTCTGATTCCGGCCTTAAGTGGGGAGCACAGACTCTTGCATAACGCATAACACGTAATACATAAGAAAATGTACCAATCAAAGTCCTTCGTTTCCTTCCTTTCCATGAAATAAAGAACTCTGATTGGATGAATTTCTTATGCCTTATGTGTTATGCGTTTTGCAAAAGTCTGTGCTCCCCGCTTTAGTAGCATCGTCTATAGAGAGACCGCAAAATCGAACTTCGTAGCCAAAAAATTGAGGCATCTCATGCTCATATAGGCCACCGAGATACTATTAAAGACCGTCAACCCTGGGCAAATTTTCGGCGGTATAAAAAGGGCCCGGAGGTAATCGAAGAACGCTGACATTATCGACAATTGATATAAATTTGCTATTATTAACATAAATATTTGACTAATACATTATTAAATTCATGATATTTTATTACATAAATGCTCTATAAATAAATATGCATATTTGTAAAGCTATAATATCCTATATATTGCCGAAAAATTACAATTTTTTTCTCTGCAGTTATTATCTCTGTTGATAATCGAACTTTGACGATAACACTGAAATCACAATTTTAAAGAAAAATCTAGTATTATTGAGTTTTAAATGCACATATACACCGATAAACACGTTTACTAAACTAATAAATTATAAAATTAGTACAATATTATCAGTTTTTTTACTCTTAATCACTTCAATATTAACAAGGACGCAAACTCCCATAAGGATATCGGTCTTTAATAATATCTCGTCGGTGTATAGGCCCATGTAGGTTAATGCAATTGCATGGGTCTATATATGTATGAGCGTAAGACCATATTAACTTTTTGGCTACGAAGTTCCATTTGGCGGTTCCTCTATAGCAGGCGGCGCTATTAACGCTGGCATACGTTTTATGAATGGAGTTTACAGACCTTGGGTCGCATCTAAAGCACAGTATATACAGTAGCGCAACTCTTTGTCGGCACCTTTGATGTTAGTGTTGGCAAAAATGGAGTGCGCATGCGCGAAATCAGTAAGTTCCCCAGTAACGCCATCTAAACTTCTATTTCACTTGCTCTTTAGTTTCCTTTTTCTCTCTCTTTCTTTCTAGCTGCTCTAGTTCATTTGTATGTACAGCAAATTAATTAAATGTAAAAAACTAAAAGAAATACATTAATAATTGTAATGTATTGCAAAATAAAAAAAAAGATACAAAAATAAGAAAATATTAAATTATATAAGTATGGTATAAATATTAAACTGTAAAAATATAATTAATGATCGGTACACGATGCTTGTTTTCCTGCTAAATTGCTTGCGTTTTTTAAAATTATTAGAATTGTACCATGCAGAATTAACGCAGATTTTCTAGCTCAAATGTAAGCAATTCAACAGAAAAATACAAGCATCATGTTCCGCATGTTTAAAATATTAATATAAACAATAAAAGGTAAAATTTAATGTTATACAGATTTCGTTTCAGAAAACAATTACTATAATTGTTGTAATTATAAAAAGTATCTAATAATAATTTTATTAAATTAAATATAATAATTTTTATGTGTGTGTGTGTGTGTGTGTGTGTGTGTGTGTGTGTGTGTGTGTGTGTGTGTGTGTGTGTGCGTGTGCATCTAGAATAAAAATAATCAATTAAAAATGAGATAAAAGAAATTTTAAACTTAATATAACAATAATTCAAAAAACGAAAGTTTTTTCAATATTATGTATATTATAAAATAATATTCTAACACACAATTCCTCCAAATTGGAGCTTTCCGAATATAAACTGTCATAGGTACATAAACGAAAACAT
>NW_017257097.1:107210-125712 GCF_001594055.1 Mycetomoellerius zeteki
CAAACGTTCTGCTGAACGCACCCATTGTGTCTTGGGCTTTAATCTCGGGCATGGCTGCTCTCAGACTTCTTTGTGGTAAATATACATCCGAGGATCGAGGATTTCGATTTCACCCTTTTTTCCCCTCCCTTCCTTTTTTTTGCGCTGGATTTCGCTACCTTTTGCGCAAATTCCTAACAATCCTGACCAATCCTGACTGTGATACGAAATGGTAACTCTGGTCGAAAGTAACCTCTGTCGCTTTGGTGTTACACACCGGTAACACTGTAAACATCCGTAGGTATTAGTCACTCGATGAAGCTGGCGATATGAGAACTGTCTAAAGAATTGTGACAGATAGAGAAATATTCTTTTGACGGGATACATACTTAACTTTTCGAGATGGACAGCAAAGGAAGGAAAATCATCGTCTGTGACAATGGCACCGGGGTAAGGCCGCTCCTCTTCCATTTCCCTTGCAAGGGGATTTGCCTCATTCTTAGTTAAGAGAGGATGCACTGAATTAGACATGTGCTTCAAAACGATCGGATACTCTTGCATATTTCCGGCAGTTTTTCCGATGCAGCTTTTCATTGCAGTTTGTCAAGTGCGGGTACGCCGGCGCAAACTTCCCGGCCCACATATTCCCATCTATAGTCGGACGACCAATAATCAGAGCTGTCAACAAAATAGGCGATATCGACGTCAAGGTATGTACGTTTGTTGCTTCAGGCTTGGGCGAGCTTGTATGAAGGACGCGGGACCAGTAATTGCAATTTTATCTCGATACAAGTGCCCTAATAGTTGATGTTCGATTTACTGATATATTACCATTCCATTGATACTTGATCGTTTAATTTATCATAAAAGTTAACGTACGTAAAGCAGATGATAAACAACAGTTACATTTATAAATATAAAGCAAATCTCGATTTCGACTGTAATCAATTTTTGAAACTTTATGAAAGATGCAAAGTATATATTTACGAGAAGCTCTAAGAAATGTAATTTGTTTAAGTTGTATATAAAGTCTATGATATATTCTAAGCTTTAAATTGCTTGAGCGTGTTTATCAGTATTTAGACAATTAATAAGAACAATTGTATTTTCAGCAAGAATATTGCGTTCGTGTAAGTCTATTATATAGTATTACATCGTGTGTGCTCTCCATGTCCCCCCTAGCGCTTAAGTCTGACTAAAAATAATCTATGTGCTTGTCCACTGATGTAAATAAAACAGTTTGAGAGGCTAATGACGTTTACTAACCGAAAGGAAATATATATTTGAAATGTAAGATATTCATTTAATTATTCAATGAATTTATTAACAATTTCTTGGAGTTATAATATTATCGTTAAGTGAGTGATTTTATATTGTACTTAATAAATGTATTCATTGTATTGGATACAATGTTTTTCTTGCGAGAGATCTTTCAAATTTTTTATCAACTAAATATGTCTGTTTTGACAAAGCAAGAAGATGTGTCTCTACTAATATGTTTATTAGAATAATATCGTTTACTTGCAATTATGTTGGTACTTATGTACAAGCTATACTCTTCCTATAATTATCTAATATATTTGTGTGCTTACATTTGCTCTCGTAGGATGTGCTTAACATGCCTGTAAGTTTATTGTATTTTTTGATACTATATACATTCTTTACATCAGTGTTTTAATGAAGAATTTTTTTCGACTGTAGATGTGGAAGTAGTATCATATAATCCGGCAAACTTTTTCCAAAGTGCTTAGGTATTCACATTTGGAAACTGATTTAACACAGAATACCTTCCTGATACAAATTCCATAATCTGAGTCTCACGGAAGCAACATATTGCGTTATTATTACTATACCAACTATATATTCTTACAATTAGTATATAAAAGGACGATCTCATAAATCACTAAATAAAAGAAGGGCTACGAGCCAATTATAATGTAAAATATTTAATAATTTAAAATTCGTACATACAAACGTTTCGACACCGATCGGGTCATTTTCAATGTAAAACAACAAACAATATTACATAAATTATCGGAAAATTCGATCACCAATTATAATGTCCAGTAAAAACGTCGGTTGTATTCGTAATATGCGGTCCATATGTAAAAATATCATAAAGGTGATCTCATCTCACTTTCTAATCTTAAATTGTCTTAATGATGTAAGTTAGACGCCGAAAAGAAAACGCAATTAACAAAGTTATATTTAATAAAAAGTAAGCCATAATACTATTGGATATAACATTTATCCTTGACGATGTACAGCGACGTTATCAAATTGTATGTACGAATTTTAAATTATTAAATATTTTACATTATAATTGACTCATAGCCCTTCTTTTATTTAGTGATCTTATAAATATTTATTTGATATCTACTCTAATCTAATACGAAATTTCATGTTCAGGAATTACTTTGATTTTCTTTCTATCACATGTAATAAAAACAGTTTTGTTGTTCACTTTTTGGACCTAGCTAGTGTTCAAATATTTAGAACTTTCATACTACAAATATATTTACTATATAATAAAATAGTGATATCGCGCATCATAATAAAATCAATATAATATATCTTGGTGATGCACGCAGAGGTTTAATAGTCATATATTATTGTTTCACAGGATTTAATGGTTGGCGATGAAGCAAGTAAACTTCGTTCTATGTTAGAGATAAGTTATCCAATGCAAAATGGGATTGTTAGGTATGTTTATATCTCACATCAGATATTTTATTTGATATATCACGTTGTAATATAATTAATGTTTAACAGAAACTGGGAAGACATGTGTCACGTGTGGGATTACACCTTCGGCAAAGAGAAAATGAATATTAATCCTAAAGAATGTAAAATTCTGTTAACCGAGCCACCAATGAATCCTATCACGAATAGA
The DNA here is from genome assembly GCF_001594055.1 of Mycetomoellerius zeteki. NCBI lineage: Eukaryota > Metazoa > Arthropoda > Insecta > Hymenoptera > Formicidae > Mycetomoellerius > Mycetomoellerius zeteki. Next base: position 110,083 of record NW_017257097.1, read on the forward strand.
GAAAAGATGATAGAGGTAACATTGTGCAATCCAAAGAAAGTTAAATTAAAATTATATGAATAGAAAACTTAATGAATTGATATTAATTCAAAATCGACGATCAAATAACGAGCAAAAGGTGTTTTGTTTAAATTTTTTTAGTGTAAATTTAACATCTCTATAAGTAACAATATAAAGTATAAAGTATATGTTTCGGCTTCACAAAGCCTTCTTCAGTAAATCTAAAAGAACTGTTTTTACATCTTGGCATGAACATTTTTGAAGTTTGACATGGTCACCATCATTTATCACAAACAACTGACATGGAATTTCCTCCATATCAAATTGTAGCTAAGCGAAAGAGATAGTTATTTTAGATTTAGAAGAAGGCTTTGTGAAGCCGAAACGTATACTTTATATTGTTACTTATAGAGATATGTTAAATTTACATTAAAAAAATTTAAACAAAATACCTTGTTTTGCTCATTATTTGGTCGTCAATTTTGAATTGTTTTGCTGTGCAAACACCGAGCGTAATTTTATTTTCTGTTCATTATTAGAATTGATATTATTTCAGGTGATGTTTGAGAAGTATGGTTTCGCTGGAATTGTGTCCTTCGTGAAAGAATAAATAGAACACGCATCACGGGATACCAAATTTGCGGAATACCGCATAAACACAGAAAGAACGGTTTGTCTAGAAATTTAATTAGACATAAATCTGAAAATAATTTTGTTAAACTATTGGATAATATATAAGACGCACATGCTTTATTTATTATTTTTAGATTTAGTTAAATTTTTACATTTATTAGCAAAATCTTTTTTTTTCCATGAAATTAATAGGTATTCATTCCTTAGAAAGTGCGCTATATATATATATATATATGTATATATAATGTTTTCAAATTCCTGATGGTCGTGTGATCAAAGTAGGCGGTGAGAGATTTGCAGCACCGGAAGCGCTTTTTCAGCCTCATTTGATTAACGTTGAGGCGCAAGGAATAGCCGAGCTGGTATTTAGCACAATTCAAGCAGCTGATATCGATATCAGAAGCGAACTATACAAGCACATCGTTCTGAGCGGAGGTAGTACAATGTATCCAGGGCTTCCGTCAAGGCTTGAACGAGAAATTAAGCAACTTTATCTTCAAAGAGTATTAAAAAATGATACCACTAAATTGAATGTAAGCATGTCATATGATTAACAATACTCAGGTGTGCGTGCGTGCGTGCGCATGCGTGTGCGCGCGTGCGCGTGCGCGTGTGTGTACTGCAGATGCTTATGCTACGTAAATATTTTTATAGAAATTTAAGATAAAAATTGAAGACTCACCCCGACGAAAAGACATGGTTTTCATGGGTGGTGCTGTACTAGCGGAAATAACGAAGGATCGAGATTCTGTATGGATAACACGGGAGGAGTATGAAGAGAAGGGTCTTAGTGTACTAAAAAAATTAGGCTCCTATGAATCATAAGGAAAGTCATACATACAAATATAGGCTACAAATTTTTTAACGAGCAATGAAATGTTTTTTATACTTAAAAAAACGTTGTGGACTTAAGTTAGACTTGCGCAGCAATTTTATGATTTGTTATATAATTGTAAAAAAGTACTTTAAACCAAGTACTTTAAAAAATTTACTAGCTGTTTGATACTAAACTCTAATAAACTCATGTATTTTTTGATTATTAAATGTGATATAATTTCAAATAAGATACGATAAAGATAAAAGATTTTGAAGAAGATACAGCCAAATATCGTGATTTCTGTAAAACATTGAATGTGAACATTAAGTATTAATGTAATGAAATTAAATTCGTGACTGTCATATTTCAGATTATATTCGTTTAAATTATTCTATCAGTTAGGTATAAAATGATGTTGCATTTAATATATATTTATATATAGCTCTAAATATTCAACATTTCGATTAATTTTTATTGTTACTTACGTACTACCGAATGAAAACTTTATTCCTGTTTCCTTATATTTGTCAAACTTTTTTCTAAAAGTATAAATATAATTGAAATTGTAAAAATGATTTCCTTCAGTGTGAAACTATCTGCCTTTCTATTATAGTAATAGGCGATTTTTGGCGTGCTTCTGGTATAGCAATCAAAAGCAACCGCGGTTGAGGCTATCTTTGTCTTCTGATCCCTGAAAACGAAGATAACCTTAGTCACGGTTGCTTTTGGTTCACCTAATATGTAAAAGTCTGCAAGATTGTCATGTGACTTTATATTTGAAGTCTTCATTTCGTATATATACATGTATGAAACATTGTGTGTGTGTGTGTGTGTGTGTGCGTGTGCGTGTGTGTGTGTGTGTAAAATATAGAATTTCTTAAATTTCGTTTAATTGACAGAAATGAATGTATTACTATACACAAAGAAATTCCACGTTTTTATTGTACAAGATAAAAGGTTGATGAACAGCATGATGTGGAAACGATTGTTATTTTAATAAATCTACAACAGTCTTTATTACCTTTTTTCATGTGACCTTTATATTATAGGATGTACACATTTTTATGTACGAATAAAAATAACAGTATAATTTGATATGATACAATTCAGCGTTTAATTATATTGTAATGTATATAACAAGAGATAAATGTATATATATCCAATTTTTTGTTGAAGATTTGTACAATTGGATTATATGCGACAGCATATTACTGTATAACAAATAATAGGCTGTTATTCGAAGAGAAAAAGGATAGTCTGTAAACGGTGCTGCAGCCGCGTGCTTCAATCGAAGTTTCTTGTCCAAGTGTATACAATTGCTACACACTCATTTATATCATAAATGACTTTTAATATAACGGTTCGTCTCCCCTAATTCGCAAGCTATATAAATCGATTATCTTAAGCAAATAAAAAAAGAAAAAAAGGTAATATACAAAACGGTTTCACTTACATCGTAATGGCCGTTCTACAATTCCTACAGTATGTAACAATACAAACTTGTTTTTACAATAATCATGTGAAGACACTTCGAGATAGTGAATAAGGAATTGGATGGAAAACATTGAAGTTTTTTCTTTTTTCACATCATTCACATTTAAAATGTGATTGGCTTATTCTTGCATTGATCGATACAAAAGTTCGTAAAACGCTTAAGGAACTTTGGATATTCTCTCTTGTAAACGGCTCGTAAAACAGACGCCGGAGCCCATCCACCTGGATTTACTAAAATTTAAATCAAAATATAAGTGCATGAAAAAAAAAACAGGATATATACAAATATTCTCATATAATTAAATATGGATACAGAAAGAAAGAAAAAAGCTTTCAAAGTTTTTATACAGACGTTTTAAATATATTACGACAATTATATAATAAGAGCAATTAAATCATTGAGCATCAATATACTAACCAACTGAACAGTACGTTATTTTACACGTAATGTTCTCCCTTTTTATTTCCTCCTCGTCCTTCGGGGGATCAATAAATGTTTGGCATACGAGACAAACCGTCAAATAGACTCTTACGCATTTACCCGCGTTTGGCTGCAACGATAATTTCATTTAACGTGTTGAAACTTATTCGAAGCAAAGAAGTTTTTATATTTCTAAACGTAATTTTTAAACGTATAATACATACCGGATGATCGGGATGTTCAGTACTGTGATTGCAGACTATCCATAGGTCATGAGCATCGCGATCTTGATCATCGGACACACGACGTATGTGCGACCAGAACAACGCATCCCGTTGGCTTGCTGGCCAGATACGTTTGTGCGTTTGTAGAAATAATAGTGTATCCTTGGAAATGTTTTCGACAATTGCCATGTCCTCCAAAGTGGCTTCCCAACCGCTTCTATATTCGGGACTGAAAAATATCTCGCAGACTTCGTGACCGGTCACTCCTTTAACGACGTGACACGCTTTGAGAGGGTCTACAACTAGTCCATCGGCCTCCTCCTCCCGTCGGTACATCCGCATATCACCATCTTCGGCGAATAATTGCCAACCACCCGCTCCGCCTACGCCAAGCCGAGCGTAATGCAGCTGTTCCATCGTAATTTTTTCTATCTACAAATTGATAATATGAAGTAACAAAAAGTTAGATACAACGAATATTTATAAATAATTAGTAGTTACTGTTATATTTGGAATTAATATTGTTAGGAACTTACTTATGGTATATCTGATACCACAATGATATTACAATTAATTGATGTTACAAATTAATTTTTTAATAATCATTAATATATGAGTAAAATTTCAAAGTATTCTGATAAATTAGAAAAATGTAAAATATAAAAAGAAATCTATACGGTCGAAGCTAGATCTTAAAATGCTTTAAATAAATCAATCTTGAATCACTAAATATGATATATGTATATGTACTTGACATATATACCACGATTGTAGTCTAACGAACTGTGCACCGAAATATTTCCGGACTAAACACAATTAAACCACTGTAGTAATTTCGCGAATTAAAATTCTAATAATTTCGATGCTCAATCAGGCATCATATGGCCTCGGTGGTCTAATGGCTCAGGACGCTCGTACGGAATACAAGAGATCTGGGTTCGACTCCCGGCCGAGATAATATTTTTCGCAATAAGTTTAATTACAGTTTTTCAGCATATTAATATCTTTGAAATATGATGCCTGATTGAGCATCGAAATTATTAGAATTTTAATTTAATTTGCGAAATTACTACAGTGGTTTAATTGTGTTTAGTCCGGAAATATTTCGGTGCACACTTCGTTAGACTACAATCGTGGTATACAGGGTGTCCGAAAAGTGTGGAAACGGTCGAATATCTCGAGAAATACACATCGGATCAGAAATCTGAAAATATCGTATTCAATGTTTTCAAAAAAGCTATCTTTTGACATCTAACATGACCCCCACCCCCACCCGCTGTGGGTGAAAGAGAGGGTAACTTTAAAATTTTAAATGGGAACCCCCATTTTTTATTGCAGATTTCGCTTCTTCAGAAAAAGTTACATAAATTTTACCTATTACAAACATTTTTTTTATGACAGATGGCGCTGTAATCAGCGAAATTAAAAAATGAGTCTAAAACGTTTAAAATATCTCAAGAAATACTCAAAGGATCAAAACAATAAAAATGTACGTATTCAATGTTTTCAAGAAAGCTATCCATTGACACAAAGTCCTTTCGTACGCGAATCGTACGTTTTCGTACTTTTTCAACAGGGCCGCATACTTCGTTTCCTCGAGACTCAGAAGATTTTCCGGTGGGCAAGTCGTAGCAATGAGTTCAATGAATGTTCCATACTACATAATACATATGTATTCATTAGAAATGTTTTTCTGTGCAAAGAGCCCTCCGCAGATGTGAAAATATCTTAGATGATGAAAGTCCCAATAATTTTATTGCACAAAATTCCAGCCTAAACATTAACTTTCTGTGTTTGAACTTTCATACATATGTATGTATGTTTCCAAGCAAAATTTGTATTGGAAATACATACTTATCTTTTTAATGCATATGTGTGCATATATTTATACCAGTTTAAGTTCTTCTAACTAATTATTTAATATTTCTTCCGTTTTCTTCTCACTATTTGCTTAAAAATTTCCATCTTTTTTATTCAGTATTCTGTCTGTCGTTGTAATCGGGCATAATGGCTTTGACAGAAAAAGAAAAAATTAAAATCGAAAAGTTACCCGCCCATCCACCTCCAGGGTGAGAATATGCTCCGTTGAGTATTTCTTGAGATATTTTAAACGAGTTTTAAACGTTTTACTCATTTTTAATTTCGCTGATTACAGCGCCATCTGTCATAAAAAAAATGTTTGTAATAGGTAAAATTTATGTAACTTTTTCTGAAGAAGCGAAATCTGCAATAAAAAATGGGGGTTCCCATTTAAAATTTTAAAGTTACCCTCTCTTTCACCCACAGCGGGTGGGGGTGGGGGTCATGTCAAAGATAGCTTTTTTGAAAACATTGAATACAATATTTTCAGATTTCTGATCCGATGTGTATTTCTCGAGATATTCGACCGTTTTCACACTTTTCGGACACCCTGTATATGTCAAGTACATATATATCATATTTAGTGATTCAAGATTGATTTATTTAAAACATTTTAAGATCTAGCTTCGACCGTATAGGGCTCTTATTTATCGGTTGCGTCTCTCACATACGCGGTCTAAAAATGATATTATTATAAAAAGAAATATAATTACTTCTGGCCATAGCCTGTGCGTAGATGCTGTTGTGGTGGGGGATGTTAAAATTGAGACAGATTTTTGTTTTAAACGATCTCTTAATTGATTTTCCTCCTCGATTTTGTCCAAACCCGTCTCGACGGCATCGTAAAATTCTTCATCGCAAAGAGCACTGTGCGGACCTTCCTTAAAAACGAAATTTTAAATGTTATTGAAGAAAGTTATAATGCACATTATTTCTCTGAATCTTAACTTATAATTCACTATAAACATAAACACATAAAGAAATTCCATGTACATTTAAATATCGCTATTCTATATACAATTAAGGCCGTGTTCAAAGAGCGTGCTATTAGCGCTAATACGTTATTTTAGGCTTATTTTACGTTCAATTAATGATAAAGATACGACACAAAAGCGCTGATAACGCGCGCTCCAAACACAGCCTAAAATTCACATTATAAAACTTGATTTTCAACTTCATTTTTTAATGTTAAAACTGAAATGATATACACAAATGTTTATACAAAGAGTAAATACGTAAGGTTTTACTCTTTGGTGGTCTGGAAGATATTAAGCAAGTAAAAGATTTCCAAAATAGTGACCTAATTCATAATTGCGAAATATGGCCAGAAACGCATCTTTCTTACTTTCTATCACATAAGCGCTACTTATATCATCTATAAAGAATTTCAATATGTCTCATAACAGATTTATCATAAATAAGTAATTATTAAAAGGATTAAAAGTATTTATATAAAATATTTGAGACAAGAAAAGACTCACAGATTTAAGATCAAAAAATTAAAGAAAAAAATAATAACTGATTTTTGTACATAATGTCGCGAATCCAAATATCGCAACAAGAAAGTTTTTGTAAGGAGATGAGCTGTAAAAGTACTTGCCATTTGTCGTTCTGAGTAAAAGTTTTTGCGGCATAAAAGTTAAAAATGATTGTTTAATCATAATCTATAATCAGTTAATTTTTTAACATTTATATCTCGAAAAACTACTGGTTGACACGACAAGTGGCAAATACTTGTATAACTTTTTTATTTAATTTCCTTATTGTATATTTTGATTAAAAAATTTTGGAACACTTGTGTATATATGAATAGAAATAGAAAAAATTCTGACGAATCCTTATCGTAAAAAATATTAATACTAAGTGATAGTTACCAAGATAATACCCAAAAATGGATAATTATATACACGGTGGGCCATTTTAATCGATCCACCTGAATTTCTCAGAATCTAAGCGAGATAGAGAAAAATGGTCCAGACAAAAGTTGAAGGGGACAGAGGGGGTCACCTAATGGTGCCAAGGACCTTGATCTTGAACTCGATTTTCAAGGTTATTTGAAGGTCATAATCATTTTTTTAAATGGAATTATATGAATTTTTTTACATAATATGATTCCTCTAATTATTCTGCATATAAAAGTATTAAGGTAGCGATATCAAAAAACCAATAGTTTACGAGATATTTTATATTTCATTGTGGCACATATTGACATAAAATATTAAATAATTCGTAAACTATTAATTTTTTGATAACCATACCTTAATACTTTTATGAACAGAATAATGAGATGAATCAATTAGTGGAAAGAAAACACATTGCTTTAAAAAAATATGTATGCAAAATGGATAATTTTTTAAATAAGCAACTATGTGTTTTCTTTCCACTAATTGATTCATCTCATTATTCTGTTCATAAAAGTATTAAGGTATGGTTATCAAAAAATTAATAGTTTACGAATTATTTAATATTTTATGTCAATATGTGCCACAATGAAATATAAAATATCTCGTAAACTATTGGTTTTTTGATATCGCTACCTTAATACTTTTATATGCAGAATAATTAGAGGAATCATATTATGTAAAAAAATTCATATAATTCCATTTAAAAAAATGATCATGACCTTCAAATAACCTTGAAAATCGAGTTCAAGATCAAGGTCCTTGGCACCATTAGGTGACCCCCTCTGTCCCCTTCAACTTTTGTCTGGACCATTTTTCTCTATCTCGCTTAGATTCCGAGAAATTCAGGTGGATCGATTAAAATGGCCCACCCTATATAATAATAAAATGTAAAAATATGTTGAAGTTTAAAATATATTTCTAGCGACACTCTCTGATATTCATTTAAGTCGTCAATTTCATATATTTCTCTAGTTTCTACTTCTTTTAAAAGCTATCACATATTGTGATTGTATAAAGGATACTTATATATGTGCTGTTAATGTGTTATATAATGTAGTGGACAAACAACTTAAGTAGATACATGATGTCTACATATCATTGTTGGAGATCTCAACCACGTACAAAAAAATATTTTTAATTCTTAAATTTTTTACTTGTTTTTTATTTTATTATTGTGCTATATTATGTAGTATATTATGGAAGTGTATATGCAATATACAATTATAAATATTGTATATATATTTGTGTATAACTTAAAAATGCTAAAATAAGAATTTCACTAAATAGAAATTCAAGACGACGCATCACTTTGTGCAGAAAAGCGGTGGATTCGACTCCAGAACTCGAATCCAATCCCGACCTTTATTCCATATGCTACGATTTATTTACATTGTGCTTTTCGATTTTAAAAACGAATACTTTATTTAGAGAGATTGTTATAGGATGACATTGTAATTTCGAGAACAATAATTCTGTTCATATACAATAATAAGATTGAAAGACCGCTAATGTTAACTACAATGCTTTAAATTAAGAAGCGTCATAACGGTCAGAACGTTAAGATGTTGAACTATTGTAAATTCATTTAAATGAATTAATTTCAGAAATTATAATTGCGTGCCGATATGGTTGTCGGACTTTCAACGCATGACTTTCAGTTCATATACACAAATCCATATATACAAATCAAAATGGTTGCACAGCGATGGAATTATGAGGAAAAAGAACCAACCTCGTAATCAGGACCTCCGTGTATAACAACCCTAGGCCTCGGAGAGCCGTTATGATGCATGGCAATTTGATCTTTCAGAGCTTTATAAAGTTCTTGCAATTTTCGTTTCTTTTCAACTTCCTTCTCCCATCTACGACGCCATGCATCCTCTCGTTGTACCATCAATTCGACGCAATGTTGTAAAGTCGCCAACACCCCTTCACTGGTTGCTTTAAATGTTATCGCTTCTCCTTTGAAATCCACCGATTGTTCGGCTGGATTAAACATTGTTTCAATTATCTGTTCTGAAATTTGTCGCCACAAAATTAACAAAATATGTTAAGGCTTTTCCTATGTATTTTATATAATAATTACAAATTACAATTATGTATTTAAAATTGCGCATTATATATTTATATCATAAATTTACATTATGAATTTATTTTAAATATTTAGAACAAGAGACAGAAGCATATGAAGAATTTACAAGTTAAAAGTTATTACCTTCCTTAGAAGTATTCTTGGCATTTTCCGCACAATTATCGAAATACTTCTGCAGAGTATCGATCTGCTTGATTAAAATATCTCTAAACGTTTCAATTTCGGCCAACTTTTCCTTCAATCCTCTAATGCCACGTTTAGTAAGGCTACCGGCGCTCGTTGTCGATTGTGTATTTGATACGAGCGAAATGGCACTACCGTGTCGTTTGAGACTATTCTCGCTTCCATAGCCGGATTCTGACTATTTGCGACAAATGAAAATTGCCAATCACCGAGCACAAATTTTTTCAGTGGAATTTTAATTTTTATTTACAAATATTGATCAAATTTCATAAAAATACATAAAGTATATAATAAAAAAGATTGCAATATTTAAGACAAGAGACTTTAGCATGTATTATTAAAACAATTGTATAATTTATATAATGTGGTAAAAATAAACTATTATCTGGAGTACAAGATAGGGTCTCGGCGTATCATTACCTTGTAAGACTTTAAGACGTCTACCCATCGCTGCTTCTCTTCTGGATTATTTGCCCTTAAATACCAAACCAAGCAATCGTTTACGGACACATCGAATCTACATTCGTCAAACTGATGTGCCTGTTAAACGGATAACTTAATGTAATTGTTTATTATCATAACTGTTTGCGTCATTATGTTTACAATGTTAAACATATTCGTTAAGAGGAATCTCATCTTGCATGACCTCTCACCTTGATATTAGCTTTATACAAACTAATTGAACCGCGACATCCATATCCGCTGTCCTGCTCGGATTTGTAATAAGACAAAGTACCATCTTTGAGTACAATAAATCTAGTTTGCCAGCCATGTATGTAATTTGTCCATTTGGATAGTGTACCCTGAAGTTCCGGAACTATGACTCCGTCGGAGTCGTCATCATCGCCGTCGATCTCGGTATCAACGATACACTCGGTGTCCTCGTTATTGAGGCCCCGTGGTGTTTCCACCAGCTCATCAGCCATTCTCAAAGGATCTCGATTGCGACAAATCACGATTTAGCGCTCGGCTGAGAGTGCACTTCTTGACATTGCCTGGAAGGCAAGTGAAGGCAAGCGCGGAGTTGCGAATTCGGATATCGGAAAGGCCGCGCGTAAAGATGACTCCGATCCAGGCGGAAGGTGGAGCAGAGACCAGCAGAGATTCACGGAACGAATCTCAGCGAATTGTCACGACGAAACAAGACGTCTCAAAACATTGCCTTTGACAACTGTCGTATATAACCTGTACGCCGAAATCCCTTATCAAGTGAAACGTCAATCGAAAGGGAAGCGCTGGTATACTACACATAGTACATAACGCGTTAAATATGACGGGGAGGGAGAGGAGCGAGAAGGATGATATCAAACAAATTTATCGCAAGTCTTCAATCGTAGTTCATACTTACCTTGTGTTGCGGAAAATAATACGCACTTTATACACTTTAAGCTAATTGTACAATGAGTCGGTAGTCTATAGTCCGAAGTCTTATTGGTGAATCGGTGAAGTTGACCAACAGCCAATTTGTACGACTAAAGCCCGTATCAGACTACCGACTCTGCAAGCCGACCCGACTAGAGACCCTATACTAAGAGTCGGGCCAATGTTGTCATCCATCCTATTGGTTTTGACAAAATATGGCGGAGCCAATGAAGTGTCTCAAATTAATCGATCACGTCACGTTTGTGGTTATGTATAGAGTCCCTTATACTATAAGGTTATGTACGACGACGCCATGTTTTGTCAAACTAGCAACATTGGCCAGACTCTTAGTATAGGGTCTCTAGACCCGACTGCCAACTCTGGCTGTTGACCAATAATGGACCAATCACATTGAATCAGTCTTATTGTAGGCTTAATGCCTAGTTCAGACTGGACGCAGCAAGCGTCATGCAACGGAGCAGCAACCAATCAGGCGATATTTACAGCGGCTGTCACGTCCGCAGTAACTTCATTTTGTCCAGTAATCATTTTGAACAGACTTGCTGGCAGACCCGAATAATTAGGGTGCGGCCCCATGTAATGCGAAACTACGGAAATGCGGAATGTTCGTGATTGGTTAGTGGCTTCGTTCCGTCGAATCCGCCGCTTTCTTTCCGCAAAATTAGTTTTTTGGCGGATTCCGCCATTTCGTCGATGCGTAATTATTCACTGTTTACTGTGTCATTGCTAGAAAGCACCTCTAGGCGATTAAAACCAAAAAAGATATTTTATCGACATGTTGAAGGTTCAAGAGAAAATCGTAAGTTTTTGTTATATTAATCACTTATAATTATTATATTGTAATTTAATCTGACTTTTTGTTAAAGTTTGTTCAATTTAATTGTGGTTTTAGACAGACAGGAATGTGTGAGGTTATGATGTAATCGTTTTTGTTGTTTGCATTAGGTTCGAAAATGTGGTTATTGTGGATATTATCTCCCACAATCCTATGATTTAATGAAACACTCATGTTTTTATCCGTTTGACGATGAAATAAATGCATTTAACGTAGATGAAAATTCCATAGTTACTGTCGGTAAGTTTTATTCGTTAGATCAAAACGATTTATATATTATTTGTGTCATTCATTATTGAGAAAATAAACATAAAATGACGTCAATCTACTATTACAGTAAAAAAATATTGAATATTGATAAATTGACTGCAATAAAGTAGGCTTATCATTGTCCAATATTGTTTTTGTAGGATGGATAATTTGTTCACACCATGCTTTGTACTACAATTCAATATCGAATTTATACTTTTATCAATTTTAATTTTTAGTGGTGAGAGAAGAGTACGATAATAATTTGTCCGAACCTGGGACTAACACATGTCAGCTGACAAATAATGAAGATGACGTGCAGCAGGAAGTTAACATAGACGAATTACTTATTACTTGTGTGGCTCGCAAGCTAGCATTATTCGATCATAGAATACCTGCAAACGAAAGAAGTAATTTAAAAAAAAAAGGCGTTGTGGCAGGAAGTATGTAACCTAATGGGAGATTAGTCTAAAATTTGTATCCAAGAAAGATTGCAGAAGCAAATGATAATTAAAATGTGTCAGGATAGGCTGTAGAGCTAAGCAAGATCGTGCTGTTGAATTATATGATATTTTATGTTCAGTGTTCCATTATTACAATTTCGGCAAATTTTTTGACCTTTAATGAGGTCATCTTTAATGCTTATCCCGATAACATTAAACTAAACAAAATATAAATAAATCGTTGTGTATCCCGAAGTCACATAAGTTTAAATTTGAAGAATATACAAATTTCTATTTTAATTTAATGTTAGAAATTTGTAAAATTGTTCAAATTTAAACTTATGTGACTTCGGGATACGCAACGGTTTTGTTATATTGTTTATTTATATTTTGTTTAATGTTATCGGGACAGGCATTAAAGATGATCTCATTAAGATGACATTTGCCGAAATTGTAATAATGGAACAATGAACATTAAATATCATACAGGGTGTCAAATAAGTCCCGGGACAACTGAATATTTTCTCAAGTAAGGTATTTTTGAAAAAGATCAAGGTCATTTCTGAAGTAACTTTCAAGGAGGAATTCAACGATGACCTTCGATTTGACCTTGAGCTTGACCTTCAAGGTCATTTCAAGGTTAACTTTGGTTTTTTAAATAGAAACCCCTTTTTTTGACACCGGCAATCGAAAGAACGGGAAATTTTACGTTCAGATATGTACTTAAGTCATAGGTAGTGTTTGACCTTGAGAGTCACTCATTTAAACTCGAGCAAGGTCTGGATGTCTTTTGGAATAGAAGCTTTTCAATTTTTTTTTGTAACGACCAAAACTAATAACTTTAACAAGACGTATTCATTTAGTAGTGACCTAGAGCATGACATTGAAGATGACCTTCAAGGTCATTTCAAGGTCAACTTTTTTTATTTACTTTTAGCATTACCCAGGAATAACGATTCGAATCTTGAAAGAAAACACGCTAATCAAGCACTCCGAATGTGAGAGGCGAGGGGGCTCACTTTATTAGTGTGAGTCCCCTCGCCTCTCACATTCAGGGTGCTTGATTAGTGTGAGTCCCCTCGCCTCTCACAATTTTTGAGATAGTGTTGTGTCCAACTCTAAAGGCATACAACAGTGATTTCATGCTATCTCCTGATGCTAGATATCGCAGTGTTATGTGTAGTCAAGTTTCAGGAGAAATAGGATCGCGAACAACATGTTCTTTGGTGATAACAGGTCCGACTAATTTTAGTAACTCATGAAATAATTGGTGGCAATCTAAAATACTCAATATATTTTTCATTATCTTCAGCCTGCATTTCATTCGCAAGATTTGCACTTGCTCCTTGCAATAATCTTCTTTCTGTAGTAAATATAGGTCGTACCCAAAACCTTCGTTCTCTTTTCTTTTCTCTTTTTTTTGGAAATTGTATACAGAATATACAATTTTGCAATCTTCCGGCGTAATCCCTGCTGATAAAATGCGCTCTGATTTTGTTTTAATTTTTTCAATAGTCCACAAATAACAATAAACAATTTTTCTGAATACATTGCTGCAATGGCAGACAAACAACCGTGTTATTTTTTTTACGTTGTATATATCTGTACCTATCTGCTTTTTTGAAGGCCCTCTGCTACTGAAATAAACTTGGCCTTTACTAACTCAAACTGAAACACAATAAAACCATAAAACCTCTTTAAACCATAAAAATGAAAGCAGCAAAAGTACTTCTTAATAAAAAATATTATCCTGAAGTGTTAAAATTCACTACTTTTACATCTCAGTAAGGCAATACTAATGTACATTTAAATATAATATTCTAGTAAAAAATAATTATAAAAATAAAATTCTTTTGGGGTATCTGAGTACCCTACCTACCTACTTGCGTTTCGAAAATATTTTCAATATTAATGTATAACGAGAAACCTAAAAAAGGGATGATACAAATGAAAAATGAATCGTTCCAAACACTTGGCGCCCGCGTCCACGACGCTTTCACACCGCCCGTATACGCGTCCAAACGAACGAGGAGACCTCCATGATAGATGAGAATACAAAGGCACGATTAATAACACTTTCCAAAAATATCCAAATGAAGAAGCACTCTACTAAAGCGTTCGCCTCGATCGAGTGATCTTTCGTATGTTTCGAAAATCCACTTACCTATTCGAAAGTTAATCCGTAGAATAAAATGGGAGCAGAGACTGTACTTCTTCAATTAATTAGAGTCGTCAGACACGGAGAGAGTCGTGTCGAGAGTAAATAATATGCGAGACGCACGTGGAATTAAACCAGATTACGAGTTGTACGTTTATTATAGGAGCGCAGCTACTCGATGTCTGTATCTTCTTATTAAATTAATAATCTCCACTTCATGCTATATACGGGAGGGCGAAAATGTAAATCAAAATCGATACACTATAAACATAGTTGGCAAGCGTTCTTGTATGTATATGTGATTTCCGTTCCGCTAAAGTACGTTTTCTAGTGTCCCATTGAGCGGAACTTGCGAATGCGCAATCGATGCGAGCCAATGACAAACGCTATTCCGGTAGATCTAATGAAAGCTATCTACGAGAACACTCTTGCAATTGGCGCTAATTGCGCATTCCGCAAGTTCCGCTCAATGGGACACTAGGAAACGTACTTTAGCAGAACGGAATCGGCGGAACCCATCAAGAACGTTCCGCAGTTCCGCATTTCCGTAGTTCCGCATTACATGGGACCGCACCGTTATACCACAGTATATACAGTAGCGCAACTCTATGTCGGCACCTTTGATGTCAGCATGGATAAAAATGAACTGCACATGCGCGAGCGAGGTATGTAACCAATCAAGGCACTGATATTCCATCTCACTTCTTCTCTCTGTTGTAACCTTTTCTCTTTTTCTACTTTATTGCAAGGTCTGTTCTTTTTCCACTGTAAGTTCTGAACTGGTGTACACTGATGCAATAAGTTCAGAAGCTTAGAAAAATAACAGATCTACACAATATACATTACATTTGAAACAGAAAATAAAATAGAAATGAAATATGATATACATTTATTTCTCAGGAAACATAAGGAGATTCGTAAGGAGATTCGACTT
>NW_017257097.1:127525-127915 GCF_001594055.1 Mycetomoellerius zeteki
TTAGTGCCCTGATTGGTTACATACCTCGCTCGCGCATGTGCAGTTCATTTTTATCCACGGTGAAATCGTGAGAGTTGCGCTACTGTATATACTGTGGTTATACACACGGGTATTTCTAGAACATACCTAATGCTTCTCCCCACACCCACCAATAACGGCACGCTGGTTGGTGGAAGGGGACTTCGAGAACGACCATAGGTAAAAACCTAAGAGAGACCTCAGAGAGTAGCAGTGCGCGTCGTACAGTTGCTGGATTCACACCACAGTATATACAGTAGCGCAACTCTCACAATTTCACCGTGGATAAAAATGAACTGCACATGCGCGAGCGAGGTATGTAACCAATCAGGGCACTTATATTCCATCTCGCTTCTTCTCTTTATTGTCGCT
>NW_017257097.1:129089-130139 GCF_001594055.1 Mycetomoellerius zeteki
TCGGATGCAGTGTGAATCCAGCAAATCAGTCACGCGAAAATCGTCGGCTCCTGCCATTTCGACCGACCAATCACCGTTTCTAGTTTAAGCGCCACGTGCGAAATTTAATTTTTATTCCTAAATCTAAAAGCGTTAGTTCTTCTATTTCCAAGTCTAAAGGCGTTACCCCGGATCTACAATAGGGTTTTAAGCCTTAAGCCATAAGAAATGAGCGAATCACAGTTGATTATTCCCCTCGAATTCGACTGTAATTGGTCAGTTTCTTACGGCTTAAGTCTTAAAACACCTATTGTAGATCCGGATTTAAGAAAATCGGTAACCTTATGCCTAATTCACACTGGACGTAACAAGCGTCAAGCAGCGGAGCAGCAACCAACCAGCAAAGCCGTATTGTTTACGTCGTGTTACGTCTCAGGAAGATCCGACCGATTCCTGGTTTCGATCTAATCTGCGGCTATGAGTGGGATATGGAATTCGCGATTCCGAGTATTGAATTAAGCTACGATCGATATTGTTCAATTTGCTGATTGGTTAGATCGGGAAACCGAGGTGAACGTAATGCCGCAAAACTCCGAAGTAATTTTCCTTTTCGTGGATGGGTAACAAGGTAAAACATTCAATACATCCGATTATCCCGCTCTCCTTATGCTGATAAAACAGGGCGGATACGCAACTAGCGCTACGGAGCCATGGGCTGCGTTCAGCAGAGAAAGCAGTTTTGCAACTGTTGTAAAATTCTTCAATATGATTGATTCTTGCTTTTGGTTCCTTATAGATCTAAATGTATAAACCAATCATATTGAAGAATTTTACAACAGTTGCAAAGCTGCTTTCTCTGCTGAACGCAGCCATTATTTCCAGCAGACTGGAAGTACGCTTAATAAGCGCAACGTGTTGTGCTACATATAACATTGTTAAAAATGAATGAAATAATCGAGAAATGTTTACTTATAACAATATAATATACACTGTTACGGCAGCAAGTGACACACGATAATTTGCAAAATGGTAAAAACTTAAATATTATATAGATAAGTTTAATTATTATAT
>NW_017257097.1:131088-144481 GCF_001594055.1 Mycetomoellerius zeteki
ACAATATCGATCGTAGCTTAATTCAATACCCGGAATCGCGAATTCCGTATCCCACTCATAGCCGCAGATTAGATCGAAACCAGGAATCGGTCGGATCTTTCTGAGACGTAACACGACGTAAACAATATGGCCTTGCTGGTTGGTTGCTGCTCCGCTGCTTGACGCTTGTTACGTCCAGTGTGAATTAGGCATAAGGTTACCGATTTTCTTAAATCCGGATCTACAATAGGTGTTTTAAGACTTAAGCCGTAAGAAACTGACCAATTACAGTCGAATTCGAGGGGAATAATCAACTGTGATTCGCCCATTTCTTATGGCTTAAGGCTTAAAACTGTATTGTAGATCCGGGGTAAGACTGACCAAATTCAACTTTATTCCTTCCTACTAGTCGTTAAACGACTCGCTGTACAACTAACAACTAGTAGATGCGAAAAATCATACTCACCTTTTTTTAAAAAGTACCTTTAAGCCGGAATCAATGACCACGTTTACACGGCATCCTTAATCGGGTTTAATAACATCTGTAGTTATGAAACTTGCCAATCATAGCTGTTCCTCCGAAGAATGGAATGACTGTGATAGGTCAGTTTCCTAACATCGATGTTATAACTTCGGCGTAAATCGATTCGTGTAAACGTAGTCCCTAGTCCGGTCTTACCCCGGATCTACAATAGAGTTTTAAGCCTTAAGCCATAAGAAATGAACGAATCATAGTCGATTATTCCCCTCGAATTCGACTGTAATTGGTTAAATTCTTACAACTTAAGGCTTGAAACACCTATTGTAGATTCGGACTTAAGCGGGGAGCACAGATTCTTGCATAACGCATAACACGTAATGCATAAGAAAATGTACCAATCAAAGCCCTCCGTTTCCTTCCTTTCCATGAAATAAAGAATTCTGATTGATTGAATTTCTTATGCATTACATGTTATGCGTTATGCAAAAGTCTGTGCTCCCCGCTTTACTCTGCAGCAATGTCTTAAGGTGCAATTTCATGGGCGCGTCATTTGTCGCGCGCGTCACGCGTCACTTCAGAAATAACTAGATTCTAGTGACTTCTAGCCTTGTCGCGTTTGGCGCTTATACAGTTGAATTTATCCAACTGCAAAAGTGTCTTGTGTTTTGTCGCATGTTTTGAAAAATTGCGGAAAATGCTAAGAAGTGAATTGTTGCTTTATATGGGAATATTAATAATGGAATACCACGAGAAAATCGACATACCTCAAGTTAGTAAAAGAAATAAATATTTATGGTGAAAAGATAATGTCGATATTGAGAATTTTAAAGTTTGATTTATCCCTTACTAAATCGTGGTGAAAATACTACTTGATATGGGACTTAGAACATATGATGACTTATTATTCAGCTTTATATAAAACACTCAATATGAATAAGCTGCATATTTTATTACTGTTATTTGCATCGCTTTTAATAGCGACTGATATCTTTTGTAAGTAATTTTCAAGTTATGTTTCCTTGCTTTCCAGCAAGGACACAGTCAGACATAGGCTGCGTTCAGCAGACTCAACAGTTTTGCAACCGTTTTATGATTGTCTGCTGAGATAGGACCATTCTTCTAGATCTAAAAGTATGATCCAATTAGCGCGAAGGAAACTTACAACAGTTGCAAAACAAATGTTCTGCTGAACGCACCCACTGTGTTACACTGTGGTTTAGATGGCGTTACTGGGGAACTTACTGATTTCGCGCATGCGCACTCCATTTTTGCCAACACTAACATCAAAGGTGCCGACAGAGAGTTGCGCTACAGTATATACTGTGGTTACACAGTGTCTGACTATGTCCTTGCTAGAAAGCAAGCTTTATCAAGTTTCACGCGCGCGACAAATCTAGTTACTTCTAGAATGATACGTGACGCGCGCGACAAATGACGCGCCCATGAAATTGCACCTTTAAGATGCTAATACGGCTCTTTGATTGGTTCATACACTAGCTTAAGGCCGGAATCAGACTACGCATTGAAGATTGAGATTGAAGATTGAAAATTAAAATTTGACCAGTGAGAACAAAGGAATTTTAGTTCCTATTGTTTTGATTGGTCAAATTTCAATCTTTCAATCTTCAATGTCTAGTCTGATTCCGGCTTAAGACCATCTCGAATCTTGAGCACCGTCTATGGATTCCGCCCTTAATCTCAAGCAAGGTCTAAAGATGCTAATGCAGCTCTTTGATTGGTTCATGCACTAGCTTAAGACCATCTCGAATCTTGAGCAATGTCTATGGATTCCGCCCTATATGTCGATGCGCGCATCGAATCACGTGATAGTCACCATCTTGGAATTTCAAATGTGCGCCGTCGACAACGTGATAAAAATGGCGCCAGTGCGCAGCGACACTTGATAGATTTCAAACACGCTGAAACAATTCGCTTTTTTTAGAATTATATAAATACATACGAGACTGAGAATTTGAAAAAAATTCCAAAAAATTCTCGTTCGGAGATCTTTGGTGAGTAATTAAATATTTGCGCATCACTCTTTCGCGAGTTGTTAGAATAATTTCTTTTTCGCAAACTAGATTTAATTTCCATTCGATATTTATATTTTTTTACTGCAAAATATCGGAGGATATCTTATAGTAATATAAATAAATTCACTCTCAATAAAAACTTTTGTTTAACCAGGGATGTATTCTCGACGGGTTAAATAATAAAATTATATATGTTAAAATGTACTCCTTTCTCTCTCTCTCTCTCTCTCTCTCTCTCTCTCTCTCTCTCTCGGTAGGATTTAAACATTCTTGGCGAGCAAATAAAACGTAAATATTATTAGTATTAATTTATATACATACTTTAATATTCTTATGCGGTAATGATTACTTCCCACATTGCACATTCGAGAAGTTCTACATACAAAGAGGAACAAATCAAGAGACTTATCACTCGCGCTCGGCTCTCTCTGCTTTTCGATCTCTCGAAAACTGTCATCTTACCGTTATCTTAGTTTTACGTTGAAAGATCTTATTCCTTTTATCGAGACATTACAATTATTACATTGCGTTTCGAAGAACTTTGAAATTTGGACTTCTGGATACCTACGTCCTTCCTCGCGCTTGTAGCGCAAAGTAAAAGTTATAATGGTACGGTGAATTTTTGTTTTTTTTTTTAAATAGCTTAGAAAATATGTAAGTTCGATTACAGCTAGGTGTGTCGCGGATATCTTTGATCGTTGCATGTATTCTTTAAAATCTAGTTTAATAGAAAATGCGTCGCATTCCTCCTTCTATCCCTTGACGTACACGTTTAATTCTGCTTAGTGTATACACGGCGGGTAGTACCGTCATCTCTTGGCACCGGAGTACTTAAATTAGGCTACCGTTTCTTTTTTTCTTTCTTTCTTTCTTTAATCGATCATTGGGCGTAAACGTATCTTAAGCATTAACAATACTCCGAATAAGGTTCGGAGAGAGAATCGTGAACAGTAGAGAAGACGTACGGTCCTCTGATACTTTTCGTACCTCCTACACGGTGCCTTCTATCGAACTGTGCGATTAGCGTCAGTAGAAATGTATAACTGTGTTCAGCAGACAAAGCTCAGTGAGCGCTCAGGAGCTTTATTCTCGAAAAATATCGCGTAAAAAAATACTATGGTAGTATAGTATACATCACGTATACCTATATGATAGATTTGTATTTATAGTTGACTTCCTTTATTTAAAACCGTTTTAAAATGATCTTAAAATAAAAATAGACTATGAATAGCGGCCATAAATTTTCGTATGTGATACAGTTCAAGAATATAGGCCCAGTTTTTTTATTTACTTCAGATTCTTTAGTACGATTGGTTTTTATGTTTAATCCAGTAAATAATTAAAAACAAGAATCATATTTAATAAAAAATCATTGAACGCTTACTGAATTACTTTATTTGTTGAATGCAGTCTTATGTATATGTACTTCAGTGAATACAGAATGAGAAAAGGAAAGGGAGCGTTCCGTGTGACGCGCTTTTGAAAAATACTCTTAGACTAGGAAAAGGATATACGCTTTCATCATCGAATTTATCGATAAATCAGTCGTCGAGACGGTTAATACTTTCCTCATCGATTTCGTCATAATAATATTTTTGGAATTTAAGTAAATTCTAGTCTTTGTCGCTGCATAAGACAAGTTATCCTAAAGATTATTTTGGTGAAACGTGAAAAAATTCGTCTTTAGTTTAAAACCAATACTAATATACATGATATTGTTACAATCTCTATCCAGATTCAAACAACGATTGAGGACATGGTGCTGCTAAATTATTCCCTGTACCGATAATACTCAGACAAAATCACATCCTTTTAGTCTTTACAGTCGCATCCCACACTGTCTTACTATAAAACAAAAATATTCTTTCTCAGAACTGAGCTACTTATAATTAACCTTAATTAATACCGCATAACAATTTCATACAAATTGCATAACACACAATCGTGTCCTTTGTACATACAAACATGTATATACGTATACATATAAATATATAAATATATACATACATGAACGTACATATGTACATACATGTATATGTGAAATGCTTTGCAAATTGCTAATAGACGGTATTTAAAAAATAAAATATTACAATTGTGATTACAATGTGATTTTAGATCCGATTTCATGGACTACAACTGAGAATGAAGCTAGTACTCAATTAATTATACCTCGAGGAAATCCTTCAATAAAGTAACACGACGCTTTTCTGCAATGTCCATTTGATTTTCTAGATCTCCCCGATCTGTTGTTTCCGCTCGTTCAATCTTCCATGAGAGATTCTCTATTTCTGCTTCTAATTGAGCTTGTTGATATTCAAACTGTTAGCAAAACAATTCAATATCCATTTATTATCATACATATATTTTGTCGAACACTATTATTATCTTTTGTTATTATTTTATCGCGAGGTCTTACCAGTTCTTTGCGTGGACCAGATTCCATGTAATAGGCGTATGGGTATGTGTACTGTAAAGTGTAACGACAACGCGCTAAGAGCGATGCCGCCTCAAATAGGTGTTGCCAATCTATCCAAGTACCACTAGCCTTCATTACTTTATTATTAATTCTCATCTTAATCCCCTCTAACGTTTGCTCCTCCAATTTCAATGATTTGCTATGATTCTCCCACTAAAACAGTACAAAATATAGCGATCATAAAACATAAAAAATGAAGCAAAAATTATAATCCAATGGCTACGTTATTATCAAGTCAAACTCACTCGCTCGTAATAGTGAAGATACTTCTTAAGAGCTTCTCTCGCTTGTGCGTGAACGCTCTCATGCGCGATATTTGGATTCTCCTTGTAACGCGAGCATTCGTAATATTCGCTACCATGTGCTTTCCAATCTCCAAGGCACATCCAGCAGAAGTCATGCTTACAATTGTAACATTGCATATGATTGCAGCCACCGTTCTTCTCTATGCAGATATGACATTTTGGACACTGCAAAAATATTTTACAATGCATTAAGCGTTTCCCGTTATGCTTTAGAAACTACTCTACAAGCAATGAAAAATAATCACATCTTTGGTATGAGCACTAATGTAATTCGCCGTTTCTGAATCATCCGCACATTTCGTTAACCATTTTTTAATTGTACTGCAATCGGTAGGTGCATGGTAATCCATACCACATCGGAAGCTGGAATTTGCAACAGTGTTTTCTCAGTCTTGTAACATAAAATATTTGGCATACAGGTATATAACAGGCATCCACGTTTACTTACCAGAATACAGTTTTACAAGATGAACATTTGACTCTCTTTGCTCGTTGTTCCTTGGAGCGCAAAACTATTTGGCAATTTGGACCAGGACAAAATCGAAGTTGTGGATGAGACTTGACATAATCACAGAAGGCAAATTGCTGATACCTTTCTCTCATGTTAGGCTTAGTAAGTAGGGAAAGGACAAAGTCCTCTGGAGCTAGAACATCGCAATCTTGTGCCATGCAGCTTATACCTAAGGTAAGACAAATATCAATAGATTTTTGACAAAAATTAGCAAAACAAGTACAACTACCACTGTGGAGGAATACTACTTACCAGTAGATATACCTTGAGTTATTTGTACTTCAAAATGCATACACCAACAGTCTTTGCAAAACGAATGTCCACACGTGAGTGTAGCAAATTTGTCTGCAGGACAAACCATGACGCAAACCAAACACACGCCGCCCCGCTGACTCTTTGTTCCTGGCACTTGTTCCGGGGTAGGCTTAATCTTTGAATTAATTAATAAACTGGAAGCATTGGTACGGTACTTTGTGGCAATATCCTGTGACGCCCAATTGTGTGCGTGCAGCAACACTTTGGCTAGGGATGGCGTGACGTGAAGGCTAGTACTTAACACCTCTACACTCTCATTCAGAAGCCGTTCCACTTGTTCGACTCGTAAACAATCGTAGACCGCGTACTCAGGATCTCTCCTGTTTTGCTCCGGGTCTACGTCGTTATCCACGTCGCCTCCCCATGGCTGGATGTTATAATAGTCCTCATAGCCCGGATCCCCGCAGTCGGAGTCCGAGCAATCCATCTCGCTGTCATTCTCGCTCGACATCTGCATAGAAAACATTCTACACGTTAGCCGACGATCAAACGCTGTGAATGTTACAGGGATACCATGACGCGGAGATGAATGTCAAATGAGGAAAGCACCTTTCGGCATAACCTTTACGACCGTGAAAGTTCAAGCGTACTCCGAGCTCCAATCGCGAGAAACGGCTTGGACGAACTTAGACTTAGACCGTAGACGGGACAGGAGGGGGAACGAATTATCGGGCACGACGATTACAGGGCACGAGAGCCGTGTTGGATGGTTAGAGTATTCGGGAGCGGAGCAGAACGGAATCTCTTGACAGTCTCTCACGCGGAAAGAAAACGATTTTGACGCGTCGCCGTCGCGTCGTGACGAACTCGTCGAGAGCGTTTCGTTCGAGCACGCGTCGACGCGTCGACGCTCGAGGGCGTCGAGGGGAGAGAACTTTCGCGAATTTACAATTCGCCTTCTTTTTTTTCGTAACCGTCTGTCTGGAAGTCTGCCCTCGAGCTTTCTTTCTCTCTCTCTCTCTCTCTCTCTCTCTCGTGCGCGCGGAGTCTCTCACACGCTGCTTCGACAAACGGCAAGCAATACTGTCGCGTGGATGCGTGAGGGTGCGTTGCGACGGTGAATCGCGTTTCGAGCAACCGACAAGGAAGGGGGGAGTAATGTTTCTTTTTTTCTGCAGAGAGAAACAGAGAGAGAGAGAGAGAGAGAGAGAGAGAAACCCACCTTCTCGATTGGCTGCGCCCGCCCGGTTATCAAGAGAGATGCATTTATGCGCCCGTTTCCGCGTGCGAGTTGACCCATGCGCGGCCGTCGAAAGGGGGCTTTTTGAACGAATTATTCTCAACCCGCCGAGAAAGAGAGAAAGAGAGAGAGAGAGAGAGAGAGAGAAACTGACGCAACGAGCGAACCGCGGACGCACGAGCATGCGACGCGAGCGAGAACGTATCGCGTCTCTCTCTCCCTCTTCTCCCGACGATTACCCCCTTCTTCATGCGCGCGCGACGCGCGTATGTGGGAATGTGTATGTACATACGTACACATATGCATGTACACTAGGCGTCATTGATGCTTTCCAGCTTGAAATTTATAATTTCCTCCGATCGTACAGATTATATCTATACACTGCTAAAAAAAAGGAAATTTACTTCCGTTACATGTAATGAAAGTAAATTTCTTTTTTTTAACAGTGTATAGATATAATGTGTACGATCGGAGGAAATTATAAATTTCAAGCTGGAAGGCATCAATGACGCCTAGTGTACGTAGTCGTAACAGATAATCCCTATTTAACTGCATAGCAGATAACGTCAAAGTCACCTGACACGAAACAGCTGAGCGCGATTGTATGACGGCTGAAGACGAAGAATCGCTCGATATCTCCCCGCTCGTATAATTATATGTTAAGTTACTTCTCCTTTTCAGTTTAGAAGCAAATATATATGTATACATTTGAGAAAATTGGCGGGGGGAGAGAGAGAAAAAGAGAGAGAGAAAACAAATCGCCCAGGGAACGATTAATGACGTCACAGTTGTGCCTTGGGTTAATTCCTAGTATAACAGGATTCTCAGTATAGCTCGCTTCTTCGAAGTGCTTAGGCAAATGCGACTAATATATTCGCGATAAGCGCGATTCAATTGTAGATGTTACTTGTATGATATATCTGAAGATATCGAATGTTTATTTGTTGGTCAATTATTTCAAGTTCTTCGATAAAATCGACAATTTTTGGAACGAAACATTTGTCCTATTAAAAGTTGATCTCGATCAGATTCGAAAATTACTTCGATTCTCTACCAGTAATTCTTGATTATTTTAACGCACGTTGTTCTTTGATTGAGATCTAAATAAAACTTATCGCAACAAAAGACAACTAAATCCAATTAAAATTGATTATAAAATCAACTGAAAAACGTGAAATTTATTAGTGTGGCGCGTTGAAATCGTTCAATTTTTGAATTTTTCCCACTTATCGACCGAGATTGGATGGTGTCTTCGGCGCGACCTGCATTATCGGTAATTGTACGATAATGCAGGTCACGCCGAACGGTTGGTGGTATTCAACTTATTCAGATGGAGGCATCGACGAGGTTCGTTGGCTGAGTTGCCTCGCGCCTATTCCTCTTTGTCTTCTTGTCTTCCGCTCCTTTCTAGTTTCTTTCCCTCTGTTTCCCTCTCCTCTCTGTTCGCGAAGCAGACTGCGAAGCGAAGCGAAGGCGAAGGCGAACCATTGGCCGCCTCGCCCACCTCATCCCACTCCCTCTGTCCCGACAGTCCCGACCACTCCCGACAGACCCGACGACGTCTTTTCGGCTCGCGTCGGCCGCGTCGCTGCGCGCCGCGCCGAATAACTTGAAAACTCTCGCCGCTCGCGTCCATCGCGCAACGCGATGCGGCTTCGTTAAAATACGCGGAACTCAGAACGTCAGAAGTGTCGGAACTGTCAATCGCGAGTCTTCCTTCGTCGCGAACAGTCGCGAACGTAACGATCGGCGCGAGTGCGCGCCGCGGACCGCGTACGACTTGTTGGTACCGCTACCGACAGGCGCCTCCAAGAGACGCGCGATCGCCGATAAAAGTACGATCATGCCCCAATCGCACCCAATCGCACCCAATCGCACACGCGCGATAGCGACGACAACGACCCGCTTGACTTGACTCCGTACCGAACGCCTCGTACGCGCGTGCACCGAGTGAAACGCAAGTGTACGTGTTTATAAGGAAGACGCCGCTCCTTTTTTCCCTCTTTCTTTCTTACGCGCGTATTCTCTGCATGTACATACATGCCGGTCGGTACGTCGCGCGTCGCACGATATATAAGTATACAATAAAGAAAATTTCGCGTTACTCCCAAGGTTCTGACTGGTACCGGAAGTGCTGCAAGTGTCGAAAAGTGCCGGAAGTGCCCAGCGATTCTCCCAAGGCCATCACGCGACAACTCTGAACGTAAATCACAACGTACGGAGGTGCGTACTTGCAATTCTTGGATACCTAACATTTTTTTATTTATCTTAATTCCTTCTCTTACAACGCTTTAATCGCGTCTTTATTTTGATCGCGAGACGTTTGATTGCAATGTGTATGAATGGGAAAAGTACAAGTACTTTTGCCTAATCGAAAACATTTTTCAATTCCGACAGGCGAATGCGCGTATGAAGTAATGAAGTAATTGAGGCATACACATACTATATATCGAATTGAAACAGTTTTCAATAAGACCGAAAGATTTTTAATTTTATAATTTTTATAAAATTTTATAAAATTGTATAAATTGCGAAATTATAATATAACATACGTTTTATTTGTAGAGAGCGTGGTTTAATTACGAAATTCGAATTTCATAAAAAGGATACATTTATTGTCTGTTGCTTACATTATAATAATCAAGTTTTGATGGAGACAATATCGAGTAACAAGAAAAACGGAGTAGAAATGCAACCGAATGAGAATTGTAATTATTTTTTCATCTTCTTCATGCTGTCTTAATAATTATACCCAACTGGGAAACAAATCTTATATATAAGTAATAATTTATTATTATTATACAAACATAGCATCATAATATGAAAATTTTTCACGAAATTTTTTGTATCATAAAATTATTATTTATTTTTTACAGTAATTTCAATTAAAAAGGATTGTTATTGTTAGCCACCGTTGTCTCTCGCGTCGTTCTCTTTTCAATTGCGAGGCCGGAAGTACGCGTCAGAAAATACTTTTTCAATGAAAGAGTCACGCGTGTTCTTACACTCGATGCAAATCACACGCTAATTAGACGACGTCGTCGGAATGCCGGAGTATGCGAAAGGGAGGACGAGTCAAGTGAAAAAAAAAACACTTAACTATATTTTTCATCTACACGAGCATTCCGTATTGCCGAGACATCTACGAGATAAATAATGACCCCTGGGTGTCGCAAGAATTTCTATGCTAATATACCGATCGTTAGACGGCAGTCAAAGTGCTTGCGGGCACTTGAAGAAAAGCCAAAAGGGAACGAGAAAAGAAAGAGGAAGTAAAAAAGACAGAGAAAGAAAGGGAAACTCGTCTACCCGTCGTACTTATATTTACGTGAATATTTTCCTGACGTTTATTAAAAAAAGGAGAAAAAACATTCGACGTATAATATACTAGTATTCCCGATGCACCGTTATTACATTCATGTCCATTTCTACTAATGTAAATTAATCTCGTTTAACTTATCTTGTATCTTTCCTTACTTATGTCTATTTTTACCAATGTAGATTAACTGTAATCTCGATTTAGCTTACTCTTTATCTTTTCCTAATACTTCCTATGTCTATTTCTACCAATGTAGATCAATTTAAATCTTGATTTAATATACTTTTTTTCCTAATTAACATATAATTCCTAAAATTAAAAAAGGAAAATAAGTAAATTAAACCGACATTAAAGTTAATTTACATTGGTAAAAATGGACACGAGTACCTCAACTGTGTATCGAGAGTATAATATATGACGATTTCTTTTTCTTTTTTTTTTCGAGCCCAAAACGACGTCGATCACATTTGCCGAACGTTCGGCAAATCTTCTTTCTTCCTTCTTTTCTGTTTGCTCTTGTCAGAAAAAAGTCGCGATGTCGTCTCTGTTAATCGTTTAATCGGGCCAATGGGTTTATCGGTTTCTATTATCTCTCCTATATCAGGCGCGATTGCGAGAGATCCTGGATTCGAAACCAGTTCCATTCGACGCGACTACGCGGAGCCCGTCTCCGCTCCTCACCGAGTTCAATGGCACTCGCCACACTTGGGCCACATTGTGTGTACGGGCATTTTTCTCAAGCGACGGCGCGTATATACGCGAGGACAAAAGGTGTACTTGAATCCCCGCCCGTCTTTCGTTGCGAGACGCCACGTGTCTCGAACGGCGAATGTTGGTTCACCTATACGTTTCGAGAGAGTCCTCCGCGTAATAGGAGCTGCCTCCTCTCGACTCGAGAGCACGCTTCATACAAATGCAAGATGTTTTTTTTATTTATTTTACTTATCTGTATTCTTTCCGAAATCTCTCCTTCCTCGATAAGATGCGCAGCTTCAAGTTACTGACGCGCAATCAGAACGATCGAGTGTCCGATACATAGGTATATTATCATCGAAGCGCGCCGAGACTTATGCTCATTGCAGATCGTTCACCATTCAAGCGGTAACTATAAAGTATAACGGTAAACAATGAACACCGTCCGGCCGATCACCGCTATTTATGACAGTTTCATATTCTCCAACTGTTGCTGAATAACGTCCACGCGGAAAATCGTAGTCTTAGACGCGATCGCGATCCTCTCTTGAAAGCTTCTCTTGGAAATTCTTCCCCATTCTTGTCCACGAGTCTTTTATCTATCGAATTTTATTCGTATATATTAATAAATACATTAATATTAATGTAAAACGTCTCAGTCTGGGTGTGATAAGGAATGCAGAGGATCTGCACACACTCGTGATTTTCGCACTTTAGACATTTTTACTTGATTGAGTTGCAGGTATTGCGTGGGTACCTACCGATTCGTAAAACACAGCTTATGTTAATTCAAAGCGAATTGATAGCGACGGAAAGAACGTTTCGTGTGTTTTCAGGATGAGCGCGAACCCAAACGCGCCGAGTGGATAAACGTGCACGAGTCGGAGCCAGCGCAGATAATCAGGTATACAAAGTCGAATTCTTGACCAAGGAAGGAGGGAAGCGATGGTGGTTGAGTGGCTGTGCCCTGGACTCAGGCCGACCAGGAGCAACAGGCCTCGTCTTCTGCACTGCAAGGTGATTCTCTTGGATGAGCACGAATTACTGCAGGACATTCTGGTAAGTTGGCATAAGTTCGGGCCTCGATCACCTTCGAGTCGACCTTTTGGTCCTTTTCCCGACGCGGCGCGGCGCGGCGTCGAGTCTAGCTGCCATTGACCGTCCTTTCCTCATCATACGGGTTCTCTCTAGAGACGCAGGACGACTGCTGCTCGCGCGCGATATCATCCTAGTACTCCTCAACCCTCATCGAGGGTACGCCATTCGCGAGTTGCTGGTACGGCGTAATGAAGGTATGCGGCGTAATCAGGCGTAACCCTACCGTACCCTGCACCCTATCCCGTAATTCGTGCGCGTAGCCAAGTTGTAATTTAGTGAATTAATAGCATTTTCTTTCCCAGTTCGTTTCTGGACGGTTGTTTCGGTGCCTCGGACTACTCGTGCCCGCCGGCCACGGTGGGTTATGGCCGACTGTCGGCAGTTTCGCGCACGAGAGGAGGCGCGTACACCGTACATATCTCAGGGGGGTATACCCGGAATTCCTTCGGTCTTCTCTGTTATTAGACGATATGCCAAAATTGGCGGTGGGCCACCGTGGGCCACGACGGTGGTAACGCTGTACCTCCTCCGCATCGCCGACGGCCGGGCCGTGCCGCACACTAATTCTCGCGTCTTTTCAACCTACCCGTTTCCCCTTCTTTCTTTTTTTTCTTCCTCTCTCTCTCTCTTCCTTCCTTTCTTTCTTTCTTTCTTTCTCTTTTCCTCTTATTCTCTCGCCGCTTCCCTTTCACCGTCTAGCTCATTTTGTCGATTAACATTCCGGACCTGTATAAGCACGAATCTTTCATTGTGTGTATCGCATATACGTGTAACGTCCGTAAGGCCGAACGCAAATCGAAATTCAGTCGGGCGTGTTAAAAACGAGAAAATTGTTCCTCGAGGAGGGATATCGAACGTCGACATTGATCCCCAACGATTATGCCGGATCGCGAATAGTATCCAAATATTCGTGAATTTTTTGGCAAATACTCTCAGCGCGCGCGCGCACACACACACACACACACACACACACACACACACACACACACACACACACACACAC
>NW_017257097.1:144653-158693 GCF_001594055.1 Mycetomoellerius zeteki
CACACACACACACACACACACACACACACACACACACACACACACACACACCAGTGATATACGCACGAGTATAATATACGCTCAAGAAGAAATAATATTATTCTCCTCCGATAAGTAATAAACTGCCGTTTCAAGAAATACCGAAGGGAACGTATTATAAACGATGATTCAATCGCTAATATCCTGGCGTAATCAAATGATGCATGGGAATAGAAAAAGGATCGTTACAAAACGTTGAAGATGAAGATACAACCGAGAAATACGAAGGGGGAAACGATCGTTGATAAGTGCGACATGCATAGGCAGTATCGCGCGTTATCGTTACACCGGTATCCAAATCCGTATACCATATCTTTCCGATTTTAAGCCCGATCTACAATTGCGTAAACGTAGTTGTAAATGATTGTGAAATGTTGTAAAGCGAAGTTTTAACCTACTATACTCCCGGTTGTAAAGTGTGTTGTGAAAGATGGTTCAACTTTATCTTTCACAACTACGACTGCGTAAAACGTAAGAGTGAATCAATCAGAGTGCTGTCGCGTGTCTACATTGTTATCGTCCTTTTTGTCTCGACGTATGGAAATGAGTGCGAAATGTCCTTTTTATCTTTTATTGTGTTCATTTTATGATATATTGTATTATTTGACGAGTTTATTATATTACGAATATATTATGTTACGAGTATGGAACACGGAAAAAGTGTTGTGAGCAATGCTCAATTTGAAGATGAAAATTCGTTGAATCTTTACTCGATTGTAGATCAATATGTTGTACAACATATTTACTGCTACTACTACTCCTATAACCTTACGTCTACGTTTACGCAATTGTAGATAGGACTTTATACCGCCAGTCGTAGAACCAGTCTCCCTGTAATTGCAGCATAATAGCGCGAAAGAATGACCATGCGTCAAGATAGTGCGACCAGATAAACGTGTGTAACTGTTTTTTTCTTTTTCTTTCCAGCAGAATCAGATACCCCGCGTCGTTCCATCGTCGCGGTAGCAATTTCAATGGAATTAGCATAAGGCATCAAAGTTCTGCGATACGGAGAACGGTTCCCCGAGAATTGACGAGAAATTTCATTCGAGACATCTGCTGGACACAACTCTATCGATATCCTCAAATTTATTCTCAATGTCAACGTCCGCGCTACGTAACCCTCTAACTCCACTGTCCGTGGAGTTTAATGAAACTCGCGAGATATCAATCCCGTGATAATCAAAGCTATCGAAGGAAAGAAACAAAAAAACTAATGATGCCGAGATGCACACTCGTTTGCATTGGAATTCCTCGAATTCTTGTAACATTACCGTCTCGCACCGTCGAGATCACCTCTTTGCTTCTTCGACGTCCAATTACACAAATGGCGCTTAGTGCCTGCCGCGGGCGGTATAACATTTCTCTCTTTTTTCCTTTTCTCCTGTCGTTGCTACACTTTTCATTGACGTTACCGTACCTGGTCACGATATACCTGGAGGTATAGCAGAAATGAATCTTCTGTACAAAGCGCCGACGTTAGCTGATTACTGTTACCGTTTTTTCTCTCTCGGGATGTATCGTTTGCCAAGGACATGATTTCTATTTTTGCAACTATTCTTTTATTACTATTCTTCTTCCTGTCTTGCGGAATCTACGTTTTTCGTTTTTCTTTATATTTACATGGTTTGACGTCTTTGACAATGAGGGAATTGTCGATCGTTCGGTGAGGCCCTGGTATTTCGAACGATTTATCGCGAAGTAATCTTTCTCGGAGCTGGTCTTCGCGGGGACCAGTCAATCCCCAGTTGGTGTTTCGATTCCCATAACGAGCTTTAGGCGGGAAAGATTAGGATGACCAAATAAATGTTTAAATTACACCGTACGTGAAAAATGAATTAAAGAATACTCACTAGAATAATCGAGAGAGAGAGAGAGAGAGAGAGAGAGAGAGAGAGAGAAATAAAGGAGGAATGAGCAAAAAAAGGAGAAGGATCGTTCGGAACACGCAAGTTGGAGATGATTACCCATCTCCTGAACCTATACTCGACTCTTCTAAGCCTTAGGCGAAAGAAAAAGGGCGAGGTCTTTCGTCTTCTTCTCCTCCTTCTTCCGTCTCTTCCATCGCTCTCCTCGGCGATTTCTCTCGCTGTATTCTTAAACGTCTGCCACTTTCATTACGCCGCACGTATTTCGCGTTTCCTTTCGTTTATCGACTCGTCTGGTCTAATCTCTATCGATCGCTTCTCTCACTGCGTTTGCGAAAAAAAAGAGAGGATACATTTACGCGTTAGATTCCATGTATTTCCTTCCACGGCGTCGCGTATCGTCGAAACGCGTAAATCACGGAGCGAAATGGGAAGATAATAACACGCATGTAAAACCTAACGATGAAAAACACATCCATTCGAGAGATCCCGTTTGTTTTCCTCGGGGTGGAAACAAACGAACGAACGTCACGGTTGGCAACACCAGTGGGAAACCGTCCTGATTTTAATCTCACCGGGGTGATTTAACCAGCGTGCAACAAGTATTCTCTCGCACTTATATAAAACCCGAAGAATTAATAATGCATTTTATTATGTATACCTATGCGTATTTAACTTTGGTGTTGGTATTGTATTATAAGTACGTGTACGTTTTCCAGAGCTCGAACCTGGGCCAGGAATTGTTGGATAGAGTGTTCAAACACCTTAACTTGCTGGAAACTTCTTATTTCGGGTTACGCTATCTTGATCATGGGAATCAGACGGTAGGATGCAATTTATTTTATCTTACAACCTTGTAACAAATTACTTTTGATTCCAGCAACACAATTTAAGATCCGAGATCGATATTTTAAATTTTGCATTGTGCTAAAATATGTGAATCCTGATATTAAAATAATTTTCCGCTAAACGTCGTAATTACGTACAATATATACACATTTTAGCAATGGCTCGATCAAAGCAAAAAGCTTGGCAAGCAACTGAAGATTCATAAAGGAGATCCTGGATCGGACGTTCATACTCTCTACTTCGGTGTGAAATTCTATGCGGCGGATCCGTGCAAGCTCATTGAAGAAATTACCAGGTATTTCCCCGGATCTTCGTTCAAGGAGACATACACTTCTATTTGAATAATTTTTTTAATTATTTATCTTCTTCAAAAGTACGCGATAACTTCCCTCGCATATTTCTACAATTCATTCTTGATATTGACGAGCGAATCTTCCTTTAAAGTAAAGCTTTGATTGCTCGTTTGTGACATCATCCTAAATGTTTTCGTTTTATGTTCATTTTCACTAAAAAACATAAGACGTGTAGATATAGATTAACTTTAACCTTTATGTGGTTCAATTTACACTTCATCTTCTCCAGTTCTTGGAATTAAAAAAGAATGAAGAGCAAGCTGAACTAAAGCCGAGATTAAAGTTAATTTACATTGGTATATAGAAACGACTTTTTGATGACGACACGATATATATATTTTGAATTGACACAACGTCGAAGAGAATATTGAGAAAAACCGTCGCGAGAGTTCGTTCCAGCGGGCACGTTATGCGGATAATACGAACGATTTTTATTCGATGTCACGCTGTTGTACAAACGATCCTTTCACGCTCGGCGTCTCGAAATTCCAGGAAATTCCAGGAACATCACGGTACATCGCGGACGCACGAGAATTCCACGTGCGTCGAATTTCTTGAAGCGCCCTTACGTACATACATGCATTACATGCACGCGCGCATACGATTCGCTGGCTCGCGTCAGCGTTTCGCGGTGTTTCTTATCCGTTCGTACTTCCACCGTTCTATATCTACCTACTTGATTCTTGCGTTTTGCGGCACGCAAGATAAACGCGTGTAAAAATTATATTTTCCGCTTCGATGCATTCCGATACGCGCCTCGGCCTTGTCTTCTATTTAAGATCGCTTTTATAACGAAACGAAGAAAGGGAGGTGGAGAAATCATTAGCATGATTCCTGACTTGTATTCCACAGGTATCAATTCTTTCTCCAAATAAAGCAAGATATTCTGCAAGGAAGACTGCCCGTATCCTTTGATCTAGCCGCAGAATTGGGAGCCTATGTTGTCCAATGTAAGATATGTTACCTTTTATATCAAAGTGTATATTAAATACACATGCTTCTTATTTCTTACGCACACTCGAATGTCATTCATCTTTGTTGTAAAAAAAGAAAAAAAAACGAATAAAACATTAAAATTACGTGAGAGAAGTAGCGTTCGCAATAGACACAGAGAATGTGAATATTTACATATACATATTTATGACAAGACGCAGCTAAACGCGAGCAAACAGAACGCACACCGGTGGTCCACTCGTTATAGTTATCTGTTGGGGAGATTCAAAGTTATACAGATAAAAAAAGGAGAAGGCAAACTGAAATACATCCGTGTTTGCATCTCATTGCCATCAAAAGAGAGGAAATGAATATCCCCCTTTTTCTATTCAACGATAATACACGTATAAACGAAAGGCGGGAAAAAGCATAACGTCCGCGAAGAAAAGAAACAGAAATGGAAAATAGAGTGGCTGAGAAAAAAACGTGCTTCTTTTCTCGCAGTGTTATAGCAATAAAATTGCGTTTTGGCAATACTTTTACCATCATTTATTTTGTGCAACAATATTTTTTCCGTAATACGATCTTTTATTTTCGAGCTTATCGAGACAATTTTGTATGAAATACTAGACGTAACCCCAATAATCGCATATTTCTCTCAACCCGATATAAATAATTACTTTTCCGTTCACGTCCGAGAATAATGTGCTGTTATTTCAGCGGAACTTGGAGATTATGATCCTAGACGACACTCGCCCGGATACGTCACCGAATTTCGATTTCTCGCCAACCAAACCACGGAACTGGAGAATCGTATAGTAGAGATCCACAAAACTCTTATGTATGTCAACCGTGATGATTAATATTCGAATAATGTGCGTTAAAACTACCCGATGCGTCTACGATTTCTACATTGTAGACAACCGATCGGCTATCCATAGTCTATAACTCATATGATCTCTGTATTTATAAAGTACTAATTCGAGTGCTTATAAAAAAAATATTAGAAAATCGAATCGTGCAAAAATTCTAAAAGCGCCACATATCTTTTTGCATTAGCAAGATTAAGCAATTGATTGATATATTTATTTTATTATATTAGTGATATTTTATTTATGTAAGTAGGAGAAAAATGTAAATTTAATTTTTGAATGTGCATATATTTGTGATTTTTTCAGAGGACAATTACCTTCAGCAGCGGAATTAAATTATCTGGATAAAGTGAAGTGGCTGGAAATGTACGGGGTAGATTTGCATCCCGTACTGGTACGTAAGCGTGTTATTGATGTCGACATGACTAATGCCGCGATAATATGCATTAATCTCGCGATATCATACAATTTTCGTTCGTAGGGTGAGGATAGTGTGGAATATTTTCTGGGTCTAACACCGAGTGGAATAATATTGTTACGGAACAAGACCAAAGTGGGAAATTACTACTGGCCTCGAATAAATAAAATCTACTATAAGGTATAATTTCTGCAGTGTTATTAGCTCGCTAAAATTGCTACCTCTCTTTCTTTTTCTTTAAGTGCTTAGTTCTCAAGTAAATTCGAAAATTGATTTTATAATAAAACAATGAAACGCATAAGAATATGACACGGTACTGCCGAATATTAATTTTTCCTTTGTATTTCTTGTTTTACGAATACTTCAACTTTCAGGGTAGATACTTCATGCTAAGAGTAAGCGAAAAGAATTCTGAGGAGAGAACACACGGCTTCGAAACACCATCGAAAGGAGCCTGTCGTCACCTCTGGAAATGTTGCTTGGAACATCAAGCTTTTTTCCGGTTAATGGCGACTGGTCCACCGCCCCTTAGTCCGTACTCTCGCTTTCATTCGTATAGTCCTCCGTCCACTTTGGAGAAGCACGCGGCCATTAGACGAAACCCACCGCCGTTTCAAAGGACTCCCAGTCGAAGAGCGCAGAGACGAGTCGTTGAGGGTCAAGAGATGGTCGGTTCGTTCGTCGAAACACCCGTCACCGTAATTTCAAATCCAAGCAACAGTCCATCCAGCGGTAATATACTGTGCAATACGCAAAGGCAGATAAACACATCGAGTCCGAGAAGCACGAGAAGCGCGCCGTGGACGCAGAGTCAACCTCGCGGCCTTTACACCTCGTCTAGTCCTCGTTCCGTTCGCTCCGCGGGAACGGCGCCGGCGGTTAGTTGATGATTATATGTAATATACTCGCTCGTATATCAATGACTATGCTTAACTCACTGTAAAGTTGATCACAACATTTGCTCAAACGAGAACGTCATATATATATGCGTATGCATTAAGCCCGGTTTTTCATCTGGTTAACTTGTGTTATGCGTAACCTGATGGTGACTCAATGAATTTCATCCATGACATCATAGATGAAACCTATTGGATAAAATATCAGATTAAGCCCAACCACAAGTTAACCAAATGATGAAAAAACCGGGCCATAATAAACAAAAGAATTAACTTGTTGACCGGTCAAGCATATCCGTGCTGTGCATTATATAAAGTTTCCGCATTTGAATTGCCTAATAAACGCTGTCTGTCGACATAGCTCTTAAGTAGACTTCAACGTCGAAGCAGCTCAGTGGAGAGTCAAAGTTCGGGGGATAGTCATAGTCGCAGTGGTCACCGTAGACGAAGTCATAGTCATAGTCATCGTCGACATAGCAGACATTCCGATTGCGAGTCTGAGCTTTCGAGAGGTTCAGATACGAGATCCGGCCATCGAAAACATCGCAGAAAACACAGGAACTCTCGTTCCTCTAGGTACATTTACATATTAATTTTAGTTATTTAGCATTGCATTCTCTCTCTCACTGCGATAATATCTTGTTCTCATAATTGTTTCGTAAATAAAGTACCTCCTTGATGAATTCAAATCACGAACCCTTATAAGCATTAGCGTGTAATTAAAGCAGTTTGATTATAATGAGTCTTGTTCCCATCAATAACGGGTTCATTAACCTTTGCTAACATCATTATTTTTGCATACATTTTTCCTTAATGAAAGGATTTCTTTTCTATACGGGGGGAGGGGGGATTTTTTCTTTTAGACTAGATCAATAAATGCTAACTTAATCCAAATATGTTATTTTTCGCAGTAGACACGAGTTGGTAGATTCGGAGCCGCAATGGAGAGAGGCGCAAAAACGAAAAGGAGAAGGTGTGCAAAAAGCTATCGTAAGTATCATTATTTCGATCGCTACACAAGATTATCTTGTTTATGATATTTGATTAATATACCGTAGGTGAGTCACACGGAACCCAGAAGGAGACACAGAAGCAGACATCGAAGCCCTTCTCAGAAACAGCCACTGCCGGATGAACTTCGAAAGTAAATAGATTATATATCTCAAATACTACGAATGTTACAGCGTCGTAGTTTCACGAGATATTCGCGACAGGCTTGCAGTGGCCGCAAAGAACAATTCATAGATTTTTTTCTTTAATACGAATTGCAACTTGAATTACTGAACAAATTTTATCTTTGTTAGTCCATGCTTTCATGAATGCTGAGTTTATCGATCGTGAGAACGACATTAAAAGTATAACATATTCTTTCAGACACTTGGAATTTGGCCTAATCGACACTAGCGGGATGAGCGAGCAGCAACGTCGAGAGATATCCTACACAGTGGTACAGTCACAATCTGTACAACAATCTCCCTTACAGTCTAACAATTCTCGATTGGACGACACAGATTCATCGTCCCTGCCTAGGTACGATGATCTCAAGACGGCCTGCAATCTCCACAACCATCCTCCGCAATTGGAGGATGAGACGGGATCCGTAGTCATTGTTTAGTTACCCTCTCATCCTGATTTCCCCCTTGCATGTATTTTTTTTATTTATTTCGAGCATGTATATTATCTACTGTAAGCATGCCCCCTATTATTTATTTGAAGCATGACGAATCCTTAATAAATAAGTGAGATTAACTGCTTGTCGCACCTGTTTATTTTTACGTCCTAGCTGTGGCACTCATTCGCTTCTGGCTGTGTTCCATGGAATTTCAAAGGCGATGCGTGCCGATCGCCTTCATACTGGGGTCATATTTTATCCGTGTGTTTTTATTTCTCATGCATTATGTATATTATACAGTATGCGCCATGTATTTGTGTAATAAATGTTGGTAATTTGGGAGGACGGACGATGTCAACGTTCGGGGCTCGAGACACTTCATGTTCCGAGTCTTTCTTATGACATTCCTCGTACATCCCATTCGATTATTGTATCTTCAAAAAATTACGCTTTAAAATGCGCCGCGATACAGTTTACAAAAAAAAGCGAATGTATTAACGCGGAGTCTGTGATTAAATTTACGTTAAACGTTAATTTTGATAACGTGTGCACCGTGAGAATATAGTCGAAGTGCGTGTAAATTAACTGTACGTACTAAAACAAAAAAAAAAAGAAAAACATGCATCAATCTGAGTCGAGCACAGTGGATCTACTTGTCGCTAAAACGACTGAGGTACCAGACTGTCAAGGATTCCCTTTCAGAACTGTCGGATCCGTTGGCAAAAGAGAAAGAAGACACATGCGGCATTATCGTGATGGAAGTTATAACTTGCTGTCGGCAACGTCCAATCGAATCGAGGCAAAGTATCCCGGGGCTCGAAACGAATATAGTACGAAGAAGGACTTTTATTATACTCGTAGCAACCGAATGTCAATAGGCAATAATGCGGACAGTGGATTCGGGGAAAGCACACCGCAGGACTTTTCAAGCTGCTACTCAAGTTCTGCTGACAGCAATAAGCCTATTCATGTAGTACGTATCCCAGTTTGCTCGCATTTTTACTATATCATATCTCTGCTAATATTTGTTTTGAAATGAGCAACGGTCGAGCGATGCAAATTTTACTTTATAATTAGCTATTTAAAAATAAAAATTGACGAGTAAACACGAATTTTATATAATTCGCGCTTACTTCTCGTAAACAAAAATTCAATGCTAATTGTGATAAAATCTTAATCACTCATGTTTTTGTAAAACAAAAAACCAAGTGCTTCTATATACAGATGTGTGGCTAAGGTTTTCTACTAGTTTCCTACAAGTTTTGGCTAATCACGTTATAAATATCTGAGATAGCGGTATTAGAATCGCGCATACCCTTTCCAGCGACACAGTTTTCATATATGCATGCTAGTAATTACACATAATAGCTTCGTTATAACATATAATGTGGAATGATACTATTCTTCTAAATAGTAGATAGTAAAACGGTTTTGTTTGGTATAGACACAATTGCAATTAAGGGGAGAGGTACACTATGAATTGCCTTCAAATCAAGAAATCTACCCTCCTGTTGACACTACTCTGGATGCTGTTCTCCAACCCATTATATCGTAAGTGCTTGTTTTTGTTGCTTTGTGCTTTTTTTCTCACTTAAGTATTAAATCATATCTCGATTTGATTTGTATCTGGCTTTATTAATATCTAATACATTATGCATCACTTAAGGACACACTTTGCATATAGATGTAAAAAAGTTAATACATTATAAATGTTGAAAAAGTCTTCTCTATATTATATCTTCGATAGAGTATCAATAGTATATTATTTTAACGTACACGATGAATTTGATTGTTTCAGAACGTTAACGAGGAGGCAACGGGGCCATCCAAAACAATCGTAAAATTTTAATACAAAACAAAAGTTTTATATGCACTTGTCATGTAAGATAACGTTCATACCTTAATTAAAATTAATATTTGTGGATCGTTAGATCATGTCAGGCAAGAAGAAAATATTGTTGAATAAAAATAGTATGTTTTAGTCTCCAAGATAAACATATTCCTTATACATACAAATCTTATTTAAATGTCTTTCGAAGCCATGTGTCTCATGAGATTGCCTATGAATTTTTCCATTTTTTTTAAGTCCTGAGCTATTTCTGTTCTATATTGGAGGCACTGCAAACAGTTTTGATTATTGGTATTGCTGATATTCTTAACGATAGAAACAAATACATAAACTGTTTACATTCTTTGATCTTAAGATACAATAAGATTTCTAAAATTGCTTACCCGTCGATTATCTGTTAACTTTAGACATAAAACTCCTTTACTATGACAATACTTCATCGTATATCGGGTCTAAAATAAGATAGAAAGAGAAATTAATATACTACATAAGTAGTTATTCACTCAATTGTATTTATACGCAGTACTTCAATTTACAGTTTTGCATATATCATGTGCTACTAGATCATATTTTGCTTTTCCTTTTCTCAATGCTTTCATTACAATACTAAAAGGCAAAAGAAGATTGTAATTGATAAAAGAAGAACAAATATAGTCTTATACATTATTCAGGGAACATTACAAATTTAAACGAAAATATAATTAACAAAACTTTATGAAACAAATACCTTACATATTTTTTTGTTATCACTCTTTAGTTGACAGTTATGTAAATAATTCATTACAAACTGAATGAATGGGCATTTTGAAAGTGGCATTCACAAAATGTCATGTTAATACTGGAAACTATCAAAGTACAAGCATGCTTTTCCGGCATGCGTTATCGTAATCTCAAGTTGTATATATAATATATAGATCGAGAGACTTTTGTGCGAGGTGTCGAAAAGACAAACGGCATAAAGATTTTAAAGAAACTACATTAATAATCTTATAAAACGTACGTTCATCGGATCCTGCAGGTATAACCTCTCGGCGCCTCTTTCAAATTCTTCCCACGAACTCAGATACGTCATCTTTATCACTGATACAACAACGTGTATTTATTTTCGTGAGTAAAAAGTACACACGAGGTGAATTAATGTTTTTACCAGGTCTCACCAAATAATGCTAAAGTATCAGAACGTCATTCACGAGATTATCGTGAAGACTGATGTCAGTATCGTCGGATCGTTATGCCGGAGTTCCATGAGGCGTATTTGCCGCGTATCGCGTAACCGCTTAACCAATCAGTAAGATATGAATCACAGTCGATTACAGCAGCGGATCGTTTCTGATTGGTTAAGCGGGGAGCACAGACTTTTGCATAACGCATAACATGTAATGCATAAGAAATTCAATCAATCAGAATTCTTTATTTCATGGAAAGGAAAGAAACAGAGGGCTTTGATTAGTACATTTTCTTATGCATTACGTGTTATGCGTTATGCAAGAGTCTGTGCTCCCCGCTTTACGCGGTTACGCGATACGCGGTAAATATACCTCATGAGACTCCAGCATCACACGTGTATACCCGTGTATATTCGGCATTACTCGGTGACTCTGACAACAGAGACGCTTTCCGACGCGTTTTGGAACACAGCGATATCACGATCGTCCATTGATCGAAGGACATAAAGGTGCCGTCACATAGGGAGGAATCCATAGACATTGCTCAAGATTTGAGATGGTCTTAAGCTAGCGCATGAACCAATCAGAGAGCCGTATTAGCGTCTTAAAACATTGCTTGAGATTAAGATCGGACTATGGATTCCGTCTGGAATCCATATTGGCCGGAATCCATAGTCCGGTCTTAATCTCAAGCATGAAGGAAAATACTAAGAAGACTCCACTCCATAAAATAAAAGTGGACCGATTTTAGGAGGCTTATTATGGTTCCTTGTGACGAAGTAAAAATTACAAAAGTGATTGAATTTACTAGAATATTTATAACTTCATTGGTTAACATCTAGTAAATTTGATCATTTTTGTAATTTTCACTTCGTCACAAAAATCGTAATAAGGGGGTAGGTTTCGAGTTTAAGTTTCGATTCTCGACACTCGCAGCGCTCGCGAATTTAGTAATTCTGTGCATAATAAGTTAGCGCCGTAGTTAGAAACGATAGTTATAAACGGTAGAAGGAAAGAAACCGTATTCCGATTTCCGAAAAAATGTGAAAAATCCAAATCTGAATGTTTAAAGACAAATAGGAGAATTGCAATGCCATTCTGTTGTGTAGTTCTTACGGCGCACTCATTATGCGCAGCACTACTAATTTTACGAGCGCTGCGAGTGTCGAGAATCGGAACTTAAACTCGAAACCTAAAATCGGTCCATGTTTCGTAGATTAGCTAGACTGAGTATATAGTAGCGCAACTCTCTGTCGGCACTTTTGATGTTGATGAAGCCAAAATCGTAGCGCGCATGCGCAAGTTGAGACATTACTTACGCGGTAACGCCATCTAGACTTTTCTCTCACTTACTCTCTTAGGCTGTAGCACCCATCTTCCGTAACAGTAACCATAAGACGTACCGTAAAAATAAGCCAATCACAGTCGAGAATTCTTTTGAACTTTTAATTCTGATTGACTGATTCTTGCGTTATGTCTTATGTTACTGTAATATTAAAAAATTGAAAATATTTGTATAATATATGGTATACCTATCATATTTTTTAGGAAATTTAAATACATGTCTTCCTTCTAATTCAAGATTTCCAGGACATCCATTTATTGAACAATATTTAATTTTTTTCCCACTCATTTTCTTGATGTGTAATCTATTTTCTTTTTATATCTGAAATAGAGCTAAGATCAAAGTGTTTTCTGCAAGAAAATTGAAAATCTGTACGATATATATGTACAGATCTACAATTCTCTTTAAGGATAATTGTCACTTTCTTTATTCTTTTCACTTAACTTCACTCTATTTCACTTCACTGCACTTCACTTCACAATAATCCACTTCACTTTACTTTTTTTCACTTCACTATTAATATCTAAAACAATTTGCAAGACATCACCGACATAAAAGCATACGAACTTAATACTGCCGTTACCGCCAATTGTTACACAAACACTGCAACGGTTAAGAGAAAGACCGAAAACACAAAGAATAAGTGAGAGAAAAGTTCAGATGGCGTTACCGTATGTAATGTTTCAACTTGCGCATACGCGCTACGATTTTGGCTTCACATAATGAATAGAGTTGCGCTACTGTATACTGTGACTGAGTGGAGTCTCCTTAGTATTTTACTTCATGATCTCAAGCAATGGGTATATTCAGTACTACAACCACTCACTGAGCGCTCAGTGAGCTGTTGAATCTGATTGGTATATTCCATTAGAGCTAAAAATATAGACCAAACAGATACAAGAGTTCACTGAGCGCTCAGTGAGCGGTTGTAGTACTGAATGCACCCAGTTAAGTCTTAAGATGCTAATACGGCTCTCTGATTGGTTCATGCACTAGCTTAAGACCATTTTGAATCTTGAGCACCGTTTATAGATTCCGCCCATATGGTCCGCTGCGGATTACGTAGCGGACTGTCTGCAATCCGTAATTCGCACCGGATGTTCGCAAAAACATCTAGAGATTGCGTATGTACGGCAGATATTTCTCACGTAATCCGCAACTACGTGAAAAGAGAGTTCTAGTGCAGTCTAGAGTACGAAAAGAGTTTAGAGTCAGAAAACAGACAGATTTGTTGTATTTGCACTAATAACATATATCAAATATTCATTATGCACTTCTAATTTTAAAATTGTTGTCAAACAAATTAATCACTATTTATAAATTAAAGGTAGGTTATGGCACGTTTATTTTTTGACGTCGGAGTACAATTGCGTTGCGTGTTTACATGCTCCTTGTGTCCCATGGAGCCACAAAATGCGGACGTGTAAATGTAATATTTTTTATTTAAGAAGTTATACTCATTCATTTTTATTTTATTTTATAAGAAAATTACAGAATATATTTTGATTATAACAAAAGTTTTAATTAAATCGCCAAATTTAGTCAAATAGATAAAATTAGGAAAAGCATTACTGGTAATAACTAATAATTTTTACGGAAATTTCATGGGATTACGGCTCCATGGGACACAAGGAGCAAGGAGGTAAAACACATCTAAAGTTACGGACGCAATACTTAGTAACTTTTGCAGACATCCGGTGCGAATTATGGCTCTTAATAGTGATTGGTCGATTTTTGCGCCTTTTAGGATGCCGTCACATTTGCTGGATTTACACTGCATCCGATTTTCGTCGTACGACGTTCTGCAACCAATCAGAAAACAGGATTCCGATGAATTTTG
>NW_017257097.1:158703-175458 GCF_001594055.1 Mycetomoellerius zeteki
CGTCGTACGACGAAAATCGGATACAGTGTAAATCCAGCAAATGTGACGGCATCCTAAAAGGTGCAAAAATCGACCAATCACTATTAAGAGCGTATGCCACTTTCAAATTCACGACTGGGATTGGCCAATTCAATTGCTGCTTATGGTTTTCCAATTTCAAATGCGAACCTTCGACCAAAACTCCAATGATCGTCTCTAA
This sequence comes from Mycetomoellerius zeteki, assembly GCF_001594055.1. Lineage (NCBI taxonomy): Eukaryota > Metazoa > Arthropoda > Insecta > Hymenoptera > Formicidae > Mycetomoellerius > Mycetomoellerius zeteki. Next base: position 158,903 of record NW_017257097.1, read on the forward strand.
ATTTAATCTTTCTTTCCATGTGTTTCAAAGCAAAAGATCAATAAATCTATTGATATTAAATACAAATGTTATTCGATAATTATCAATTAAATTAATGATCAAAATTTGAAAAGTTTCCCAAAAGTTGGGAATCACTGTTCATGAACTTGAGTTGAACGTGCAGCAGTTGAAGCAGTTTCTCTCTCTCTCTCTCTCTCTCTCTCTCTCTCTAAAGGTAATCTTCTGAGAAAAATTTAAGTAATATACTGAACATTATAAATTTATCGAAGGTCACGAAAAATCTGTCCAAGTTCATTGAGAAAAAATAGTGAAAGTTATGGCGAATTCGATTGGAAGCACTAGTGCACATTAAACCCATTGTATAAAAATGTAATGCAAATATTTCGAATTATGAAATACATATTTTATCTAATAGTACAATAAAATGAATTGGGTATTTCAAGATTTAATCAATTTCTATGTTTATTTATAAATATATCTTTACGTTATTTTGTGTACGACGGCTTTAATGTGCACCAGTGCGCACTGAGTGCATCCAATCGAATTCGCTATTAGATGCACGCATGTTTTTCGAAGGATCATCAAAATTATCGTATGAGAGTATAACTTTATAGACGATGAGAGATAGCGAGAGTTGGAATTTGAGTCTACAAAAACAACGAAAAGAAAAATTATGAGGAGATTCATAATATATTTCGATAAGGTACGTTTGAACTGATAATTACGAAAATTAATGTCCTAATCAACGTTACTTCTCCAACTTGCAGCAATATTGTTGCAAGTTTTGTTAATAAAATATTAAAATATACATATATTTATTTATACTAGAAATATATATGCGTCTGAGATACAAAATATTATATTTCATAGAGTTTTTTCATTTCATCATAGTATGTGAAAATATATAATATAAGTGAAAAATACGCGTAACAGGGATTAAGTGCGAAAGGGAGCAAAAAAGGAATGGAATAAAGATATATATTGGCCATGTAAAAAAAGACGAACGACCAGAATATAACTCCCACGAGCCCCTGACCCGCACGATACGAAAGAAGGCGATCTCGGTGATCACTCGTTGAGTCTTTCAGTTTCTTTTGGATCGCCGCGCTGTGAGCGCGGGCAGTCGGCAGCGGATGCAATTCAGGATCTGTAAACTCCATTCGTAAAACGTATACCAGCGTTAGTAGCGCCACCTGCTATAGAGGAACCGCAAAATGGAACCTCGTAGCCAAAAAGTCAATATGGCGTCTTACGCTCATATATATATATATATATATACAGGGTGTCTCAAAGAAACGGATCTAAACACAATGGGGACGTAGATTGGATCAAGGGGAACAAAACAGTTTTGTACCATTTTGCAGTTGACGCAATATTTAACGAGATATTAACGTCTAAAGATAGGCGAATACAAGCGTCCAACCAGCCTACTGCTCATGTACTGCTGCCGGCAAGACAAGAAGGATAGCGCTTGAGCAGTAGGCTGGTCGGACGCTTGTATTCGCCTATCTTTAAACGTTAATATCTCGTTAAATATTGCGTCAACTGCAAAATGGTACAAAACTGTTTTGTTCCCCTTGATCCAATCTACGTCCCCATTGTGTTTCGATCCGTTTCTTTGAGACACCCTGTATATAGGCATATAGGCTTACGTAGGTCAATTGCATTGACAAACGTAAGACGCCATATTGATTTTTTGGCTACAAAGTTCCATTTTGCGGTCCCTCTGTAGCAGGCGGCGCTACTAACGCTGGTATACGTTTTACGAATGAAGTTTACAGACCCTGATGCAATTTGCAATTGACGCCATTGACGGCACGGACGGCACGGACAGTACGATGCGCATGTGAAAGTTCGCGGTATGTACATACATCTTCTATTGCGCGGATACGGGATGAGAACTGAGAAGCAGAAGAATGTGAGAGAGAAAAGTAAAAGGACAGAAAGGTATACGTATAAATCGGTATAATTATACGATACGCCAGAAAACACATAAAAACCGCGACAATGAACAAGATCATTTACCGAGTACGAATCCTCTTTCCCGCGCTTTTAAAAATGATTATATCGTGCACGCGTTTTTTGTGAGTCGCGTACAGAAAGAAATTCCTACTCTGTATTTTCTGTAAGAAGCAAGCAGGAAAAATGCGTATCTTTCTTCTATATTAAGTACTTGGTTTTTCGAAACGCCATTACGAGAAATCTCTACATTTTTTATTGTTATTATCTGTTACTTATAATCAACGATAGCATGGCTGCGTTCCGTTTCACGCATGATGCGCATGATGCATCTTTTATTCTTGTTATTCACCGAATGTTAAACAAGAATAAATGATGCACATCATGCATAAAACGGAATGTAGCCCATAAGTCATTGTCACTTTCTTTCTTGAACATAAAAGGTTTGTTCGCGTCGCATGCTCCAACATGTTCCAATATGCTCCTGCCATAGCTCTTACTCACTCGAATGCGCTTGATAGAGTGAGCAGGAGCTATGGCAGGAGCATATTGGAGCATATTGGAGCTTGCGACGCGAACAAACCTTTTATGTTCCAAGTATACTTTTGCTCCTACGGCGCGCTGCAGCCGCTGCAGGTGTGTTGCAATCGGCATGTTCTTCAAGCAACAGTTCGATCGGATCTGTCGCGTACGTGTTAACATCGCACGGCTTATTGTTAGAAATGAAAGTACCGGCTTCGGATGTTTGATTTCGCGACAGATCCGTGAACGGCGTGAACATGAATAAATTTGAATCGGCGCGGAAGAACGAGATATGAGACGAAATGAAACTGCATGGACAAAACTTTTTCGTATTGCTCGATGATCGCGCAAAACTCTGTAGATTATCACGGTCCATTATATAATATAATATATAATAGGATCGCCAATAATAAATAGACCCCGCGTTTGAAGAACGCGATATCATAAACCGCGACAATTTCTTCAGAAAACGATCGGAGATGTCATCCTCCACTTTCGAACGTTTGCGAAAGCGGTCGTACTTAAGGATCTTTCGATGCTCGATCCCGGTCCCAAGCCAGATCGGAGGCGAAACGAGGCGGCACGAGCGGCGTGCGGCATGCAGTAACGATCTTTTTTCCGTCGACGGTCCTGAATGAGTGCGAGTGAAAGTCCGTGAGTCAAATATTTTTCGCGGTTTCATTCTGCGGGCTGTATGCCTGTATCAACCTGTATACCGCGGCTGTGCGTTATTGTGCGGATTGCTCAGATATAACAAAAAGTGTCTAAAATCGGGCCACAAGACGTTTTTTTGCATCTAAAAGACGACTTAAAGACCTCTTATATGTCACAATTTTAGATTTTGTGTTGTTTAGGTGCGTATCCGCCTGCGTTGCTTCTGCTGGTATGTACATATAAAATACTGTAATCTTGCCTATATATTATAATATATATGCATATATATAACAACCGCCGCCGTAGAAAGGCCATGGAACTCTCTGAGGAGAAAATATGCTAAGATCTTGCGTTATTTCTTTTGACGCTCGTCAACAGCCCGCATATGAAGATCGTATATTCATTATCGTTCCCAGGACGAAGTCCAAATAAACGATATCGTGTGACTCAAATTTAGAAATGAAATATGCTCCATTACGCATATTTATCATTCTACACGTGTTAAAAAGTATTCTCACAATCAGCTTGAGTGCTGTAACTCACGTACATTATACGTAAACAATGGTTGCAGAAAAAGCAACTTTACAAAGATTTACCGTTGTAAAGATTTTTCAATATGCTTGGTCATACGTTTTATCCAGCAAGAAACTGTAAGGACAAGAACCAATTAGAGAATTATTAGAGAATCTTACTATAGTTGCAAAGATGCTTCTTCTACTGAAAAACGCAACCAATTAATAACATAATGCGTCTCCGCATTTGCTTTTCGCTCATCTCGACATTTATATAAAAGATTATGTAAAAGATTATTATACGTACGATCTCTCTGTTACGTGACGTTTATACACAAACTATATACGTGTTTTTAATTTAGGAATGAAAACAGCTGCAATTGAATTGCGAATTGTCAATTTTATGCCCGTTTCTATACCAATATACAATCTCAGTTCATCTAACTCTACATACTTTTTCTAATTCTAAGAATCAACATTTGTATAAGAAACAGGCATGAGTCAACGAAGTTACTTGGGAAAAATTTTTGTGAAAGTAATCGCCGTAATTTATGCAGAGATAATTCGAATTTGTTGGTTGAAAAGCACCGAGAGAAAACAAAATAGTTCCAGCAACTATAAATTTGGTAACTTTTGCAAGTACCTGTAACTAGTTTTACAAAGTAATAGAAAGTAGTGCTGAATATTATAAAAATATAGTCACGGTAACAAATTGTATGCACTATTAATTGTTAGTGAAGTAGTGACTCAACTACATTGAGTAGTTACTTGGACTTCATGCAAATAGATATAACAATTACATTTTTCTAGTTTAGATAAAAATTTTTAAAGGGTCGCTCAGTACGAGTAGTACGCGACTTTGTCACCAGAGGGACGTAGCGGAGTTCAGTTTCTTCTAAGAAGGAAACTACTCGCTTACGATAAAAGGCGCAGCGTTCGTTTCAAACTTGGAAGACAAAAATAAATAAGAAATGCGTACACAAATTTGTAACTATGTATTATAAAGCTTTAATAACAACAATAAGTAAATTAAGTGAACTAAGAAAATATAGTAATATTAACCATTTATAAATTGTTTATATGGTTAATGTACTATATTTTCTTAGTTCACTTAATCTAGTATTCTTATTAGAATTTAATAATACGTATATAGTTGAGGCGCTATTTCACTACAAATTTATAGTTACTGATACGACTTTTCTCTGTGAGTGAATCATTGTATATAATTATGATCGATGGGGTGGTAGCGATTTATGTGTGAAGACCGAATTCTACCTTTACGAAGCTTTTATATTATGTGATATTTTAGGGGGCTGTACGGTGTTAATACATAAACATTGGTGAACGTGTCGTGTTGATGTGAAAGTGGTTGGCTACTGGCCGTCGATGATGGAATGTACAACGGTCGAGCGCTGCAACGTGCACACTGATCCACACGTCTCCTAGGTAATTATAACGTATGTACATACGTTGATACGTACCTCTTGTTATGAGGTAATAATGCTCGCCGCGGACGTTGATGAGCAAACGACCGATCGATAGCAGATTTACCGATAGCGGTACGTCTTACCGAAAATCGTGGTACTTGGAGGATTGGCTCCGAAAAAAAAAAAACCGAGTGGCTGGCAGATAATTACGCTGGGCATCATATGATCGCGGCGTATTCGAATGACACGCGCGCAACGGAATTAACGCAACGAACACAAAGGACGCTTTCCATTACTCAAGTTGACCTAATTCGAAAGCTATTCTCGCATATCCGCTTTCTCTTCGCCTCGTAAGTCGTACGTCACGTTGTCGAAATTTGACACGGCGCGGGCGCCGCGCCGGAGAGGAGTCCCTCGCTCGTGCCGAGGGTACTGATAACTCTTCACGCGGAGGAGGACCGCGGAGTCGAGAAGAGGAGGTCAAATAACGTTCGCAATAACATAAGGAAAAGGACGACGATGACCTCCATTAACGTTCGCTCGTTCGACACGTCCCGAATAACGTAATAGGCGCTTTACACTGGCCGATTTCTTATGTGAACACAACGAATGTGAAAGCGACCTTGAAACGTGGATCATCCGTCACACGCGCGTATTCGATAAGATCGTTTGGTGAAGTAAACGTGTATATAAATTTATACATAAAGCGCGATTTGCTTTCGACAAAATTCGAGGCAGAAGAGATCAATCGCTATGGCCCATTATAGGAATCCATGAGGACGAGGTCCGTCGACGACAAAAACGCAGCTGATGATTGAGCATATGCAGCGATGGTTCCAGCAACTGGCCTTGGACGAGCTTGCGTCCGATCCCTGTGGTAGCGTCAGGTAGCGTCCGAATGCCACCGAGTGCCGTCGGGGGATGCGTCCGAGTGCCGGCGTAGCGAGACGAGCGGCGATCCCGCGCGATCCTGGAATCAGGAGTCGGATCGATCCCGAAGGTGCCGAAGTCGATATTAGGCGCGTTTATGCCGCGTCGCCTACGATCGAACCTACGTACGACATCGAATGGTACAAGTCTCCGACCATTACATTATCTTAACAAAATTTTTTTTAATTAGAAATGACGTCAGTTCTTATCTACAATCAACGCGAAATAGAAAATTCCAACAATTGCAAAATAAATTCTTCTAAACGCGGCCATTAAAACCGAATGGTGATTTTCTCAATTAATAAAATTTTCGATTAATAAAAATGGAAGTTGTACATTATTTGAAATTTTAAACGAGAAACGCGACATATTCTTTGCTCTAATATAATAGAAATATTCAATGAGATATATATGTATTTATTACATGTTGTCCATCGTACTCGATGGAATAATTTTCCAGGATAAGATCAGACTTGGCAGACATAGAAATTTCTAAATTCGTGAGCGGCATCGCAGGCAGCAAGTCAACGGCGTCGCGCAATAATCCACGAAGATGTTACAGAACGTCGACGAGCTCCGGTTACTCGAGCCACTCACCGCCGTTGTCAGCCGGCTCGTACTCCTATTACGCGTCAGCGTCAACGAGGGATCCATCGTACGGTAACCTAGCGATAATTCACGAAAGCGAAGCGATACCGCGGCCCATTTGGCCTTCCGTCATCTATCATCATACAGAGGATCACAGTGCAGGCGATTATGAAGGTATAAACTATAAACGAAAGTTTTGTCTGGAAGACGACTTCGCTGTATTTACTTTCACTTTTCAAAAATCTCGTTTATTTCGTTTTTGTTTTATCGTAACAGATATTTATACGTGTCGCGTATGCGGTTGCACGTTTAAGTATTCGCCACCGCAGCTGCAGGTGACATCATCACCATCAAGAGCTCGTGAGGTGCTGCTCGAATTATCCCGTACTCTCAATTCTGTGATAGACGGCAACGTCACGGCGGCACCGGAAGATATCTTACGCGATATATCGCGCATTGTTTCCTTGGAGATTGGCACGAGGAACGACAACGTGTACGAGTACATTTGCCCATCCTGGGCGTTCAATGATAAGAATCCAACGGTATCGCTGAGCCGCGTGAAGAACGTACCATCGAAAGTGAATCCAATCAACTCGAAACTTTGTGTCGGTCCTCGTTGCCTCTACGAGTACAACTCGGCGCTCAAGAACGACGGGATGACGAGATGCGAAGGCGACAGCGAAATGAGAAACAACTCCAGCCTCACGAAAAAGAAACCTTGCGCAACCGAGTCCAAGTATTCGGTGAGTACTAGCATAGTTTCTTGAGAAAGAAAAGACTCTTTGGATTTATGTTATTCGATTAATGCTCGTTTTCACCAACGTAGATTGAAAGTTTATCTCAGATTAACTTTCTCTTTATCTTTTTTCAATTCTAAGAATTAGAACAAAAATGAAGAGTTGAACGTAGATTAAAGTATTAATCTACATTTTGGTGGAAACGGTTTATCAACATAAACACGTTTAATCAACATTCAGCAAGTGTATATATAGTAACGTTATACTGTATGGAGGAACATTATTTCAGCAGCTAGTATGCAGCGATGTCGGGTCATCCACCGAAGGAACAATTGCCTCGTTGAACGCAAACAACTGGAACCATCGCTTAGGTGTTGGAGGCTTGGGCGAGGATTTTGATTTCACGCTCGACGTGACACAGGCCGAGCGTTTAGGCCGAATGATTGCGAGAGCGAAACGGAAGCGGCAATGGTGCAGAGCCCTGACCACTCTCTTCGGTCTAGTTTTCTTCGTATTGAGCGTCGTCGTTGTCTCGTTATCTGTAACGAGGGGTCGTAAGGTGTTTGGAAGCATGTAAGAGTCAAAAGGCAAGAAATTATGCGTGATCTAATTAATATTCATTTGGGAATGCTTTTAAAGGAACTGATTAGTCGAATTGACGTCTGGAACATTTTAAACACTTCGATAACTCTTACGACAAACATTTTGCGATACGAATTCTCTCGTTCCATTATATATGGCTACTTTCAGTGCCTTATTTAAAATATATGTACATATTGTGTGTGTGCGTGCGTGCGTGCGTGTGTGTGTGTGTAATTAATTAAATGTGAAACACGAAGAAGATCCTGCAATCACGATATATGGCTGTGACCATGTTCTTTTGCATGCGTATAATGTTAAATATTGTATAGCGTATCATGATCGTGTTAAAAATGGATAAATTAGACTTCTCGCAGATACAGGTGCGAAGTAACGTTACCAGTTGATTGACGTCACGTAGAAAAAAAAACGGGTACCTATGACTACATTTACACAGCACCCTTAATCGGGTTTAATAACATCCGATAGTTATGAAACTGGCCAATCACAGTCGTTCCATTCTTCCGAGAAACAGCTATGATTGGACAATTTCATAACTACGGATGTTATTAAACCCGATTAAGCGTATCGTGTAGCAAAGGTCTATGTAGAACAAGGACGACTTCGACTAAACAACTCCAGTTAACTTAATCGAGCATTAATTCAACTAGCAGAAGTGCTCAAAGTGAAATTGTATAATTCATTGTCTTTGATGATCTGTATGTTAACTTTGGTTTGCTGGTTTGTTCAAATTTATTGTACGATCATATTGTTTAGACCAATGTGATTCAAAGCTCTGATAAAATAAAAAACAAAAAATTTTCATAGAAAATATATTTTACATTAATAGATGGATTAATGAAACAGAAAAGAAATTTTTTTAATAAAATATTAGTAAGAAGATAAATTACATTTTGGATCAAATAAACTCGAACAGACCAGCAGAGTTAAGCAACAAAAAAATAATAATCCACGTTAATAAAATATTACTTGATACAGTTAAGTACCGGTTATTAATTCAGTATATTGAATTGCTTACATCCTTACACCGTAAAATTTCTGACTAATTTTGTCGCTTCTGATCTAATTTTTTTGTTTTCCATATTTTAAATAACAGAATGTAATTCTAAATTAAGAAATTATAAATGTTACTTGACAAGTTAATCTTCAATTAAGTTAATCAGAGCCATTAGTCGGAGCCATTCCAAGAATAGCTAGTAACTTGCGCGCGTCAATTTGACACTAGTCCAAGCACTCCAAGCTAGTCGCGCTCAGCGCGGCGCTGCGAACGACAGGCGAAGGAAGTCGAATAATGGATATGTGTCGTATACTTCTGTGTATATTTTGATATATGTTTGTATTGTGTTATTGTGTATCACGATCGCGAGTTGTCGCAAGTAACAGATCGAGCGAAGTGTTGAAGGGGTGAAACATTAAGATTAAAGGGAGGAGTCAACGTTCCAAGTAATCGTCTCTAGCAGTGATTTCTAGCTCGATACACAATAAATCTGCTCTTAATCGACATATTTTCTGCATCCGTCAAAAACTTTCCAGATTTTTTACTCTACGATCTCGTCCAGGTTATGCTCATATCGATCTCTTTTACATTTGCCCGATTGTTGTCTCGTGGAGGCTCGATATTCCTTCCCTCGAGGTAAGAATCATCCTTCTTTTTCCGCACCTTCGAAAGTGAACGTACGGCAAACGCAGTAATGATAAGAAACGAGATGATTGATCATGCGATCTACGAAGCTGCAGCTGTACTGTCTCTCCGAGATGAACATTGACATTTCTGTCTTTCCTCCTCTCTCTCTCTCTCTCTCTCTCTGAAAATTGCTTCTCTATAATTTTAGATTATAAAAATAAGTTAGATACAGAATGGTGTGCGTGCCATGCTTCGCGGTTCCTATAATCCTAATAATATGGAAGTTCCTTGTACAACCGTTACTGATCAAGTGGTGGCAGTTGAGAAACAAAGGACAGGAGATCAAGGAGGATCAGCTGTGTCCAGATTTGATAAAGGAATGCAAAAACGGAACATGTACCCTATCATGGAAAGATAAAGATGATGTGGCAAAAAAAAGCGAATGAAGAACAGCCGAGTTGCTTTTCCTTGAGGTATGCGGTTTGCTCAATCGACATGGGTTACTTCAATGTTTACGTTTTTATTAAATAATCAAAAGTTTATAATTTAAATATATTCTATTGACATAATTGCAAATCGCTATTTGATGTCAATTTATTAAAAGATTAGCTATGTGATTTGTAACAGTCTAGTTTGTCTGTCTTTTGTTATCCATATGTGCACATGCCAAGATTTGTTAAACGGAATATGATTATCTTATGTATAATAGAATAAATATATAATATATATAAACGTTCTCTTATCATTTTAGTCTAATATTATTTTAATTTAATTTATGATTTGAAGCTACAAAATTTTAAGGAATGTGCATGTCGAAATATTAAAACAACATAGTATAGCAATGCTTTTATTTACAGTTTTCTTAATTCTTAATACTAAACTCCAATAACACTGATGAACCTATGACATTAAATTTATAACTTAATATTTGTTTCATATACATGTTTATTTACAATATGATATTTCAATTAAATTTGCACTTCAGTCGTCAATCTCTGTTTTATTATGTATGAAAGACAATCGTAGGAAAAGTAATTATATTATAGAATATAGTTAGTACAATCATAGGATATAATTATATCATATATATATAGATATGCACAGACATTTATACAGAATTATCAAACCCTTTATTATCTCTCTTTGGTAATTTATTAATTAATAATTATAAGTATTTATTCGGAATAATCCTTATAAATGATATCTTATTAATAATAAACTTAAATCTATAGGAACTTTGAAAAATTTACTCTAAAAATTATCTAACATTTTGATAAAATATTAAAATTATATATGTATATCAATATTTTCATATAAAAACTTTTCCGTTTTATTTATTTAGTTACATTTATTTAGATACATAAGCATGTATCAAACACTAGATAAAAAAAGATTGTATATTCTAATAAGATAGCAGTTGTAATTGGTTAATTAATAACTCGACTTTTGATGAATTCAATTTCACACATATACGAGTATAAGTATGAAATAAGGAGGAGCATATTGAGTCTAGATCTTCTGCTTCAAATAAAAAAAAATTGTTACATTTTAGTAAGGTAACAATCATAAAGTTAAAAAAGATCCTAAACTATTTATAAATAATATTTAAGTCATTCAAATTTACTCAAGTTTTATAAGTACATCATATATAAGTATAAAATAAAGAGAAATAAATCGAAAATTTAAGAGTTTCTGATTAAAATACAAAATAAAAAATGTCATCCTAATACGGTAGCAGTTGTGAAACTTATTTAAAAATTCTTAAACTATAAGTAATACCTAGGTTATTGATACTTATTCGACTTTCTTAAGTTCAACATCATATATAACTGTAGAATTAGGTGGAACTTTGAATCTATAACCTTCCTCTCCGTATCTGTAAAAAACATATAGCACTAGTAAGTTTATATGTTTTCAAAATAATATGACCGGACATTATACTTGTGTAATAAAGAAATTTTTTTTAAACTATGAAAATAACTCAATGCAAAACGAATTGGAATGTATGAGTAAAAAAACAAGAAAAAATGCTATACATACGCCATATTGGGTGGTATTATAAGACGACGTTTTTCATCAATTTTCATTCCAACTACTCCTACATCCAAACCATCGATCACGAATCCTGTACCGAGTTTAAATCTCAAGCCAAGTCCTTCTAATCGATCAAACTCTTCCAACATTTGGCATCTGATCTTCACATGAGCCACATAATAAATTGTGACGTAATTACCCACTTCCGCGATTTTGCCGGTACCAGGTTTTAACTCTTGCACTTTCACACCACCCTTTATAATTCTTACACCTTGCTGCTTGCTATTCTTTTTCGTTTTATCAAGATCTTCCTTCAATTTTTTCTCGATAACTTTAGCCTTCTGCTGTTTCTCTTTTATTTCTCGCTTTTCAGATTCTTTCTTTCTTCTTTTCTGTATTTTACTCTTATTTTCATTTTTTCTTCCATTTTTCTGTCTATTTCTTGGTCTTAAATGATATATTGGTGGTTTATTTTCTTTATAATCGTCATCGTCATTACTTTCCATAGAAGAATCGTCAGAAGAACTCCCAAAAGAACCCTCAGAAAAATTCTCAGAAGAATTCTCAGAAGACTCCTTAGAAGAAATCCTAGAAGAATTCTCAGAAGAATCATTATTAAAATTAATATTTTCATTGCAATAAAGTAATGGCCTTATGCGCTTTACTGTTTCTTCCGTTCTGTTGTTATTTTCCATAAAGCTTTTTCTTTTTAAGTTTAGAACTTGAAGAGGTATTCTATCTTCTTGGATTTGTTTCTTTTTAATAATGTGTGGTGTAACTATCCATTTTTTCTCGACTTTTACTGTTGTATATTTATTCAAATATTCAATTAGTTCTTCTAGACAAGTTCCTTTATTTTTTAGCTCATTTACTTTTTCGTTTAATATGTGCCAAGATAAAGTTGTTATCCAATTTGGATTAAATGGAGGTACTCTCGAGTTAATTCTGTAATGTCCAGTTAGATGAACGTAACTTCCACCGTTGCATGAAAGTGTTACAACAGTTTCCTTTTGCACAAGAACGTTGAGTTGAACTTGCCATGGTTTATCCTTGTGTAAAGTACAAAGTAGAAACCTTGCTTGTTCATAAGCCATCATTACTTGTATCGGTTTGTCACCTGCAAAGGTAAGGCAAGACGCGCAATTTTTAGGCATGTAAACAATTAACTGTTTCACAGGACATAATTCGCGATGTAAATAAAATACATGATACAATGCACATTTATTTTGATCTTGACCTGAACAACTTGTAATACTACTCTCTGTTAAAATGTAGCGTTACAACGCTCCACATGTTGTATATATTATAGCCATTACACACGAAGGCGCGTCAAGATATGCTAAGATAGAGGCGGGAATTAATGGGGTTTACGGAATGAATTTCAGAGTTTCAGGTATGTATAACCGTCGAGGTTTCACGAAAGAGTTCAAAAGTTGTGTCTTACTAGCACATGTGATATCCAAACTTGCCATAGTTATGCGGAAGGACTCATTCACGTATTGCGAGTATTTATTCCCCGGTTGTAGAATCATCGCTGTAACATGAGTAGCGACATTGGTTGGATGAGACGATTCGCCGCAATATTCATGGATTTTATTAAATATTTACAATTAAAGGGCAAATCATCTTACCCCAAAACAATGCCATATTACGTCTCTAAATTACAACGGAAAACTGGTCAGATCAGACAAAGAAAGTGAAATCCGTTCGCAACAACTTCTAGCAAACGAGTAGGATGTGGTTGGTCACGATCACTATGATCTACGATCAGCAAGATCGAAGTAGATTCGAATCTACTTTGTACATGCTTCCATCGATCGGAAGATTTATACCTATATATTTTATAATTATTAATTATCTGTCCATTATATTTACAACACAGTTCCCCAAGTATAATGTCCTGACGACACCCATAGGATGATAAGGATGTCATCTGGACCTTAATTATGACATCTGTTGGAGAATTGTGTGGGTGTTTTATGTATCATGTAATTTATTTGTATATTTGGTAATACAAATATACATATATATATTATACTTATATTATTTAATTACAGCGATATTGCAGTAATATTTTCTACAAAATATTAAAATTACAATTATTACTGCAGTATTATTTTATACTATAGGGGAAATATTCTATCTTTATTATTTATTGAATTATATCATAAGAAGGATAGAACAAGGCTTATGTCGACTAAAAGAAAAGCAGCCAAAATGTGTAGTAATCGAGAAAATATATAAATTATTACAGAAATTGAAGAATTTCGAAAGAATACTTGTGCCGATACAAAATTGACGATATCACCGACAAGAGGTCTATTTATGTTACTTGAAATCTCCAAAAATTGTTGTACTTAAAAGGAGATAAATTATATTCGGATATTGGGACGAAAAAAATTTAAGCGAAGATGCTGAATGTAAAAAGTACAAGCAATGCAAACAGATCTAAAAAGCGGTCAATCTTGATCGGGTTCCAAAATTCACTGCCAGCGCTACAAATCTATACCTATGTATAGGCTGCGTTCCGTTTTCACTACGAGTACTGAAAATCTATACAGTTCACTGTATCATATGTATAAATTTTCGACACTGACAGTGAATTTTGAAAAACACAGCTCTTGTAATGCTTTCCACAGCATTCGCATGACTGTTAAAATTTGAACGATTTATACGTGTCCATTTCTCTACCAACATAGATAACTTCAATCTCGGTTCAATTTACTCTTCATCTTTTTTTTAATTCTTAAAACTAGACAAAGATGAAGAGTTACTTAAGCCAAGATTAAATTTATATATTTTGGTAGAAACGGGCATAGACTCATATGTCAAACCAATGTAAGCGGATAATTATCCAGCTTTAATCTCGGTTTTACTTACTCGATCTTTAACTTTTTCTGATTCTTTAGACCAGTAACAGAATAAAAAGTAAGTTTAACCGAGATTAAAGTTAGAACTGTACATCATTAATTGTTATTTGTTTCAGGTTTATTCACGCGGGTGATAATCGCGTGGAAAAAAATGCAGTTTTGCGATATACGACGATAGCATTGCGTTATCAATATGTACGTTTACTTATGTGTGAAACATTTATAAATAGTAAATCATGAATTTAACTTAATACCGCGTTATTAATCTAGCTAAAGATTTTACTGTAATTAAGCAATTCCACGGATCGATTTAATCGCCGATTAAATTTATTGGATTTTAATCGAAGTCGCCCTCTGGCTGTGACGTATGCACGTATAAATACAGCTGACTCCTCTAACGATGAATTCACACTCCGTTCGACATCCAATGAAAAGATTCGTTTCCTAGGAATGAAAATAGCGTCTTACACAATCCCTAGGACTCACGCGCTTTCATTGGATGTCTCGCGTATCCTTGTATACTTACATGTCAAAATGCTTGTCAAGTTGCCGAAGTGAGGGAAGAGAGCAAAAGCGAGCGAGCAAGAGAGAAAGAGAGTAAATGAGTGAAGTAGTGAACGCAGCGGCCGTTGCGCTGGTTGCGCATCGCAGTCAGTTTGATCAGTTTTGTAGGCGCTGGTAGGCGCGGCGTGATAGGTGGTTCGTACAATCCCTGGAAAGTGGAACCTAGGGATCGCGCCCGCGTTCGACCGTTCGACGCAGCTCGACTCGACTAGTCGGCTCGACTGAGCTCGACGACTTAGTAGGCGTAAGTTGGCATAGATAGGCTCGTTCATCTCGTGTTCGTCTCGAACCTCGAGGCGCAAACCAGCGCAAACCAGCGCAAACGCCGTCGCCGCAAGGCGCACACCCGTTGCCGCCGCGCGCGAGCGCGCGTATATCCACGCATACGCACGCAGACGGGATGGCGTCCACGAAGAGGAAGCAGGACGAGAGGAACTTGAAGACGCTCCGCGAACTGGTCTCGCAACCGGGCAACAAGGAATGCTTCGACTGCAACCAGCGCGGGCCGACTTACGTCAACATGACGATCGGCTCGTTCGTCTGTACCTCTTGCTCTGGTATGCTGTAAGTAGCTCCGGCTCCAATAAGTTCTCTGTCTAGTACCCCTATACCCCTGCTCATCGTCCTCTCTCCCCCGCTACTTCCCCGCCCTCGTCGATATTTCTTCGATGTTCGATCGCGTGTTAACCGCTGCACGATATGCACCTTCTCGCCCTCCCCCTCCCCTCAGCTCTCCTCTCCTCAGCTCTCCTCTCCTCAGCTCTCCTCTCCTCAGCTCTTCTCTCCTCGCCCCGGCAACATGACATTGGGCAAATGTCATACAATCGTCTCGGATGCGAACCTGGGTCTGAGATCACTCAAAGTCCCTCTCCCCCTCGGAACGATCTCGGAGATGGGCACGGGGAGTCGCGACAACGGCCAGCCCTGCGATTCGGAACATGGAACACGGCGAGGTCAGCGAGCTGCGATACCACGATCGATGGTATCGCAATCATCGCGACTCGTCGCGAGTAGCCGTCTCTATCTCGCGCTCCAAATCCTAGCTAGTCCTGGCCATGATTCGTGTGACGACTATAAATAGAAAGAGGGAAAATCCATGCCGCCGTGCCGCGTGACCGCCGAGCGAGCAGATGGTCCTGATGAACACATCCGCCGTTATCCTCAGAAATGTCCTTTTATGTGGGACGCAGCCTCCGTGTGAAAATTGCTTCGGGCGACGTACACGTGTACAGGCCTCCTCTTCGTAAGCGTTGCGTTTTGATGCGAAGAAGAGAAAGAAGAGGAGAGAGAGAGAGAGAGAGAGAGAGAGAAAAAGAAAAGGAGAGAAAGCGAGGGAGAGACTGTACGCTCTCGCGCACGGGCTCTAAATGAGTCATCGCGTTAAAACATCGGCGGCGTCCACGGCCAGGAAGTTAGCACTATCAGCGACGTCGACGTCGACGTTTTCTTTGTGCGCAGTTCTAGTTATCATTGGTCAAAATGTTACGCGCACCGCTAAAGAAAAGAAATGCATTTTTCATTCTCGTCTCTTTCCC
>NW_017257097.1:175761-189813 GCF_001594055.1 Mycetomoellerius zeteki
GCACGCACGCACGCACGCACGCACGCACGCACGCACGCATTTCCCTCCCAGGAAACTGCGATCGCTCACGCGCGATACGCGAGGTGCCGATTATCGACTCACGCTCTTTAATCGGTCAAGTTGCACTGCACACGCGCGCACGTGCGGATTTTTAAATTTCGTTGTACTATATTTGCGAACCTATATGGTGACGTATTAGAGGCACGCGAGCCTCGTTATTATTCGTCACGGAAACTTAACGATTGACGTACGATAAGCCGAGGAACGAAAGTATTCCAGAGCAAGCCGCGATTTGAAAAAAAAAAATATCTGTATGTGTGACGTAATTACAATGGCTAAGCACTCATTGATTTTCCGCGAAATCCTCTCCTCTCTCTTTCTTTTTCTTGTTTCACATTCTCTGACAAATAATTTCGAATTGATAAGCGTAGAAATGCTCAGTTTCCAAAATATAACATAACGTTTCTCTGTTACCACCGATCAGCTGACGTAAATTATTGTAAATATTTTTCTGGAAAAGATATCGCAATGATAATAATTTGTTCAACTATGAGGAGCTATAGGTGTGTTTACATGAGATCTGTTCTTTTTTGATGAATATTTTGAATTGATGTACGTTAGAGTCGTACAACATCGTCTTGATAAGTTGGAGTGAAACAAACTATGTTTATTTCATTCCAACTTACTGCACCAAGACAATATACACCAGTTAGAATATTTTTCGAAAAGAACAGACCTTTAGATAAATTTCTCTGTTATCGCTTGGTGAGCTGATGTTTTTGTAGAAACGATATTACGATGCCTATATTTTTTTTAACTGGGACTATAGGTGCGTGTTCACACGAATCACGTCACGATAAGCAAGATTTTCCCATCTTCCTGATCAATCCGATTTCTATCAATATTGCATCAATATGAGTCAGAATCCTGATCTACAAGCCCTCGTGTTGTATTTCCAGACGAGGCCTAACTCCACCACACAGGGTAAAGTCCATTTCCATGGCAACGTTCACCCAGGATGAGATAGACTTTATAAAGGAGCACGGCAACGAATATTGCAGGAGAATATGGCTGGGCCTGATAAACTCAAACTCCCCGCAGAACTTGGACACTAAGGACGAACAAAAGATGAAGGATTTGATGAGCGCCAAGTACGAGCTTAAAAGATATTATCTGGACCCGTCAATTGCAAATCAAAATACGGTAACGACACAGCCAAGGTCACAGTCTACGAACAGCATTCCGAGGGTACCAAACTCAGGAATATCCACGACGCTGCCCGCACCGGTCGGCCAGAAGTCGAGTAACACGGATGCATTAAACAATTCCAACAATTTCTCGACGGACTTCGTCGCCGACTTCAGCAAAGTTCCTGATCCTTTCTGCCCGACGACGACGGCGCCGGTCGGTCAACAGCCGATCGCACCGCAGCCGTTCTTCGCTAATTTTGACAATAATCCAGTCTTCAATAATTCGAAGAGTGAGTATCAGAATGTCTCTGTCTCTCTTATGTTAGAATATCGAAATTGTAACAACGCTTGTCTTATAATAAACAATTTTATTATTGAGGTATGGAAACGTCCGCAATGTTTAATCAGGTTGGTGGAAACGCCTCGATAAACATGAATGGGATACATGCGCCACCCTCGGAAGATCGTTACGCGGCACTTAAAGACTTAGACTCATTGATGAAGCAAACGCAATTGAAGGAAGAGACAACTGGAATCTTATCTGCATCTGCATGGAATGCAAATAATTCAAATGGTGAATATTGCTAATTTGCAAGTTTGAAACAAAGCGTCGATTAATTACACTTAGGCTTATCGCCCTATTAAGAGGAAGCATCAGAGTACATAACTTATTCTCAATTGCAGCACCAAATGCTACATGGAGTATAGGAGTAAATAATCAAACGCATGTCATCTCAAACCCGTTCACGGGTGGTGATTTATGGCGGCCGTCTGCGAACGTAGTCAACAATAATACTCAATCCGTCGATAGCTCTCTGTACAATCCTGCGAATCCATTTAAATCGACTCAGTTTCCTGTAAATAATGGTAAGATATGAGAAAACTCATTTCTAAATCAAAATTCTTAAAAAATATAGCTATTACGCAACTTTCATATAACGCAATTATTGTCCAAATTATTTTTTATTAGTATTATATGCATTTGTTTTGATCTTTTAAGAAATAAAAAAAGAAAATAATTCAGCAATCACGGATAAACGGTAGAAATATTGTGTTTATATTTATCGTCAGTAATTTTAATTTGCAATAACGTTAGTGTTCAATCTAATACTGAAATAAACTTTCAGATTCGCAATGGATAGGCATTGGCACACCTAGTAACGGAGACGTACTCCAATTAAGTCAACTCATGACGCCGTTAGCGAACAAAGTATGGCAACCGACAGTACCAGCATATCATGCAAATCCGTTCATGGTAAACTATAATTTTGTTTGCATTCTCTGTAATGAATTCGGCAAATTCCTCGACCGCTTTGTTCACTTGTTCACTTGTTAATCATCATTACAGGTGGGCACGGGAGTAAGTAACATGACAAGGAATTCAAACAACCCCTTCTTATGATTATGTACGCGTAAGCTTTTAATGGAGTTACGAACAAATAATGCGAACTAAAATTTATTTAGATTTAGGCAAATTGTTATATATGTGACCTTATTGGCAATTAGTGCCATTAACTTTTATCCCCAGGAGCACCAATCTCATATCTATATAAATAAAAAAGAATAATACTTTTATTTATGAATATATAATATACACGTTAATAAAGATTAATATTTGTTACTAATCTTGAATGTTACTTAGCGATACTTCCAACTTCTTGGCGACGTTAATATTTTCATATAAGAAATCTTTCTTTTTTTTCCATTTATTTCTCTTAACAGCATACATGTATCTAAAAAACTAATTCTGCAACGTAGTAATGACGATGTGTTTGTTGGAAAAGAAATAAAAAGTTTATTGTAGCGTAACAATTCTAAACGCATACGTATCTGTATTGTACCTATTATTGAAAATAGACAAAGGAAACAAGTTAAGAGGATACATTTTGTCTTATGCACACTTAAATACAGTTTATTTAAAAACTTCTAATATAAATACAAAATCACAAATGAACACTTAGTCTTTGTTATAATTCAATACCAATAGCTCTAGAGTAGAGATCCACTTAATCGTTCATAATTGCATGATAATTAATTATTACTTGATCATTACACTTGCAGTCTATATTATATGCAGTTGTAATATATTATTAATCGTAATAACAGTCGGTTCGCGTTTTACAATTACAATATGAATATAAAGATAAGCCTTGTGTTGTCAATTAATTCACATAGCTGCCGTATTAATGTTTCTTTGTTCGTTTGCTGAGTAATCTGGAAGCTCCGAGGAGTGTAATACGAATTACCGGTTCACTTAGAGTAACAAATTATATTTCACTGTATAAATGGTGAAAACAATTGAGAAACACTAATATATGAGTAGACCAATTATATTAATTGTTATTGTATAAACGTACGAGATGAATGATATTGATATTACTAGGCAGGACATCTGAAAGCGCATGGACTGTCTCCTTCTTCATGGCACGAATTCATCTAGCAACCGTTGCTACTGGCATTGCCTTTTGGTAGTGGGCGCACCAAGTACAGCTTCTCTCCCTGTTTATTGGTGTAGATTGGGGCCCTCTGATAATGATCTACAAGCTGATCTAGCGTGTGGAACTTCCTCTGACCGATGCAGTATAGCGCTCCTTCCACGTGTACCCTAAAGTGCTTGTTACGTCCCGGTGCTTTCAAGGATACCGAATAATCGCCCATCTAAAAATTGACAATAATTAGAGAGATGAGCAATAACACCATTCTCGTTATACTCGCTTCGTCAAATTAATTGCGAACTGAGCGAGCAAATTTTTAAAGTTTAATCAAATTTTGGAAATATGCGAATTTTATTGAAATACAGCCCGAAATTGTATGTATATGTGGGTAAATAATGACAAACTATGCAGAAATCTTTTAAGTGCAAAACTTGGATAAAAGATACAAGATAATGAAGATAATTGATTATATCTCGTTGGAAATTTGCTAAAGCCAAGAACGAGGTTTTGATTTAATCGCGACGGTAATCACTATACTCACGTTGGTTTCACTATCCCTGATTAGGAAATCTCCGTCGTGGCCGTGTTGATTGAGCAGCGTGTCGCATTGCGAGCGCGTAATACTACCGTAGTACCAAGGCTTGCCAACGAGATGCGGTCGATCGCCGGGATCCGGCCTCCGTTCGAGAGAATCCCCCTGGCTGATCTCGCTGCTCGTCATACCACGCTCGCGGTACGGTTGTGTCAAGTACTCGCTGAGCTCCTGGAGATAATTGCGCGGTACCAGTCCGACCTGTCCCTGACTGTTTCTTGCCTTGTACCACTCGGGATCCGCCGGTGGACGGTCGAGGATCTCGAGGCGATCGCCCTTTTCAAACGACAGCTCTTGATCGTTGTTGGACGAGAACGAATAGAGAGCCACCACGATGTCGAGCACATTCTCGGCCATCGCGTATGTATGAAGGGTGTCATCGGCATCGCCTTCCTCCTGGGTATAATTTGACGGAAACCAGCCGGCCTGAGTGCCGCTCTGACCTCGCCACCAGCCATCATTGCTCTTCTCGAGTATCAGAATTCTGGTGCCCTTCACGAGGGACAACTCGTCCGCCTGCTGCGCCTGATAATTGTATTTGACGACTGCGGTACCGATCGCCTCACTCGGATCGGCCGGCAGACGTCGCGCCATAATGGGGGATTCGACCGCCCGGGACGGCGAGTTACTGGATGGTAAGGTCTTAGAGCCAGAGCCCTTTTTGACCTTCTTTTTAATACTATCGAACAACGAGGGCTTCTCCTTCTTAACATAGTTGCTTGGTACATAGCCCGCCTGTCCCCTTGCACTCTGCACTCGCCACCAATGCTTTGAATCATCCAACAGCAGATAACGATCATTCTTACGTAAATCTAACTCTTGGGCACCCTGTGCCCCATAATCATATTTGGCGACAACGTAACATACGTCGTCTTGACTCGTCTTGCCTGAAATGTATTACAGTTATTATCATTGTATATACCAATATAATAAAGGTACGTAAGAAATGATGAATACATTAAACTATTTCGCTTTTATTAATGTTTGTTTAATGATCGTTTAGTAATATGTATATGATATTTATTATAAACACTGCTATAATTTATGAACTACCAATTTCCAACTCTGAGTTCTATAATTTTTGAATATCAAAAAAGTTTACTGTTATAACTTAAAACAAAATTATACAAGATCATCAGGTTCATATACTATTTTTGATAGTAACACATCCGAGACAAAACCAAACTTACTATTCTTAATCATCACACAAATTACATTTAATATCTCGCTTCAATAGTTTACGCAGCAAATCACAATCAGTACAAAATCTATTATTAACGTAGCAATCCAATTTGAGATCAAATGTCAAAGATAATACAAAAATAAAAATCTCCAATATTCTCAAAGGGATCAAGAAATGTACAATAAAATTTACCAAAGTACACAAGAACAAGTTATGATCAAAGTAATACTCATGTGGACCTGATGAAAACGTCATCGAGATATGTGATCCAAAAGAAAAATTTACATACAAAGCAAAGCGTACAAAAATAAAACGTACCATGCTTCATGGCTGCCATGTGCGTAAAAATAAATACATATATATGTACGACGATATATATGTATTTAGATTTTGTATGTACAGCTGAGTGTGGCGTGAGTAGCTGCTACTCACGTACTACTTCAACAAATCTTTTAAGTCTGCTTGTACAGAGTTGACGGCGTGAGTGCAGCAGGCATTCATTATTTAGTTTATGTTTTTTTTTGTTCAGTGCTGATGCACCTGCTGATTTCTTTGGTCAGAATCCATCGTTCTCAAGGGTAGCGCAAGCAAGTGCATTACCAACACTTTGGGAAAAATAAAATAAACGATCATTAGCATGAGATTATCAGAGTATAAAACTTCATTCTTATTATAGTTAAAGAGCTATGCATGTCATAGAGTTGAAATATCATTCTGGGATGCATCCCAGAATGATATTTCAAAAAATTACAAAGTTTCCAAGAAAGTTTATAATAACGGTCATTTTATAACTGTGCAAGATACTTATCACAATAATGATGTTTATGCCAGTATATAATTTTGAATAATAAGTTTAAAGTTATACACCGAATCAAAGACATTATGGTAAAGATTCACTCTATAGCATGCCTGTCTACTTTTCTAAAACCTTTATTCTTCTATAAATATGCAATATATTCTATTGAAATAACATATATAACTGAAATAACACTATCACGATAAATACGCTGTAACAAAACTTTAAATTATAAATACAAGCAAATCAATACAATGATCAATAACATTATAAACCAGTTGGAAACTGTTATAAGCGATGTATAAATCAATGACCGCTTATCATGTTACTTGAATTGAGTGATAGTTATGCTAATATAATAATAATACTTCTATAGACAGTGCATAATCTATACCATGATACTATAATACAAACATATTCATGCAATAGACATAAAAAAAATGTGCTACTTAAGCTAATAATTAACAAACGGTACGAGAAATATACGTAACTGATATATTTAACATATTTATCAGTATAGCTAAGAGAAAAAGATGTATTATCTTGGTGTCAATCTAGTAATTCAATTCTCCTAATCAAATAAAGACTCGACAGAAATTCATTTTCGTTGAACAAAATGTACAGTATACAATAATATAAAAATTTCTCCCTGCTTTTCTATCCTGTATCTTATCCGTGAAAAATTCCTGAGCATGCCGAGAGGAAGGAGAGTATCGGAGGTGATCTAAAGGATCAATCAAACGTCATTCTTGAGCGACGATCTGTCGCACCGATGTAGCTGTGCTCTATCAACTCTAGAACTTATGATTCGATTTCGCGTAAAACATAAGAGGTGCAAATGCGAGTTTGCCCTCGAAGCCGAGGGCACTTTACGCGCTGGTCGCGTCAATCCGAATTCTCTCCTTCCGGTACGTCTCGCGCGAGCGGCAAACGTAATCTAATGAAAAGCAACGAAAAGCGAGCGAAGCATCTCGGCGAGAAGCACTGAGAAGCACGAGGACGAATCCCGCCGTGTGTACGAAAAATGCAAACACCCGGTGTCGCATCTGCGATCTGCGCGCAAAATCAATCGTGTCTCACACCATGTTCGCGAACTGAAAGCACCGGCGAGTCGTTCGGAAAATCGCCGGCGAGATATTACCGAGAGAAAATTGACTGGCCGAAGCGACACTGACTCAAGACTTAAGTCTCAACTGACGAGCGACCGTGTGGCTCTCTACTCCTCCTTCTCCGTCTCTCTACCTTGCGAAAAAGAGAAATTAACCGAGCAACACGACACAACCTTTGCGCTTACGGATCGTGCGAGGAGCACAGAGGAGCACAAGAAGCGAACAGACAGATGGACAGACGGACGCGCGCGCGCGCCGGTCGACCGTATATTAATATTGGACTTACCGATTTTTAAACTTGACATATTCCTGCATAAAGAGCTTTTAGGATCTTACGTCGTTAGACGGCTTGTTTTCCCCCACCCCGAGCCGGAGCCATGAACGACTGGAGCGTGGAGCGTACCTACGTGCCGAGGGGGCTGGTGCGTGTCTCCCTATCGCTCTTTCCTTCTTTTCCTTATTCTCTCTCTCTCTCTCTCTCTCACTTTTTCTTGATATGCGGGCGAGAGGCAAGCGGGGAGTCAAGGAAGGAGCGCGCGGTGAGCGCCGCGTTTCATCCGCTTTCAATCGTCGCCGTCGTCCTCCCGGCTCCCGTTTGTCCCCGGGCGACGCGAGCGGACGATCCTTTACGCGGAGCGGAGCCGCCCTTCCTCCACGCCACTTCCCGTACGCCAGCGAGACCGCGACTCGAAGCGATGCTCACGACGCCGATAACCGATTCGCCACAGGGCACAGGTTCGCGACCGCGCTCGTACGCGACCCCTCCCGCACGAAGAACGGACCCACCCTTAGGCCGGAGGTGCGGACCGAGAATATCGTGGATGAGTGGATATCGTGAATATCGGATTCGGATAGACAGCCCCCTCGAACCCCGGCTGTGCCCACCCGTGATCCGCTACGGATCACCCGCCACCTCGCGGACGCGATGAATTACGAAACGGGCTTCTTGATATGTGTCTATATTCGCGCGAGATAGTGCGAGATTGGCTGCGTTCAGCAGACTCAACAGTTTTGCAACCGTTTTATGATTGTCTGCTGAGATAGGACCATTCTTCTAGATCTAAAAGTATGATCCAATTAGCGCGAAGGAAACTTACAACAGTTGCAAAACAAACGTTCTGCTGAACGCACCCATTGCGAATCTCGATACGCGTGAAGTTGCGCAAGTATCATAGCACGTTCGGAGCGCGGATTTCGCATATAAATATTCGCGCGTGATAATTATTTGGCTAAGATTAGTATTTATTATTATTGATGCAACAATAATATAATAATAATATATACAAAAAGAATGTATTTTATACAATAATATAACAGTAATATAATAATATCACACATCTATGTATTATATTCTTTACAAAGATCACAAGTTTATGGTCGCATTCAGCAAAATGTCTTTTTATATATTTATCTTAATGTAAGGAATTAGGAATAAAGAATAACGATTTCAGGCTGCGGTCCACTTGACGCTACAAACGCTTCGAAGTGTTTGAGCGACCAATCAGAACAAAGAATTTTACCAATTAACTAATCAAAAAATGCTTCGAAGCGTTTGTAGCGTCAAGTGGACCGCAGCCTCAATCTATCAGAAATCGGATACGTAGGAATACACGGTTTCTAGTAGGTTAAACTGTTATTTCTTAAGGCCACTTTTACCAACTCCGATTAACTTAATCGGCCGATTAGTCCATTGAAATTGATCAATCGCATTTGTCATTTTATTTGACGACAGATGGCGATTGGCTAATTCCAGTAGACTAAGTTAATCGGTCGATTAAGGGCCACTTTCATCAACTCCGATTAACTCAATCAACCGATTAATCCATTGGAATTGGCCAATCGCCATCTGTCGTCAAACAAAATGACAAATGTGATTGGTCAATTCCAATAGACTAATCGGTCGATTAAATTAATTGGAGTTGGTAAAAGTGGCTCTTATGGCTAAAGTTCCATGGAGCGGAAATTTACAGTGGAATGGAACAGCGTGACCAATCACAACTTTGCAGTCATCACTCTGCTTTCGTTTCTGAGATTGTGATTGGTCTCGCTGTACCATTCTGCTGTAAATTTCCGCTCATGGGACGCCAACCTTATGCGCCAGTCTATAATTGAAAACGTAGAACATGGTTATAAATCGTAGAAAATTGATCAATCACAGTCACATATGAAGTCGATTTCGATTGATCAATTTTCTACGACTTAAACCCCTACAATGAATATGATTGGTTATTACTTATAGATTCAACCAATCACATTCAATCGCTCGGGGAGCAGTTTAGCAACTTTATCCGGCTTAAACTCTCTGATTGGTTTATGACATCCTAAACATCGGCTGCGTTCAACAGAGAAAGCAGCTTTTCAGCTTTTGTAAAATTCTGCAATAGGATTGATTTATACGTTTAGATCTATAAAGCTGGTTCTACATTAGTCTCATCTCAATGTCGCAAGCGTGTCGCAAGCATTGTGGTCCAATCAGAGTCAAGCTAGCTCGATGTTGATTGGACCGTAACGCTTGCAACGCTGCGATGCGACTGAAGCTGGTTCTACATTAGTCGCATCACAATGTCGCAAGCGTGTCGCAAGCGTTATGATCCAATCGGAGTCGAGCTAGCTTGATGTTGATTGGACCGCAACGCTTGCAACGCTGCTATGCGACTGAAGCTGGTTCTACATTAGTCTCATCGCAATGTCGCAAGCGTGACGCAAGTGTTATGATCCAATCAGAGTCGAACTAGCTTGATGTTGATTGGCCCGCAACGCTTGCGACGCTGCGATGCGACTAATGTAGAACCAGCTTCAGTCGCATCGCAGCGTCGCAAGCGTTGCGGGCCAATCAACATCAAGCTAGTTCGACTCTGATTGGATCATAACACTTGCGTCACGCTTGCGACATTGTGATGCGACTAATGTAGAACCAGCTTCAGTCGCATCGCAGCGTCGCAAGCGTTGCGGGCCAATCAACATCAAGCTAGTTCGACTCTGATTGGATCATAACACTTGCGTCACGCTTGCGACATTGTGATGCGACTAATGTAGAACCAGCTTCAGTCGCATCGCAGCGTCGCAAGCGTTGCGGGCCAATCAACATCAAGCTAGTTCGACTCTGATTGGATCATAACACTTGCGTCACGCTTGCGACATTGTGATGCGACTAATGTAGAACCAGCTTCAGTCGCATCGCAGCGTCGCAAGCGTTGCGGGCCAATCAACATCAAGCTAGTTCGACTCTGATTGGATCATAACACTTGCGTCACGCTTGCGACATTGTGATGCGACTAATGTAGAACCAGCTTCAGTCGCATCGCAGCGTCGCAAGCGTTGCGGGCCAATCAACATCAAGCTAGTTCGACTCTGATTGGATCATAACACTTGCGTCACGCTTGCGACATTGTGATGCGACTAATGTAGAACCAGCTTCAGTCGCATCGCAGCGTCGCAAGCGTTGCGGGCCAATCAACATCAAGCTAGTTCGACTCTGATTGGATCATAACACTTGCGTCACGCTTGCGACATTGTGATGCGACTAATGTAGAACCAGCTTCAGTCGCATCGCAGCGTCGCAAGCGTTGCGGGCCAATCAACATCAAGCTAGTTCGACTCTGATTGGATCATAACACTTGCGTCACGCTTGCGACATTGTGATGCGACTAATGTAGAACCAGCTTCAGTCGCATCGCAGCGTCGCAAGCGTTGCGGGCCAATCAACATCAAGCTAGTTCGACTCTGATTGGATCATAACACTTGCGTCACGCTTGCGACATTGTGATGCGACTAATGTAGAACCAGCTTCAGTCGCATCGCAGCGTCGCAAGCGTTGCGGGCCAATCAACATCAAGCTAGTTCGACTCTGATTGGATCATAACACTTGCGTCACGCTTGCGACATTGTGATGCGACTAATGTAGAACCAGCTTCAGTCGCATCGCAGCGTCGCAAGCGTTGCGGGCCAATCAACATCAAGCTAGTTCGACTCTGATTGGATCATAACACTTGCGTCACGCTTGCGACATTGTGATGCGACTAATGTAGAACCAGCTTCAGTCGCATCGCAGCGTCGCAAGCGTTGCGGGCCAATCAACATCAAGCTAGTTCGACTCTGATTGGATCATAACACTTGCGTCACGCTTGCGACATTGTGATGCGACTAATGTAGAACCAGCTTTAGGGAGCATTTATATTGGCCGTAACCATATACCGTATGCGTAATCTGAGTAAAGCCTGATTTATAATGGCCGTAACCGTTAACTTATGCCGGTGCCGGTAAAGTTCAACCATAGGATTTCAATGCTTTCATTCATAATACGGCAAGTTAGTATGAACTAGAGTCCTAGATTTATCAGAGAGGCGCAACCGGTGTTACGCATTTTGATTCGCTGTTGCAATCACATGACTTGGCAACCATTTATAGTACTAGTGACATATTTCTATTTCATTTTATCCTATACATTCTATCTCACTCTATCTCATTCTTGCTCTTGAACAGTATCTATGCTGACTAAATTGTTATTACTGGTATTATACAGAAAGCCCTGATTACGTGTTCGTTAACAGTAGATATATATGCTCCACAATTATCATTTTTGCAATGTTTCTTGAATGTAAGAACATAATACTGCAATCGTACCTGCAATTATACAATATCTTATCTTCAAACATTTCTGTTTTAATTTACAAACAAGCAATCACAAATGACTTTAAAATTACTTCATTCCAAACAGTTGGAATACTCCATAGATTAAACCATATGAAATGCTTCTATGTATCATACAGAATTATTTATCTGAGTAATGCAATAATATTTTTCTTAATTTCAGAAATAATTTTATCGAGAATCTTTACCATCGAGTAAAGTTTTACTCCGTTAACAGCAGTGCAAATTAAGAGGTTATGGTGATACGCAAAAGCGATTATAATGACAGTTAATCAACTGACTTATTAATACATGAATATTCCCTCTAAAGAATTGATACGATTCATTTAAATATAATTTTATATTACTTTGTCTTATCTTGTTTGACAGTTTAAAGGCAGTTTCATAGCATGTCAGCCATGTTTAGTACCCTTCCTAGTACCTTTGTCATACTGACTTAAGCCGGTTGCGCCTCTCTGATAAATCTAGGGCCGGTATTCATAGTCGGTTCTTATTTCAAGATCCTCTTAAGTAATGTCTTAAGACGCTAATGCGGCTCTCTGATAGGTTCGTGACACCTCAAGACAGAACTTAAGACGGTCTTGAATATAAGAACTGACTATGAATACCGGCCTAAGACTCTAGTTTTAACGAAAACATTGAAATCCTATGGTTGAACTTATTAAGAAATGAAAAAAATTTATGTTTTTTTCAACTATCGTCTTTAAAGAAAATATTTAGATACGAGAGGTTTAAGGGTGAAATCACACGGTGCGGAAAAGGCCTGCGGAATAGATAATGCGTCATTGAAGCAATCAATCAGCGCTATTTCGTATAGCGCTGAATAGCGCTGATTGGTTGCTTCAATGACGCATTCTCTATTCCGCAGTCTTTTTCCGCACCGTGTGATTTCACCCTTACTGATTGGTTATGCAATACGCGGCAAATACGCTTCATAGGACTCCAGCATAAGAATTGACTAATCACAGTCAAGTATTCCCCTTTCTATTCGATGGTTAGAAGGGAATACTTGAAGGTGATTGGTCAGTTTTTACACATTACGGCATACGGTTACGGTCAATATAAACGCTTCCTTACAAGAGGAATTGTATTTGCGGCTATTTTGAGGCAGCATAAATGTTTTTCTTAGGGCAGAAAAAGCAAGTAAAATAAATAGAATTGTCTACCGTGCGAAGATTAGTCATTTACAAATCGAGCGACTCGTGCAACATCTATGGCCTAGTTTACATCGTGCACTTGATACGCGTATCAGGTACTGTATCGTATTAAATTTGTACTAAACATGGCTGCGTTCAGCAGACTCAACAGTTTTGAAACCGTTTTATGATTGTCTGCTGAGATAGGACCATTCTTCTAGATCTAAAAGTATAATCCAATTAGCGCGAAAGAAACTTCTGCAAACAAACAGTTACAAAACAAACGTTCTGCTGAACGCAGCCATTTAGTACGTACGATGTAAACGCTGTCAGATTATTTTGGTACGAGCGTATCAAGCAAGAGTATCGTACTAAACTGATACGTGTATCAAATGATACAAATGACGATGTAAACTAGGCCAGACTAAGCTGGTACGTGTATCAAATAGTAATAGAATCAAATAGTCTAATAGAATCAAATAATAATAGAATCTCAACGTGTTGTAAACGCTTGGTTCGTTTTGGATCATATATTAAAATTCGCCACTGCTTTTAAGTTCAGATTAAAATTAGAATTATAGGTTTTATATCTGGAAAAGCAGTGAAGACATCAAGTCACCTAACCTGATCTGTTTTGAGACAGATCGGTGTAAATAAGAACGTACCAAATATTTAATCAACACCAATTTGATTCACGTACTAACCGATTTAACGGTGTAAAAGGAGTCAATGTCAAGCTCTTTTTTAGTTTTTAGGTTTTTACATTAAAATGTCTTGTAAAAAAAGCCTTGGTGCCTTGCTTTTATCATATCCATCATGCGTCTTCTACGAATACATTGTAAATTTTTAAATATAAAAAATTTGACAAAACTTTCTTGTGCAATATTATGCATTTTCTCAAAATATATTATAATATATTATAATGTATTATTTTTCTCCTCTACATCGTGAAAATATAGTA
>NW_017257097.1:193779-209009 GCF_001594055.1 Mycetomoellerius zeteki
CACGCAAAAGCGTACCTCTCATTGGCTACCGCTCGCCGCTCACCGTTGCGCCGCTCTGGTCTGTAGGCCCCTTTACTAAAGCATTGGGTGCGTTCAGCAGAACGTTTGTTTTGCAACTGTTGTAAGTTTCCTTCGCGCTAATTGGATCATACTTTTAGATCTAGAAGAATGGTCCTATCTCAGTAGACAATCATAAAACGGTTGCAAAACTGTTGAGTCTGCTGAACGCAGCCATTGGTGCGCATCAAACCAATACTTTCACGATGTAAACTAGGCCTATGGCATCGTGACTTTATTCTGCATTATTGTCAACACTGATCGGCGCTGCCATGGGCCAAGGGATAATAAATTTGAATTGGAAGAGTGTAACGTATCGGTAATGTCGATATCGATGTTTTTCGTCTGTTGCTTTCGATTTTTCATGTGACAGCCGTAGCCGTGTCCACATTCTCTCCCACGATGGTAAATGTGACTGGCATTTTGACGAAAGATGGGAAAGGTGAAGATGCTTGCATTGTTTTATCATACTAATTAATTGTGGATATATACACATGTTTCACTAACGAACGACTCGCAGATTTTCATCATCTCGTTGTTGCTCGTCAAATTGTTGAATAAATCGTAGATAATTTGGTAATTTAATTATGCACATATAATTATAATTTTGCACGTGCATATATATAGTCTTGTATATGCAATTGAGTTTGAAAATAATAAAATGATTGAATACACAAAAATATTTTTGGTATTGACTTTAACGAAAAAAGTTTGAGTACACTGTACCTCAATATGGGCAAAATATATACTTATTTTAAACATGAGTTCTAAAATATTTAGAAATGTATATATATATATGTGTGTGTGTGTGTGTGTATTTTAGAAGACATGAAAACATCTGCAGAGAATATTGATGAGGAACGTAAAAGGGATCTGTCATATCTCTATCTTTGTCACTTGGAAGAAGCTAAAAAGTAAAAATATATAATATATGTAACGAATATGTTCTATCATATTTATTTGTTATTTATTTTATTAAGTATTTATATTTATTATGAAGAATTTACATTTTATTAGAAAAGTAAATGAAAAGATATTTTCTCTACTTTCTCCTATAGATGGATGGAAGTCTGCTTGAGAGAGCCATTACCTCCATCAACTGAGTTGGAGGAGAATCTTCGTAACGGGGTGTACTTGGCTAAACTTGGTCATTTTATGGCACCCAATATTTTACCATTGAATAAAATCTATGATACCGAACAGCGCAGATATAAAGCTGCTGGATTGCAATTTCGTCATACAGACAATATAAATTATTTTCTGAAATGCTTGGAATCTGAGCAGCTACCATTGGTATGTACAAAATAATTTTGATACAGTAAGAGAATATATTGTAATTTATATATATAAAATCATGCAGAATATATTGGCACAATTTAAATATAAGTTAACAATATTTGATTTTTTTACAGATATTTCTACCAGAAACAACAGACATATATGATAAAAAGAATATGCCACGACTGATATATTGTATCCATGCTCTTAGCAAGCATTTATTTAAATATGGAAAAGCACCACCAATGCCAGATTTGTATGGAAAAGTAAATTTTTCTGGTATGTATTTTATGTTCTATGATATTGTCTTGAAAATACAGAAGTATTGAATATGAAATTACTAAAATATATTTTGGATATTTCCTTTTCTTTTAATCTTGGGTCATATAGAGATATTTATATTTTTTATACATTCTTTCAGAGGAAGAAATTGATACCGTTACTAAAGAATTGCAAAAACATGGCATTCAAATGCCTGCTTTTCAAAAAATAGGAGGTCTATTGACGAACAGTGCTACTATGGATACCGCTACTCTTCATGACTCTGTGATCGCACTTAATCAAGCTGTGATAGATAATGTATACTTGTTCCATTTTGTTTACAAAACGATTTTACATGGTAATACTAATATATTTTTATATTTTTAGGATAACGATAAAATTTTACAAAAACTTCGAAGTAAAGGGACGCAGTTATGTAATGTTAAACCTGCTTACATAGAAAAATATATAAAGGCATTGTCGGAAGCTAAAGCTGCAAAAACAGAGGCAGCACTTAACAAGGTATTTGATGCTTACATAATTTTTTGTTATACATTTCTTGTTTACATTTAGGTAATTGATCTTTTTCTAATTAATTTTTTATAATTTATATAATGTTGTTTAGTCCCTTAATGATAGTTACATAGCAGATGAATACGATGAGTTATTAACACAAGCGGAAATACAAGGACACATTAATTATGTAAATGGTAAATACTGTCAAATTTCGGCGATTATTACAAAATTTATCCAGTTTAACTTACGAAGAGATATGTATTTCAGCCTCGTGTGCGTTGGAAGTCATTGTTTCGTCTTTATCATATGACAATACAGAAATAATAGCTGCTTTAAAAGTGCCAGCATTATCTTTTAAGGTATAGTAAAAAGTATTTTTTTGTAATGTAATAACTATTTACTAAAATTTTGATCATAACGTTATATATAATTATTCCACAGAATATATATTCTGAGAATGTTGAAGATTATAAAGAACAATTAATGCTAATATTGAATAAATTTGAGTGGAGTGATTTATATCTATCTGAAAGCATTCAGTACTGGACAGAAACATTTCAGAATGCGATTAACAAAGGAAACAAGAACGCACAACAATGTCGCAAACGTTAATATTATTTAATTAACATATATTGTTTTATAATAAATTTTAGAGATGTATTACAAATTTTTATTCGTTACAGGACAGAAAACTATTGAACGTCTGAATATGGCTTTAGAATCTGCGGACAGAGAAAAATTTTATGAGATCTTGCAAATTCCGTGTCTGGAAATCTCTCGTTATATTGATGAATTTGCAATTCCATTGTATTATCAGGAGATGAAGGAAGATCATATAGAATCTGGGGTAAGATTACATATCTACGTTTATTTTATTAATTTCTTAGAAATAAAAGCTTTAATTTCTTTTAGAGTTTTTTTTAAACTAATATTGACGATTTTTTTTCTAATAGACCAATATCACTTATGAGGACATAGTTGGTTGTATATCTGTTTTATCTGTTATTGCCACTATTACCAAAGCGGTAGATACAGGAAATCCAGATTTCGTGTACGAAACGCTGTCGAATCCTGATGCACGTTTGACTGTAAGTATAATAACCATTCCTTTTCCATAGACATTGAAACGAACTTTTAATATATTACTATTATTATAGGGATTGGATGAATTTAATAAAGTAAAGTATGCTCGAGAATTAATAACGGCTCGGCAAGCAAAGCTAAGAGCGTCCCAAGAATGTTCTATATTAACTTACAGTGATATTCAAGAATGCATCGATTTGGTGAACGTACAGTGCGACGAAGGTTTTGAAGGTATAATAAAAATGCTACATAAATTCAACAATTACGTTTATATATCACATGTTATTGACTTAATATAATGTTAATTTTGTTTAATAGTTATTGAGGTTTTGCAACAAATTAATCGAGCCGTAGCAGCGAACGATCATGAAAGTATGATGAAAGCTTTAAAAATGATTACCGCAAAGTTTAATATACCTATATATCCACACGATGCATCGTTTTATTTGAAGCTGCTGAAGAAACGTTTATTTGAAAAAGAATTTGACGGATCTGAACTATGGCTGGACGATGTCAAAGCTATAACGAAGTCAGTGACATCAGAGATCGAAGAAATGCAAGAAAGTAGGTCATACATTCTCAATGTGTTTTTCTTCGTTTTCATTGACTTTATTGAGTTAGAAAATTGATTTTAATAAATATATAATTTACTTACACAACGTATTATAGTAATAGCATTTTTATGTAATATCAACACTTATGTGGAGAATGATAGCATGATGGATGCTCTCGACTGCCTGGAAACGCTTGGTATATCTGAAAAATTTAATGGATTTACTGAAGAATGTCAAGAGAGATGTTTTTTAGCATTACGACAGTTACAGAAGTGGAAGGTAAAGCATTTCTATAAAGTATATAAGATGTATGCTTATAGTATAAATATTAAACATTTCGTTTATACTATAGCATGAAATGTACAGTTGTCCATATGTTTGCTATACTACCAACAAAAGAAATAAAATTTATATCGATTTGAAAGGCGGAAGATATGCATGGGAACGTCCGATAGATTTTACGAAAACTTGTCATCTCACTATAGATGATGTAAATGTATGTATGTGTTCTTTCAAAGTTTTATACCTAATTAAAAATACGTATCATTAATCTTGTTTGTATGCTCGTAGGAAACAATTAAATCTATTTTAGCAGAGAAACATGAAGAAGTTTGTATGATGTATGATGAAAAATTGCTTACTAATCTTCAAGCTTGTATTAGGGGATTTTTGTTGCGTAAAAGGATTGCTGATAGATATGCTTATTTCGACGATAATCTGAAAAAAATCATCATAATACAAGCATGGTGGAGAGGTGTTAGGCAACGAAAACAATACTGTAAATTTTTGAAAAGAAGGAGACAAAATATGTTGTTATATCAGAGTAAAAATAAATTATTAAATGCAAGAGCAAACGACAAGATTGATAAATTAAGTCGATATAAACGACATGTAAGCTCAAATTTTTGAATATTTTAATATAGTTGCATTTAGTAATTATTTCTATAAAATTTCATTTGTTATATTACATAGGAGGATAAAATAATTAAGATACAAGCTCTATGGCGAGGCCGAGCATCGAGGAAAGCTTTTAGCTCCTTATTACACTCGGAGAAACCGTCGTTCCCTGTTGTCAGATATTTTTCAACGGTATTAGGTTTCAGCGCAGAGGATTATGACAAGGATCTGGAATTACAAGTAAGATAACTTTTGTATTACTTGTACATCACAACTCTATTCTTGCATATCATAGTTCTGCTGTTATGACCGTTTATTTTAGAAATTAAAACACGAAGTCGTCCAATGTATAAGGCATAATCAGAATCTATCGGAGCAGTTAAACAGTATGTTCGTCAAAATAGGATTACTGATCCAGAACAGAATAGCATTACAGGTATAGTCTCTAAAGTTTAGTTGAATGTTTATAAAATCTGAATTTTGCTAAAAAGCATCTCGCGTTTCTATCTAGGACGTCGTGGCACATGGTAAAAGTCTGGATACTCTTGCGAAGGAGAAGAATGCGAGCAAGGATCAAAATACTTTAAACAATGTTGCTACGATGACACACAAAGGTCTTAAATCATTAACGAGGGAAGGTCGTAAGATGTTGGAGGGTTATCAGCACTTGTTTTACGCATTGCAGACAAATCCGCAATATTTGTCCAAGCTATTATATTTGCCCCCTAGCAACAAATCAAACAAGCTGTTTCTGAAGAATATTATCTTGACACTGTTTAATTTCGGCTCAAACACTCGAGAAGACTATTTATTGTTGAAACTCTTTGGTTGCGCGTTGAAAGAGGAGATCAAGTGCAATTGCCATCAGCCCTCCGATGTGTTGACCGGCAAGCCTCTGGTTCGTGAGATGGTGGTCAATTACGCGAAACAATTCAACGGTCAAACATCATTAAAGCAAATCGTAGGTCCATTAATCGAAAAGGTTTTGGAGGAAAAGGATTTGTGCATAGAAACAAATCCGGTAGACATATACAAGCTTTGGCGAAATCAACTAGAAATGGAATGCGGCCAATCTTTGGATATGCCCCATGCGGTGTCTCAGGAACAAGCGCTGAAACATATTTCAGTGCAGGAGTCGCTCACAAGAGCAATAAATCAGTTGAAGAAGATATCTCTTGAATTTCTCGATAGGATAACACAGTCCCGCGATCTGATCCCTTATGGGATGCTCTACGTTTCAAAGGTTCTGTACAATACGTTGATGGAGAAGTTTTTGCATGCTCCCGAGAAGGATTTCTTGAAGGCGGTCGGCAATTTGATTTACTATCACTTCATCAACGCTGCAATTGTGGCACCAGACACATTCGACATCGTCACATTGCCGGTAGACAGAACATTGTCTTCTTGTCAGAGGAAGAATTTGGCCAGTATAGCTAAGGTATTGCAATTTTCCACTTCGAAGAAAGGTTTCGGCGAGGAGGCACCGCATTTGGAATGCTTAAATTCGTTCATAATTGCTTGTCATGAGAAGTTTAAGGACTTCTTCCGATATTGCTGTCAAGTGGAAGACCTCGAGGAGCACTTTGATATTCATGAATACACGGAGGCGACGCTGATACAAAGTCCTGAGATATGTATATCTTTACAGGAAATATGTGAGATGCATGCTCTGATGTTGAATTATGAGGATCAAATAGCACCGGATCCATCCGATCCTCTACATGACTTATTGGACGATCTGGGTCCAGCACCAACTGTAGCATCATTGCTTGGGATATCTAAAACGACGTACGATGCAAATTTGGCGCGATACAGCAAGCAAGAGGTGTGCTTGGTATTGACCAACAAATTTCAAGTGCCGCGGAATGACGACACGAATCTGAGCAACCTCTTCGTAAAGACAAAAGAATTACTCGTGTCGGTTATTCCGTTCTTAAAGAGGACAACCCTTGTGGAGTCTTTAGATACCACAACCTCTCCGATGTGCGTGAAGTTGTTCGACTATTCGTCTGTGTCGCCGATAGTTCGCGAAAGTTCATCTATAAACGATTGTAAAATGCAGTTGCGTGCATATCTGAACAAGCTCGAGCTCGAGGGATGGATCAGTCGCGCGGACGGTTATCAGACAATCGTGACCGCGATAGCGAGGGATATTTGTAACAAGAGCAAGTACCGCGTTGCGAGAGACAAGGAGTTGCAGACGCTGCGGGCGACTAAGGACCGATTGGATGAGAAGACGCGGTACTATCAAGAGCAAGTCGGATTCTATAATGAATACATAAAGGGTTGTCTCCAGAATCTGCACAGTGGAAAGAGTTCGCTCCGTGCATATCGGATGATGCAGAAGAACACGTACACGCAGTGCAAACTGAGATCCAAGATGACCGTGAAGTATTCCGCGTGGAAGCTGCAGGAGAAGGGCGTATTGATGGAGGTTGACCAGGCGTTGAGTTCGACGGAGATGAAGAACGTGATTTTCGAGATAAGTCCAACGGAACACAGTGGCATATTTGCCGTGCGCTGTAAATTCATGGGTGTTGAGTTGGAGAAGCTTGATATTAGCATACAAGAGCTTCTCGAACTGCAGTATGAGGGCAGACCCTGCATGGATATGTTCGGTAGAGCCAAGGTTAACGTCAACCTGCTCCTGTACCTGTTGAATCGAAAATTTTATGGTAAAAAGAGTTGAAGAAACTGTTTTAACATTCTTCTAATAGAATTTGGAACCACCGAGTCGATTCGTGCGTGTTACATGTGCAATTCACTGCTAGCACAACTTGTTCAGAGCAAAAGCTTGATTGGTATTTTATCATCGCGACGAATGTCGTTAGTTTAATAAGTTATAATAATTTTTCGTATTTCGAGGTCGTCTTTCTGGAAATGTTGATGTATTTTGATATAGAAAACTTCATGTAATACATGGAGTAGGGGGAAGTTTGTGAGATTTTACTTTCTCTTTAGGAATAAAGGGAGCCAATTATCTTTTCCTCGATGACGCAAGTACAATTATTTGGACGTGCGTTGTACACAAAAGGTCTGTTTTTTTTTTACTACAAAATACTTTCAATTTTACTGTCTCCTCTTCCTTTCCCTTCATTTTCTCCATCCTATTTTCTCCTCTTTTTCTGATGTAACTGTGTATTTATTTTTGAATGAAGAAAACCAGAAACAGACAAAAAAAGAACAGACCAAAATTAATTACGTTTCAAATCGCACAATATTAGAAATGCAATTAATTTTTTAAATACATTTAAATTATTGGACATTATTATTTTGCTAACTTAAATATATCAGATCGTTTTATGTATTTTTTTTAATAAGTTGGAAAATATGGTGTATTACGTCGACTTGTCACTAATTTTATTTCATGTAACTTTTAATAATTAAGTTATTCGTATGCATCGCTAACGATGTCTTACAAACTGCTGCATCCCAGTAACCTGTTTAACAGCAATCTATCTAGTCTACGATATAGCATGCGTTTTATAAATAATCGTGTTCGTAAATGTTCGAAGTACCAATAATGCAACAATGATTACTTGACAACACACACACACGCACACGCACACGCACGTACAAGTCTGCATTTTTATGTACGGACTTTGAAGTGTAAGTCTGAAAATAATGAGTACTCTCTGTTTTATGTTATAATAGAATAAGGATGCTTTAATTGGCATTGTAATATATGGTTTCAACAGTCGAAAAGGATTAAGTCGACAATTTTAACAAATTTTAATAAAATTCTATCTTTAAACGTATAATTTTGTTCTTAATTTTATGACGTGTACTTGTATAAATCTTTCTTAAATTATTAATTTAATTATTAACTAAAAGAAATTTTTTAGTAATAAAATAGAATATTTGAAGGTCTCCGAAAGTAATTTAATTAATATATCAATAGATTTATTGAAAGAATAATTATTAATAATTTCTGAATATTGGATATCAAATCTGCTGTTCCTTACTTTATTTTATTTTTTTCAAATGTTCTCTGCAATGATACTAAATTATAAACATATTTGGATAAAAAATTTAAGATTTATTCCAATTAAGTATTTAAATGTTTATAATATTTATATTAAAAACACATATTTTGAGCATATTATAAATTAACATGTTGCGGTCTTTTTAAAAAAATTTCTTATCTTTTAACAGCTTTGTTTCTCAGTTTTGAGATTTAATTAATGGATATATGTCTTTACAATAGGCGAGTTCAAGACAGCAAAGCGGCTAAGCATGCTTATTGAGCAATTGAATATGACTGGTTGGATCTATAAGAAACAACCAATTATGCTCATTTGCTCGGCGAGCAGGCTAGCCGCTTTAACAACTTGCACGCGCCTAAGTCCGGATCTACAATAGGTGTTTTAAGTCGTAAGCCATAAGAAATTGACCAATTATTGGGTTGTCCGGAAAGTCCGTGCGGATTTTTAAGCAAAATTCATACGACAAATTTTTATTGTTAAAAGTAATTTTATTCTGTAATATATGCACCATTATTTTGCACAATACTTTTCCATCTTTTGGGTAATTTCATAATTCCCCTCTCGTAGAAGTCCTGGGGTTTTTCGGCGAAAAAGCTGTTCAAGTAGTTTTTGAGGAGTTCCAAAGAAGCAAAGTTTAAACCATTAATTGAATTTTGTAGCGACCGAAATAAATGATAATCCGAGGATGCAATGTCGGGGGAATATGGTGGATGAGGCAAAACATCCCAGCCAAACGCCAATAATTTTTGTCGAGTCTGTAAACTTGTATGAGGTCTGGTGTTATCATGATGAAAAACGACGCCTTTCCTATTGATCAATTCCGGACACTTTTTGGTGATTTCCACCTTCAATTTATCCAACTGTGAACAATACTTGTCCGAATCGATGGTTTCGTTGTTCGGTAGTAGCTCATAAGGTGCGTTCGGCATTGTAAATCGGAGACGTCGGATTGCTCTTTTATCTCGAAAATCGTTCGGCAATTCATATTTTTCTGCTCTGTATCATCCCATCTGTGTTCGATATTAGCATTTTTAGAGCAAATCAAGCTCCTCAATTTGCTCTGGATTTAAAGGTCGAGCTCACAGAGGAATGTTCGTTTTCCCGCGAAAATTATAAATTACCGATTTCAACATAACCTACTTATTAATTGGCTGCTTTAGAAATTTGTAGTGTGACGTTCACCGTACGAGTATTAAGCTACGTTTTATTTTTCGCTTTCTAATGATCAAAATGTCTGTAGTAAACAACGAACTTCGCGAAATAGTGCAAATTGGTGACAAATATTTCTATAAAAAAAATGGTAAGTTTTTATTTCTTTTTTGGAAGTTTTATGGAGGTTATGTCTTAAATATAAAAGATTTCTTAAAATTTTCCAAATAAAACATTTTGTTGCGTAATAGAGACTAATTAAATCAATAATTTACTTATACTGTACAAATAAATGTTCAGAAATTTATAATTTTTTTTGCTTTTATAGATGATATTTATGAATCTATACAATTATCAGAGGAAGAAAATAAAGAAAATTTTGTAGAACAACGTGAAGATGAAGTTCAAAAACATGAGAAGAAAATTTGGACAAATGAGTCTATTTTGAGATTAATAAATCTAGTTGGAGAATTTGAAGAACAATTTCAAAATTCAATAAAAAAACATATTTGGATGAAAATCTCCAAAATTTTGACCACTGATTTGGGTACTTCAATTACATGGCAGCAATGTGACACCAAATGGAAAGGCTTATTAAAAATATATAAAGATATCAAAGAACACAACTCATCATCTGGAAGAAATCGAAAAAGATGGGAATATTTTGAAGTAATGAATGAAATGCTTCATAACAAACCAGAAATTACACCTGTAGCTACTTGCAGTAATACGAAAGGATTGATGGTTAATAAAGAATCGAGTGGCACTGATAAAAGTACAGAAAATGAAGAAAATATCACAGATGACAAATATTCCTGCGACAATAAGAGAAAATCTTCATCCACATGTGCAACTGACTTTTTTAAGAAAAAACGTTCATCAATAGGTAATGCTGTAGAAAGAAGACATCAGGAGAAAATGCAAAGACAGGATGACTTCTTAAAATGTTTCAATGAGTATGTCGGAATACTTCGAGATAAGAAGAATAGCAATGATGAGTGAATATTTCTTACTTCTACTGAGGCCATTAATCCTACAAAATCATTTAATTATTTTTAATTACCTAAAAGAA
Organism: Mycetomoellerius zeteki; assembly: GCF_001594055.1. Taxonomy (NCBI): domain Eukaryota; kingdom Metazoa; phylum Arthropoda; class Insecta; order Hymenoptera; family Formicidae; genus Mycetomoellerius; species Mycetomoellerius zeteki. The sequence goes on from NW_017257097.1 coordinate 204,633, forward strand.
AGTTGATCATTTTATATTAGTTTTATTTCAGTCAGTTCTTTTTATCCATCGGAATGCAATGAGCATATGCCTATTATAAGTATCAGTCTGCCGCAATTCGCCGGAATTTACACTGTGATTTTGAGTTTCTTTTCTTTTATCGTTATCAAAATGTGCAATTAATATTTTTTCTGTTTCATATATAATATATGTATATATGCACATTAGCCATGTTATTCATATATTACTTAATTATTAAAAGGAAAGTTCTAACAATAAGTTAAACAGACTGTTGTAAATATTTTTCTGTTCTCAACAAGACTGAAATTTCTATCAGATATGTAATATTTTATGTTTTATTTACATTGATTTAATATCGAAGTACCTGTTTTAATGATGATAAAGTAGTCTATGTTAAATTTATTTTACTCTTTCGTGCTAAAAGCATAATTTCGAAAGATAAAATGATGCTTTCAGCACGAAAGCATAAAGAACAAACTTAGTCTTAGTCTAAAATTGATGTTTTTGTTTTTTAAGTTTCCAATATTATCATTTAATAATTAAACGTTATTTATGTTGTGTAACTTTTAGTTTATATAGATATATATAAATAAACTACATTATAAATTTAGTTCATAAATAAAATAATCAATATGTTTGAACTGTATAAACATGTTTATTCATTCCATATTTCCCATATTTATATTGGAAGAATATTCATAATTTCTCTTCTTTTCAATATGCCTGCATTATTTCCTTCTTCTTCATTTATGTTTGCAATAAATTCATAGTCTCTTATATCCCTTATCTCCATATTGTCTACAAATTCCTCAGGTAAATCTCCATTTAAAATACTGATGTTGTGCATAATACATGCGGATACTATCAACAGACAAATTAAATCTAGTCTAACTGTTTCAAGATACTTTAAGCGTCTGAATCGTCCTTTTAAATATGCAAAAGCATTCTCTATTCTCACACGACATTGTGATAATTTTTTATTAAAATTTTTTTCTCGGTTAGTTAACCCACCAACATCTTTGAAACCTACTAGAAGATATGGAGATAACTGATAGGCCAAATCTCCCACTAGGTGACTATCATTAGGAAAATCAATTGATGAATTTTTTATCCTTGCATATAAATCAGACTTCTTAAATAATCTCATATCGTGAATGGATCCAGGTTCCCCAACATAGACATCTAGAAATAATCTTTCACTGTCGCAGACTCCTTGTAGAAGTACAGAATGGTAATTTTTTCTGTTGCAGTAAGAATTTGGATGATTCTTTGGTTTTAATATATGGACATGCGATCCATCGATAGCTCCAATAATTCCTAAAGAAAGATTAAACTTAAACATTCGAAATAGTAAATGAAAAATAGCAAATGAAAAATTTTAGTTATTATTTACTTGGAAACCCGTTAATTTGTTGAAATTGTCTCATTATTGTTATAGCACGTTCTCTATTTGGCCATGATATAATTTTATATGTGGTATTAACTTTTAAAAGACTTTTACATGTTCTATAAAGTATATCCCAACAAGTACTTTTACTGATATCAAAGCGATCAGCTACTGATCTAAAAAGAAAAATAGGAATAAGAAAATAAAGAAGTTTTCTTTGCACCGTAGGTAATTTATTTTATATCAGTAATTTATCATGAAAACTTACCGGAAAGATTCAATATTTGATAAATACCAAATGGTAATCATTAATTGTTTTATAAGTGGAAGAGGTTTGCATCCAACATTTATATTGTCTTCAATGCTATGAAGTTTTGTGAGCAATTCTTCAAACGTATTCGGTGTTATTCGGAAGTGTGTTTTAAATGTTCTATCGGAGAAACGAGGGACAATTTCTTCTGCATATTGATAAACTCTTGGAATTTTGACATTTTCATCTTCGTCATCAGTGTCATAAAAAAATATATCCCAAGCAAAATTTAAAATAAAGCCAATTCCTGCATTATTCATTTTGTTCCTAGTGTATATATAATTATATAATATATTCAATTAATTTTATTTTATAACAATTCTTTATGTTCACAATTGACATAATTAATATAATTCTTATACATCTAATTCACATTTATATACATTTTTATTTATTTTTTATTTATTTCTTATTATTTATAGATTTATATATATATTTATATATATCTAATTAATATTTAACGTTAATAACATTAATAAACCTACTTTTGAGGTTAAAGAATGAAATAGCGATGACATCTCAGAATCGTTCGACATTAACTTTTATGCTCGGTTTGCTCGAAGATCACGTGATCACGCTCGCCATCTGCTAGCTCGCATCTCAGATTTACATTGCCGAACGCACCTATAGTACACTATCCCCTTCCAATTCCACCAAATGCAGAGCATTACCTTCTTTCGATGTAAGCCTGCCTTCAGAGTGGTCAATGGCAGTTCACCTCGCTTGCTCCATGACCTTTTACGCTCGACATTATTATAAATTATCCACTTTTCGTCGCCTGTTATGATACGCTTCAAAAATGGATCGTATTCGTTGCGTTTGTATAGCAAATCGCTGATGGAAATGCGATCAATACGATTTTTTTCAGTTAAGTCGTGCGGTACCCAAACATCAAGCTTTTTTATAATCTGGAGCTTGTTTAAATGTTCGGAAACAGCTGATTTGCCAATGTTTAACCTTGCTGTGATTTCCCGAACTGTGATTTGCCGATCGGAATCGATTAAAGCTGTAATTTGGTCGACATCGATGGTGACTGGCCGGCCAAAGCGAGGAGCATCTTCAATATTCATTTCTCCTGAACGAAATTTAGCAAACCACTTCTGGCACATGCGATCACTTACGGCATCTTCCCCGTATACGGCACATATTTTTTTTCGAGTTTGTGTCGTGTTCTTGCCTTTGCAGAAATAAAAAAGCATTATGCATCGAAAAAACACGTTATTTCCTTCCATCTTTAAGCTGATTTCAAGTAAACAGTTTTTAATTTATTGGAATAATGAATATCACTAATTATGCTTTGAAATGTCACTAATCAAAACACGAAAGCATCTGACACATCGCCTCGACATAAACATATGATATTCGCCTTCAAACGACATCTGTTGAGAAATACGCACGAACTTTCCGGACAACCCAATACAATCGAATTCGAGGAGAATAATCGACTGTAATTCGCCCATTTTTTATGGCTTAAGGCTTAAAACCCTATTGTAGATCCGGAGTAATGCCCGTGTCACACTACGCATTGGAGATTGAGGATTGCGAATTAAAGATTAGAATTCGACCAATCAGGTAATTTTAAGTTTAATCCGTTTCGTTCTAATTGGCTGAATTCTAACCCTCAATTCGCAATCCTCAGTCACAGTATACAGTAGCGCAACTCTATTCATTATGTGAAGCCAAAATCGTAGCGCGCATGCGCAAGTTGAGACATTACATACGGTAACGCCATCTGAACTTTTCTCTCACTTATTTTGTGTTTTTGGTCTTTCTCTTAACCGTTGCAGTGTTGTGTAACAATTGGCGGTAACGGCAGTATTAAGTTCGTATGCTTTTATATCGGTGATGTCTTGCAAATTGTTTTAGATATTAATAGTGAAAAAAAGTAAAGTGAAAAAAAGTAAAGTGAAGTGGATTATTGTGAAGTGAAGTGCAATGAAGTGAAATAGAGTGAAGTTAAGTGAAAAGAATAAAGAAAGTGACAATTATCCTTAAAGAGAATTGTACATATATATCGTACAGATTTTCAATTCTCTTGCAGAAAACACTTTGATCTTAGTTCTGTTTTAGATATAAAAAGAAAATAGATTACACATCAAGAAAATGAGTGGGGAAAAAAATTAAATATTGTTCAATAAATGGATGTCTGGAAATCTTGAATTAGAAGGAAGACATGTATTTAAATTTCCTAAAAAATATGATAGGTATACCATATATTATACAAATATTTTCAATTTTTTAATATTACAGTAACATAAGACATAACGCAAGAATCAGTCAATCAGAATTAAAAGTTCAAAAGAATTCTCGACTGTGATTGGCTTATTCTTACGGTACGTCTTATGGTTACTGTTACGGAAGATGGGTGCGACAGCCTAAGAGAGTAAGTGAGAGAGAAGTCTAGATGGCGTTACCATATGAGAGAAGTCTAGATGACGTTATATGTAATGTCTCAACTTGCGCGCTACGATTTTGGCTTCACCAACATCAAAAGTGCCGACAGAGAGTTGCGCTACGGTATACTGTTGTAACAACCTAACTTTATGCTCGGACGTAGCTCGTCGGAAACTTGCGGTCCAGGGCTTAAAGAGGTTCGAACGGCAAGGGGAAGATGCAACGGTTGCGGTGGGCTTTAAATAACGAAACGGTAGCGGATACACTTAAAATAATATATTTAATA
>NW_017257097.1:210026-217693 GCF_001594055.1 Mycetomoellerius zeteki
CCCGGCGCCCTCGTCATCGCAACCCACCGATGGTGGGTGCGACGGCATCCGACTGGTGGTCGTCGGGAACGATGCTTTATGGGGTGCATCGTTACACTGTACCTCAGTCTCCAATGCGTAGTGTGACACGGGCATAAGGCCGGGCACGGGAATCAGGCCGGAATCAGACTACGCATTGAAGATTGAGATCGAAGATTGAAGATTGAAATTTGACCAATGAGGGCAAAGGAATTTTAGCTCCTATTGTTTCGATTGGTTAAATTTCAATCTTTCAATCTTCAATCTCAATCTTCAATGCCTAGTCTGATTCCGGCCTCAGACGCATTGAAGATTGAGATTAAAGATTGAAAGATTGAAATTTGACCAATCAAAACAATATAATAGGAGCTAAAATTTCTTTGTCCTTACTGGTTAAATTTTAATCTTCAATCTTCAATGCGTAGTCTGATTCCGGCCTAATATTAAGCTATCCGCTGTCCACATGTATTGTTACGTTTGTACAACGATAGATGCATCAAAACTGGTTATATATTTCTCTTCTTTCCTACGAGTACCGAACTGGCGCTCTAAGCAAAACGTAACGCCGTTGCCGTACAGCGCGACCATAGATCGACGCACAGAGAACCTGCCTTAAGGTTTTTCCTGTTGCGCAATGGCGCTTGGAGTGGGGGAGCGTGGACGCCTAATCCTTCGGGACCTGGGACTCCGACGCTCTCTTGTGTACTGAACTTCCGACCATGCGGTCGGGTTACTGACGGCTCCCTCAGAGCCATTTAAGTTGACCCACGTGTACAGATTTCAAGCCTTGCTAATCCATCAAAATCTTTCTGCACCTCAGCTCACATTTCACTCACCGAATCTCCTTTAGAATTGTGTAAACCTTCCCAGACTCTGCGCGGATATATTTACTCGCATTTTCGAAGTAATAGGAGAATAGGGCAATTATTGCAGTCTAGTATTATGTAATAGTGTAATAGCAGATGAATCGTGTGAAATCGTGGTCTCGTTTAAAATCATCGCGTTTAATAATTAATCTTAATGACAAGTAAGTTACTTTAAGTCAGTGGTTTATTTCTTATATTCATCCTGTGGGACTCACTGTCACGTGTTCCTTAGAGTATAGAGATTATAGTCAGCCATATGCATAAGCAACTTATATACCCGTATTCATAGTCAGACCTTATACTTAAGGCTTCCTTAAATTTATCTTTAGATGCTCAGTAGCCAATGAAATAATTCATAGAGTATCTGAAGATAAATTTAAGGAAGTCTTAAATATAAGGCCTTAATATGAATACGAGCAATAGAGACTTAGCGTCAACATGTTTAACGATAAATATATGTAAGTACGATTGTAAGAGTTCTAGGAGTTATTTCGACTCCCTACTACATCCTCTCAGTTCCTGGTCCTTCAGTTACATAAGTGCAAATCCCGTGACAACGAGTCCTTGTAGAATAGTTACATAAGACACCGAGTCGCGTCATCCATTGTACAAAGGGACTCCAAGAGACGCCAGGCCACCGCATCATTGACTGAAGACCACGAGTAAGTTATTCTCACATACCATGGTGTAAAGAATACAAGGTAAAGTATTGCGCATGATGGCGACATGGAGGGGATTGCTTGAAATTCAACCAATCAGTTCTAGCCCACTCGGAGAGGCGCGTATTTTAATTAAATGTAGTAGATTAATTGATAATAAAAACATGATACTTGCAGTGGAAATTAGTTATATTAATTATAAAAACGTTTAGAACAATTAATAATAATAAATAATATGATATAAAATAACGTACAGAACAGAAATAAACAATTTGACATAAAATAACATGTAAAACAGAGATAAATGATAGATTTTAAATAAGAATATTGCATATGTGTTTCAACTTTTTTTGGTTATATTTTTGTAACTGTTATTATTTATTGCAATCTTTTTATTTATATTTCTAATTCTAATATATGTTCTCGTTCTTACTAGACACGCGATAACTTCAGGAGGAACCGTATTTTGTAATTTAGTACAAACTATCGCAGACAATTTATCAAATATTTTATTCTCGAGATTAAAAAAATTGTTATGAAATTTGTTGAATTCTGCATCTGTCACCTCTGCAGCTTTCAAAAATTCAGCAGTAGGATAAATGCAGTTTCCTCGGGATATGCACGATAACCAATCATCACTAGGAGTTATTGTTTTTGTTTTATACCCCAATTGTGGGTATTTATATTGAAATCGATGAGCCACGTATCCTGCTACGTAAATTAAAGCTTGTGATTCGATATCTTGTTCTGCGATGGTAGCCTCGAATTTGTCCAATAACTCCAACTCAACATCAGTTGCAGAATAGTATTTTATTTGTAATGCTACAAAAATAGTAATATATATATACATATAATACATATATTGACATATACAGGGTGTCACCCATATACTCCTTTTATCTCAGTGCATTTTAGAAAAAACCGTTTCAGACAAAAGTTGTGGGATTCTAAATGATATGTTCAGTGATCTGATCAATTGTGTATATATATATATAATATTAATATATATAATATATATCCCAGCTAACACAAAGTTATATGTAACGTACCCGTTAGTTGTAATTTCCCACTTAACAATAAGCCAATATAACTGTAATATAACATGTGTGTTATATTGCAGTTATATTGTTGAGTGGGAAATTACAACTTTGTGTTAGCTGGGATAATTATATATACTTTTTTTCCTTTTACAATTTATAATTACAAAAAATAAGCAACTATCATGAAAGTCGATAATTAGTATTTATGAATACACACATAAATATATATATATGTAATATACAATTATATGTATATAATTGCTTATTTTTTGTAATTACAAATTGTAAAAGGAAAAAAAAAGTTTTAAATTGAACAAAGTACCATCGGGTTCCTCATCATCATGTTCGTACATTGGTGTATCTTCATCGTCGTCATAGTTTGCCCAGTTTTCCTCGAAATTGCTATCATCTAGAAATAACTCAGCTTCTGCCAAGTCTGGACATAAATCTTTTTTGAACATAAATCTTTTCACTTGTCCAGGTGTAAACACAGTTTGCAGAATATCGGCCGCAATTTTGTTTCCACATTCTTCCATGTCTGTCTGCATTGTTTCAATTATATTACATTTTTCTTGCAACTTAGTCTGCAATTGTAGATTAGTCTGAATAAGTTGCTCCTTTTCATTTAGCACTTGCTTTAAAGTGGTAAGTAGTTTTTCAGAATCAATGTTTTCCATCGATACATTTTCTTCTATTACATTTGCATTTGTAGTACCTTATACTACACTTGCATTTGTAGTATCTTCTACTACACTTGCATTTATAGTACAGCGCTCCGTAATAGTTGATTCCATATCATCGATAGATTTCAGGGTAGTGTCTTCTTCAAAATTACTTTCTGTACAACCAACAAGTTCTGAGTATGTTGGTATTCCGCTACTGTAAACATGATAATGGTTTGGGTATAATTTACATTGTATGACTATGCATTCATTGTATGATAATAGGCCTGTTCTTTTTAGCTGAACTTCTTGCATGATTTATCTTTCATCTTTTTCTTTTCATATTAGAAAGAAAAAGAGAAAAGATGAATTATGCAAGAAATTCAACTAAAAAAAACAGATCGATTACTTGTCAATACTTGTGCCACAGCTATAAGGAACATTATATGTAGGATTTTTCAATCTTACCAAATGGATTTCTTCGAAGATCCTGCTTCCTGATCATTTCTTTTTTCTGAAAAATTTAACAGCTTTCGTCTTTTATTAGGTAAGTCCAGAAATTCTGTTGGTACTGATCCTATTTTTAGTTTATATACAACTTTTGGTGCAATATATGTGGAACGTAGTTTGGTCATTTTGTGCTCGATACAATCTGATGAAAAATGAATCTCACATATTCTTTCTAAAAGTAATATTTACAAAAATTAATTTAACAAAAAGTAGTTATTATAAGATATGTATTATATTTTAATATTTATGTTTTTTTTTTAAATGTAATGTATAATTCATTTACCATGTGTAATCTCATAATTTTCGTCTTTTTGACACGCTGCCAACCATTTTGACCTTAATTTAGGATCTCGAGGAAATGAATAATATTTAACATTTTTGCTAAATGTATAACCAGTACGATTTTTACAGTTTAGTACAAAACAGTGTGGCATGGTAAATTGTCTGAAAAAAATGAACTGTTTATAATAATGTCATTAGATTAATCTTTATACAGTGATGGGAGAAAATTTGGCAATGGTCAAATATCTTGAAAAATAATGATTATGGAAAAAAATATTCAATACAAAAGTTTTAGTATATCAAGTGGTCTATTATACGGTTATATTGAAATGACCTTCATGTGACCTTGAAGGACACCGTGAAGGTCAACTTTGAAATCTTAAATGGAAACACTTATTTTCTTTTACATATTCTTAAAGCTGGTGTCAAGACATTTCCGAAACACTGGTTACAAACCCTTTTTGCTTGAGATCTTCCTGAGTTACGAACCTTTAAAGTTTAAGTATCACCGGCGCGTTATCTAAGGTGTACCGCGTGGAGGTAGTATCGATGAAGAAGTATGATAGTCCATACTATTAAAATCGATTCATTATCTTCATTACTACTTTTGGATGTCCTTCTTAGCTTACTCGTATAATTAAAGAAGATCTGAGAAATCAAGAAGGACGATAACTCTTGTTTTTAATTATCCAAAGGCGGTCAATTAAGTGATCGAACAATTTGATTCACTTAAGCTACAAAAGGACAAAAAGTAAGATTTATCCTACCAACGATGTATCGCGACGAAAATGTGTTATTGAACAGTTTTAATTATCCAAAAGTAGTCATGAAGATAATGAATCGATTTTAATAGTATGGACTATCGTACTTCTTCATCGATACTACCTCCACGCGGTACATCTTAGATAACGCGCCGGCGATACTTAAACTTTGAAGGTTCGTAACTCAGGAAGATCTCAAGCAAAAAGGGTTTGTAATCAGTATTTCGGAAACGTCTTGACACCAGCTTTAAGAATATGTAAAAGAAAATAGGTGTTTCCATTTAAGATTTCAAAGTTGACCTTCACGGTGTCCTTCAAGGTCACATGAAGGTCATTTCAATATAACCGTATAATAGACCACTATACTAAAACTTTTGTATTGAACTTTTTTTCCATAATCATTATTTTTCAAGATATTTGACCGTTGCCGAACTTTCTCCCATCACTGTATAGATGTTACAATCGTTGAAATCTCTACTTTTCAGATCTGTACTTTAAAAAATCGTATTACTGATATTTCATCAGTAAACCACATTTGTGCACAATTTTTACTTGGCTCCATGGAACTTCGTAAATTTCGTAAAAAATTTTGAGATCTCATGAATCTTCATTTATGTTTGTGTAACTTTATGAAATATCAGTAATACGGTTTTTAAACTACAGATCTGAAAAGAAAAAAAATAATCAATTAATTAATAATAATAATTAATAATTTTGTAATAATTTAATAATTTTGAATTAATAATTTTGTTGAGTAGTGTAATATTACACTTTTGTAAATAAAATTTACCTCGCACCTCAATATCTAACCTCACTATTGGCACTCTACATACATATATGTATATATTTAGTGTAGGCCATATTGAATTTTGCACTTTGGGCTAGATCTGATTGGCTTACTGCTCCCTACTACTTTTAGACGACTGCGCATCCACCGGAATACTTCACCTTGTATTCTTTACACCATGTCACATACTTCACGGCGCCCGCCAAAGCCGCGTTTCTGCGCTCTCCACAGAACATATTATATATAAAGAGAAGTGCGAGCTCAGTGTTAAATGAAAGGAGACAAAGTCGATCGTCACGCTCTTGGTGGTTAGAACATGAATTATTAAATACTATATATATATATCATACATAATATATAGATCTACTTATTCATAAGTCCGGATCTACAATAGGTGTTTTAAGTCTAAGGGCCATGGCACACAAAAAAACTTAAGCAGTAAAATGTAAACAGTAAGCGAATTGACCAATCACAGTAGAGTCCATAAGGCCATAACATAAGCAGTAGCGAATCCAACATGTTGATTTCCTTACTGCTTACGTCTTACTGCCTTAAGTTTTTTGTGTGCCAGGGCCCTTAAAGCCCATGGCACATACAAAAACGTAAGGCCATAATACGTAAGCAGTAAAGAAATCGTAATGCCCATGGCACATACAAAAACGTAAGGCCGTAATACGTAAGCAGTAAAGAAATCGTAAGATTGGATTCGCTACTGGCCTTACGGTCTCTATTGTGATTGGCCAATTCGCTTACTGATTATGTCTTACGGCCTTATGTTTTTGTATGTGCCATGGGCTTAAGTCGTAAGAAATTGATAATTACAGTCGAATTCGAGGAGAATAATCGACTATGATTCGTTCATTTTTTATGGCTTAAGGCTTAAAACTCTATTGTAGATCCGGGGTAAAGGACTATGCACAATCAAAGGAATAAGAAGCAGGAAAAAGAATAAGAATTTCAACTTATCACAAATCATGTATTACATATTATAAAATACATAGTTTCTGATAGGTTAAATTCTTATTCTGTTTCCTGTTCCTTATTCCTTTGATTGTGTGCAGCCCCTGAAAGAATATTTCTAAGTGTAATAAAGCAAAAAAAAGGTTTATTTTAAACTCGCAGAAAATGTAAGCCAGAAAAAATAAATTTTAAGTTCAGTTGCTTCATTGCAGTAAGAAAGATATATAAATGTTTAAATAAAAATCAAAATCTAAGTAAATAGCATAAATACTTACCCAGCAAACACAGATATATAACAGTTAGATCGCCGTAATAAAACGGATTGTAACAGTTAATATAACGTGTACATTGCATGTAATGTATAGGTTAGTTGTAATTTCCTACTCATAGGAAATTACGGTTATATAATAAAAATATAACATGAAACTAAAATGTATTGTATTTATTATATAACACTGTTACATTCATACTATATACATATGTATACCCAAGGAGAACAAGATAATCAAAATAATGTCAAATTGACGTCATATTGGCTGAATTTAGTTATTTTTTTATTATGATAAAATCTCGATCTCAGATGACTTAAAAATGACTTTATATTGTTATAACAGTAAAAAGTAAAGTCATTTTTAAGTCATCTGAGATCGAGATTTTATCATGATCAAAAAATGACTAAATTCGGTCAATATATGACGTCAAATTGACATTATTTTGATTATCTTGTTCTTTTTGGATAGTTCTATTTGGAAAACCTTGATCGATATTAACTTAAAGGTACAATTCCTTCAGGAATAATAAGTTCCCTGAATTAATTTTAAATAAAACTAAATGAGATTGTACTGGTAAAAACACTTCGTTTAGCTTTATTTAAAATTTATTCAAAAACCTAATATTCCTAGAAATTGTATTATAAAAGAAACGTGAAAGAAATAAAGAAAAATTAATAATAACAGTCGAAATACATTATGCATTATACAGGGTGTTAAATAAGTCCCGGGACGGCTGAATATTTTCTCAAGTAAGGTATTTTTGAAAAAGGTCAAGGTCATTTCTGAAGTAACTTTCAAGGAGGAATTCAACGATGACCTTCGATTTGACCTTGAGCTTGACCTTCAAGGT
>NW_017257097.1:217709-228493 GCF_001594055.1 Mycetomoellerius zeteki
AAGGAGCATATGTCTATAGGACTTTTTTTCTTAGTTTTTTACTCCTCTACACGCTCCCGAAGTTTTGCGATTTAATTTGGAAACACCCTGTATAATATATTTATTATTATATAAATTATATATTTATGTATATCATCTCTTTTATAATACATATAATAATATACATGAATATATATAATATATATATTAATATATATATAGAAAACATTTCTAAAATTATTTTTTAAAATTTCACGGAATTACTGAAAAGATGTCTAATAATTAATGCGTACATCGTATTCAAAATATTATATAGAATTATAATTTTAGTTGAAGTTAGTTGCATTGTCGAAAATTACAATATATACATTTAAAAAAAAAACTGAAAACATTTCTAGCATATTCTGCATAATGGGTACATTTAGTACTACAACCGCACATTAAGCGCTTAGTGAGTTTTTGCACTTGTTTGGTCTATATTTTTAGATCTAATAGAATAATATGTCAATCAAAGATACAAGAGCTCATTAAGCGATTGTAGTACTAAATGCACCCAATATCTATTACAATATTTTTCAGAGATCTCGAATACTGAGAATAATTCTTAAAAAAATAATCTTCAAAATTAAGCATGGAAAACATTTCATACGTCTTATATACTTAACATCTAAATACTGAAAATAATACTTTAAAAAACAACATTTCATATTTAACATCTAAATACTGAAAATAATTCTTTAAAAAACAACATTTCATACGTCTTATATACTGAACATCTAAATACTGAAAATAATTCTTAAAAAAAACATAACAGGAAATTTTTCAAATATATATATATTTTTTAAATTGCAATGTATATGTACTTAAATACTATTCTTTGTAGGTGCATTTTCCTTATTTTTGTTGTTTCGTTGTTGTCGTTGTTTCGATAACCGTAACCATTCCGCAACGATGTTTTCAAATTCTGCCTCTGTCACTGTTGTGTGCCGTGAGCAAACTTCTCCTTAAAAAGAGAAGTAATAATAAGAAAGAATGTTTCCACACACACGCGCGCACTCGCACACGTACACGCGCAGTACGCACGCACGCACGCACGCACGCACGCACCCTATAGGTGCATAATATTATTATATTTAAAAAAAATATTAAATAATATTATTTAATAATATTAAAACCTGACATTATACATTGGAGATTGCGAATTAGAAATCAAAATTCGATCAATTAGAACAAAAAAAATATTAAAATTAAAATAATCTGATCAGGTCAAATTCTAGTCTTCAAATCGCAATTCTCAATCCGTAATATATGTTATCCGATAAAGACTTAATAGTTATGTTCAGCAAAAAACAGTTGTAATATTCTTTTATATGGGACATGTTTAGCAAATAAAACAGATCAGAGTGAGCGGTAAGTCTTTATTATGATTGGTTTCTAACTTAAATTCAGCGAAAAATTAAAGACAAGAACTAATAATATTAAAGAATCACTAAGCATTTACTGATCGACTTTGCTTGCTGAACGTATGGTTTATATATTAGGTTTATACATTAGTCTTGATTACATCAACATTACTTGGATTTTAAGCTAGGCTTAAAACTCTCACTTTCTCTCTTTAAAGTCGAAAGAGCGGGAGAGATAGAGAAAGTTATAAGTCTCGCTTAAAATCAAAGTAACGTTGGTGCAACCGGCCTTTATACACTTAGAGCGATCCAATGAGGAATTAAGTTAAGACAAGAACCAATCATATGTTAACGAATCTTATAACAGTTTAAAGATGTTTTTTTGTGTTAAACATCAATGTGTACCAAGCATATAACTCATGCCTTATCAATTTCTTTTTTTATTGTTAAATTGAATTAAAAAACCATATACATATAGAACCATTATATAAAAATGATTATAAATAAATATAAAAACTTACAAATTGGGTTTCTGCTTCTTCCGTATTTATATCAATATATTTTCTATATCTCTGATGCTTCGAATTGTGTTGAGAGGACAAAATTGCACTATGAAACTGTCATCACTTTCCTTTGGATGTTGTAGCGTATGGTTTTTGATTATATCTTCAAGTTTTTTTAATCGTTCATTATTATCTTTTAATGTTAGATTGCCTACCGCTATTATACGCTTTATCTCTTTTAGGCTATTTATAATATAATGACAATCTTGTATATGCAGTGTATAAAAGATAGAAGTATTTTATAACTAAAATGAGAGAAAATAGTGCAGAAAAATTATGTATCTTTTATCGAGCTCGAGTCAATGTCAATAGAAGTGTACTGAGTAGTACCATCTAAAATATTTTAATGTATGTATGTATATATAATCCTGCCTATGTTATATTATCAAAATTAATGTTTACTGATTTATTGTACATACCTTGTATTATTATAGGCATATTTTGCAATGATACAGGCACTTCTGGTGTGTCTACAAAAGTATAATTGTTGCTGATTACCAGTGAATCTATTTCCTCTTCAGTTGCATGTTAATTTATATCACAATTATTATACTTTACATAATATAATAGCAAAGCTTATAACATGGCATACGTTTTCTGTAAACTGTCGTTGAAAAGAATGTTGAAATAATGCTTTAAGAGTTTCTGAGCATAAAAAGATTTACGATTAGAAATTTTTGATTCGTCAAATTGTACTCCTGACCACAAATACTTAAATTGACGATGTTAGAAGTGATAAACACAATAAAAATTCTTGTATAATAACCAAAATTTTTCAATGCAACCGTATTTGCATTTCACACTTGTTATATGTATATGTATACTTAATTGTTATTATTATTATACTATTATTATATATACTAGCCATTATTATATATTATTGTTATTTTTATATTATTATTTACATTATACGATATAGTTAACAATTCTAATTTTCGAGAAACAAACAAAATTTTTCTGGGAAATATATACAAAAGGCGTATGTCATTTCAACACATGTACAATCTTTGTTATTTAAACACTTGATGTGTTTCGCTAACACAACTGCGGTTGTAGATTCAAAGTATAATTATTGTATGCATTAATTTGTGCGTGCGTAAGTACAAGATTAATATTTACCAAATTGTATACTTCTTGTAGCTTCGCTATTATTTCTTTCATCATCTTGTACACTATAAGAACCAAAATTATCAGGACATGATGGTGGTTTAGAAGATGTTTTTAACTTGTTTCGGCTTCCTGTAAAAAAAATTAAAAAATTATATAATATAAGACTCTCTGATGATTTGCTTCATAATAAAAGACTAAAAACAATAGAAAAAAACTAAAAACAATAATAATTGAATTCTAAACATTATATTTAAAGCTGGCAGCACATGATGCTTATTTTTCTGGATTGTTAGCTAGATTAGAATCTTGCCATTGTATTGGCTGTGGTGCTAACAGCGACAGTCGCAACCAATACGGTGACAAGATTTTAATCCAGCTAGCAATCCTGCACAGAAAAACAAGTATCGTGTGCCTTCGACTTTATTGTAATAAAAAAATAAAATATTAAGAAATATACACTTATTTATTATACATATACTTTTGCTTTGTCTATCATCGTGGCATTCTCTTGATGAATTTTTACTATATTCATCATCGGAAGAATTGTAAGGTTCATAAGGAACATGTTGTCTCTTTCCTCGACCCAATCATTCCTCATCTGTCGTAATATAATTCTCATCTGCTGTACTTTTTCGTGCAGTTTCAAGAGAAGCTGTAATAAAAAATTAAGAATTCGTATTTAAATTCCTATCAAGACAAAAATGGAAAGAATAGATAATATATTTTCCTTGATTTGTAACCATATATTTAAAAAAATATTTAATGATAATTATACATATAAGAAAAATGTTTACAGTAAAAAGCTGTAATTTTTTATATTGTTCATGCAAAAAACAATTTTACCTTATACTGTTACATTGCATCTAATTTTCAATAATGCTTTTTTTATTAGACTTTTAAAATAGACGTTTTAGTAAATATTGCTTAAAGTTAGAAAAAGAAAGAATTTAAGTTTAGAAAAATATTTTATTTTGCACGTAATAAAAAACATTCATAAAATATACTTACTACAATATTTTACTACCTCCACCTCATATTTGTTCCATAACTTTAAATTTGGATTAACACAGTGAGTAATTAACATTGCACTATTTGATGTTCGTGGTGGCCACCAACATTGAGAAATATCATTATTCTTTATAAGCCAACTTACTGGCACTTCTGAGAACGTCGAATCCGATAGAAATTTCACTACTGCATAAGTTGTCGTTTGTAAACAAGAAGCCATTATTTTCTTTGCGAGTATGACAAATCTAGAAGAAACAAATAATCATTATAGATATATTGTTACAGCTTTATACAAAGATTAGAAGTAATGCATTAGTTGTTACGCCGTCACCGTTACAATTAGTAATTTGTTATTTCCCATCCTAGACTTTATATACAAAAAAATATCTGAATGTTTTGTACGAATTTTTAGAGATATTGTACAATGAATATATTGTTTCTATTTATATTTGTATTACATTTTGTATTACATTATCAGTATAAATAATTATTTCAATATAGAGAAAGACATATTACAAAATAACATTCCAAATTGTAGTTGCAGTAAAAAATAAAAAAGAATTAAAATTGAGAATATAAATAAGTAATTAGAATATAACATGATTTAAAAAATACTTACAACTTTTGCTCACCTATAAAAGATTTGTTATCCTAACAACTCCGATCATAAACATTCAATATTTATCAAAGGATGTATGTGACATTAATATTTAGAAACATATATATATATAATATATAATTAAATTAAATTATTATATATTAATCTATAATTATTGGTAAGAAGAAGAGGAATTACAATGTATGAATCATTATCGAAAATGCTTTTTATTTTTAAACACTTATTTTGTATTTCTGTTATTGGAAGTTGAATAATGTCTGAAATAGCACTGTTCGATTTCAAATATGCTAAGTCTTTCTGAAGCGCATGGAACAGTAAATAAAGATTTTGGATTTAAAAATCGTCGTGCACAAATAACTACTACACTGTCTTTTTCAAATATATCTGAAATAACTATTACAGACCTGTCGTAAAGCAAAACACAATTGTCAATTTCGTTAATAGAAACTTTAAAACTTTTAAATTATAGATAAGAAATAACACTTTATTAAGTGATTGTGGTTTGTAAATAACGATGGGAAATTGTTCTATACGACAAGGTTGAATTGGAATCTGTATTTCTTCAAATATGCGATTAGATAACTCCTGTAAAGGTTTTCCGGATTGATGTAATTTTTTCTTTATTTTTTGCATATAATTTTCGAATTTAAAGCAACTAAAATTTTCTAAACAACCAAATGTTTTGACATCATTGGCAAGATGAAGGAGATTGTGAACATTAAATGACAGATATTCATCACCATAAATATCTCCATAGTTTGACACAAACCACATTAATAACGAATTCGCATATTCATTAAACGTTATACATAATTTTGGATCAGTTAATATTCTTATTGCAATACTCAGAGAAAGGAAATGATTATAAGATGCAGAAGTCATTACAGATTTCAAAACGACAATGCCAGTATAAAGTAAAAATTGACGAAATTCTATAGCTTTCCATTTGTCGATATCATGTAAACTTCTAGGTTTTCTTGCAAATTCTGATGGTATGCAAGGCTTAATTGTAAGTAAGTAATGCGAAATTCTATTTATTTTATCTGCTGATAATCTGACATTTTTATTACCTCTAAGCCATAATTGCAGCAATCGTTTCATAACACCTAAACAAACAAGGTGCATGTAATCCAATGAAATTTGCGATACCATACTCCAATGGGAAGATTCTCTAATATAGAATTACCAGTATGATGTTCAATTTGAGTTCGATTTTTGAACGTAAAGTGCAATGAGTTTCAGGAAAAGTTACTCTATTACGTACAAAATCGCCCTCTTGTATACATTTTGGACATCCAAAATATCCAGTATGATCTTTGGTATAAGTTATAAATGATCTGGCTGGAGTATCACAAACTATTGCGTTTATACTAACAGTATATTTTTTATTGGAAACAAGTAAACCACATTGAGAAAGGCAAAGAAATTCGTTCACAAAATCAGCTAAAAATTCGTTAGCATCATGAGGTTTATGCATATCATGATATACACCAATTATAAATAGCGATGTGTAAACATCAATATTTTCAATAGACGTCATAATAGGCCAAAATTGACTACCCGAACTTTTAGAAATAGGTAAACCATCTATATTTATATTTAATTTTATATTATTACTCTTTATATACATGTATTATATATTTTTATAGATCGTTCAAGACCAATGGAAATATTAAAATGTATATATTGACCACCTCCCACAGATATTTAATATTTACGGATGCACTTCGTGGTGTACTCATTAAAGCTCGAACATCATTAGGTAAGCAATTTCTGTAGACTCGAAATTCTTAAAATAAAAATAATAATAACACAATCCGTAAAGGCCATACGAGTCACGGGCTGATGAAGGTGCCAACGATTAATTTCAATCTTAATTAATCATTAATGTGTAGAATCCTCTTTATTGAACGTTTCGACTCACTTTGGAGTCCTCCTCAGCAATACATATGTGTAATTAATATGTTGAGTATTCCGTCAACATGAGTCACTTACAGGTTCCCGACTGTAGTGGATCCTCAAACGGAACATTCAACATGTTTCATGAGCTTTGTAAGTTTATATTAACAACCATTAAATCTGATCTTCATTATATACATTTAATTTCAATCTCACATCTCCGGATAACGTAACGTGTTTGTCAAACATTTTATGTATTATATAATATAATTTATCGCATATAAAATGTTCGACAAACACGTTACGTTATCCGGAGATGTGAGATTGAAATTAAATGTATATAATGAAGATCAGATTTAATGGTTGTTAATATAAACTTACAAAGCTCATGAAACATGTTGAATGTTCCGTTTGAGGATCCACTACAGTCGGGAACCTGTAAGTGACTCATGTTGACGGAATACTCAACATATTAATTACACATATGTATTGCTGAGGAGGACTCCAAAGTGAGTCGAAACGTTCAATAAAGAGGATTCTACACATTAATGATTAATTAAGATTGAAATTAATCGTTGGCACCTTCATCAGCCCGTGACTCGTATGGCCTTTACGGATTGTGTTATTATCATTAGGTAATTCAGAATGACCGTGATTTTTCAGAATTCGAAGTAATTCATTTACAGTATTATGCGGAATGTTGTGTTTAATAACTAACGTTTGCAAGTCTTCATTTAAACTTTTTTCATTAACATTACTGATATCTGTAAATTCAAGAGCATTTTCTTGTAGTTTTAACTCTTCATCGCTTTCTGTGTTACATTGCGATTCTAGTACTTCACTTATTACTTGGTTTGCATCCCTTTCTAATGTATTGCTACAAGATAATACATTGGATGTTCCATAAGATATTACATTGGATGTTTCATAACTAATTGCTGTTTCTTCTACTACTGCACTACTAGATGCTACATGCGACACAATTGATTGCAATGAAAAGTAATCAGTAAAACTGTAGTTTAATTCGTTATTAACTATTTGATTACATCGTCTTTTAGATAAATATCGAATATTTTTAGGCATAATGAAATATTAGGTTCCTCTAATATCAATGCTGACAGTAATGTACAGCCGATATGATAATACGTATGGATTTGCAACAAATCTAAAATATAACCTCGAATTTGTATACGTTAAGAATTATAGTTTTATGTTGAATTATCTAATATATATTTATAATAACTGCATATATTAAATTAACAGGAGACACTTTCGCTTTAATTTTATATAAATGTTTGATGAAAGTTTAGTTTTAAAACAAGGATTACCTGTAATTAGGTCTGTGATAATTTATAGGGTTGCCAGATCTATTAGTGAGATTTCCGGGACATGAGAAGCCAGGAATAAAAAATTTACGTATTTTTGCTGTAAATTTAGAAAAAAGATTATAAGAAGGCTTTTTCAATATAGTTATTATTATTACATTTATCGGTCAACTTACGTTTCGTATTTATTGCTAGACTTTGCCAATTTTATTACTTCCGCACCATTGGGGCTATTCAGAAATGAAAAAATTTCTGAACAAGACTCTTCATAATTAATACGGATCTGTAATTCCGACTTAATTAAATCAATGGACATACGATTTCTTTCTTTACTCCATGTATGATTAAGCAGGCTGAAAATTCTCTCACAAAACGCATTGCTAATCGGAATTGACAAAACAAATGAAATTATTTTCTTCAGATTGACGAAATCTTTACAATTATTATTTCGAAAGAAATGAGTCCAAATTTTGTCGTTTGGCAAATCTTTTGGAAGGACGTCAAATACAGCTTTCAAACATATGAACTCTGAATAAAGAGAATCAATGTCAATCTCTTCTTCAATGTTCAACAATGTAGGAAAGTGAGACAGTATGTCCCATGTCAATTTTAGTTCATCTGATTTAAGAGACAGGAAACCGAACTTCTTGTAGATTGCATCTGGGCTAAAGTCATATCTTTCTTTCAAATATGTGATTGATCTTTGCAGAAATATATGCGCCTGTGAGATAAATTCATTTTTTCTATCTTCAGTGAAGGTTTTAAAGATGCATCTGACTTTACTACCAAAAAAATTATCATCCAATCGACTTTGTAACTGGTTTATGAGATTTCGCATTATATCATCAATATCAATAATAGTATTGCTGTCACATTCCAACAACAATATTACTTTGCTAAATTCAGGCAACAAATTTTGCAAGAAGAAAAGATAGCACTCATTTATGCCTTCCTTTGTGCATTCTTCTTCATCGTTCAAATCAGTATTGTCACAATCTTTCGAAATAAATTCCCATAGCACTCTGTGGCAATTATCTGGACCTTTAGATAAAAAATAATGCTTTACTGCAGGCCAACTATATATTAATCTGTCTATAGCTGGCATAAGTGACAGCCACCTTGTAGAAACATGACGCAATAACTCTTTAAATTCAATTTGAGCAAATTCAAAACAATTTTTTAATTTTTTAGTTTTTAATGCAGAAGAACTAAATTCATTGTATATTTTAATGACAATGTTTTCCACATCAACATTTAGACCTTTTATTGCGTATTTCACACTATTGTTTATTACATGACAATTACAGTTTGCTTTAAAAACATGACGGTTTTCGGCTTTTAACTTTTGATAAACGGAATTATGTCTGCCATAATTCACAGAAGCATTATCTGCACTATAAGCACTAATTTGACTCATTTTTAAATTGGCAGCAACAGTTATTTTTTTAAGGCATTGAAATATATCATTAGATGTCTCGTTGGGATCTTCGTAAAAATCTAATAACTTTTGGCAAATCCCATTTCTTTCATCAAAATACTGAACAGCATATGGAAACGTTTTTATGTTACCAACGTTCGATGCATCTGAACTTATTGAAAAATAATAAACTTCTTTCAAATCTGATACAACCTTCTTCTGCGAAAAGGGTCCTAAAACATTTCGTGTAATTGCTGAAGCTTTAGTGCGCCCACATGTCATTTTAGCAATTTGGCTATCTGGAATAATTTTGTTGATATTTTTGGCGAGGCAGTCCAAACTATTGTAACTTAAACCATGCTTAACATTATGGAAAACAAATGCTATTTCCGCAATTGTGATCAAAGTTTCCTCTTTTGAAGCTTTTTTAATGAAAAAGTTGTCCGCACATCTTGTGGTATTTTTTATTGACTCTAATTTCTTATGTTTAGCAGAACTTGCGTGGACCTAAAATATTGAGCTGTCTCAATATTAATGAATAAATATTAGTATGTATTAAATGAATGAAATCTTTTTATCGAGCTTCGTTAGCTTTATAACTGGGATTTAAAACAATATTAAAACCTTAACAACTAAATTTAACCTTAACAATTAAATCCAAACAAATCTTCATAATTAGTTTTTGCATTAAATTCTACAAAAAATTATTAAAATAAGTCCATATATTATCAACTTATATGTACCTTATAATAAGACCATGTTTTTATAGATTATATTATATCTATTACTTACTGTGAGTGCACGGCGACCTTCGAACTTAATCATAATATCAGAATTACATATCTTGCATTCAGCAATAAATTCACTTTTCTTTTTTATCCAGTGCGCGAAATCGGGATCACTTATCCATTTTTCATTAAAACCCGTGAGTCTCTTTTTACTTGTTGATGGATATTGTGGTTCCATAACGTTAAACAGCAGTAACTTTACAGCGCTTACTTGCCTACGTCATCATCACGTGATCACCGCGACCAACCGCAACGGTCAGCCCTGAAATGGCATCCTGATAAATGATAAGCAGCGCTCTGGTGCCTCTGGTGGAGCCTCTGGGTGACTGGTGGTGGCGGCCGCGGGGGGTCACGAGTGTCGTGATCGCGACACTCACGACACTCACGAGTCGCAACTGATAGGTGCGCTGCAGTGAGCTGCAGTCGCCGCGGGGGGTCGCGATTTACGGGACAAAAATGTTCAATTACTGGACACGGGACGAGCCGACGAATTCCGGGACTTTCCCGGAAATCCCGGACGCCTGGCAACCCTAGTGATAAACCCAGTGAGAAATGACAATGGAATCGACATCGAGATCATCAAATCGACGTCGAATTGACATCGATTCGACGTATTAAGATCTCGTAGAAAGATCTTTATATTTTAAATACTTTAAATTAAGAAGCGCCATAA
>NW_017257098.1:0-515 GCF_001594055.1 Mycetomoellerius zeteki
GCCCTCAATTACATCAAGGAATACAACTGTAAATTCAAGATATCACAATATGTTCTCTCTGTAATTGTCACTCTGTGATCTATTTTCAGGTTCGATAAGTGATGGTGGAGTATGGACTAACACAGATTTTGCAAGTGATCTGGCTGCAGGCAATTTACTCTTACCAGATCCGACACCACTTCCAGAGACTAATATTCCTTTGCCTTTTTTTTTTATTGGCGACGAGGCTTTCCCATTGTCAATACATATGATGCAGCCCTATCCGCGTAAAAAGCTAACTGATGATATGAGGATCTTTAATTATCGCTTGTCACGTGCATGGCGCACAATAGAGAATGCTTTTGGCATTTTAACTGCACGATGGCGTATCTTACACAAACCTCTTTGCATGTCAATAACCAACTGCGAAAATTTGTTGAAACCTCATCTGCCTACACAATTTTATTATGATTGCGGAAGAACAAGAAAATATGAACAATCGTCAACATTATACAACAAATTTAATTGATATCGAG
>NW_017257099.1:0-508 GCF_001594055.1 Mycetomoellerius zeteki
AATGGCCAGTCATGCAAAGGGGCGCACAATTCTCACTTTCGACTCTCACCTCCTTCCTCCCCCCTGTAAAGGGGAGTACGACTCTCACCCCCTCCCCTCCTGCAAAGGACCGCACGATTTCCCAACAGGGGAAGGGGAGTGAAAGTCGGCAGTGAGAGTCGTGCGCCCCTTTGCAGGGGTGAAGGGGACTAAGAGTCGCTTCGAATGAAAAGTCCCACCGCACCTCTCCTCTGCTTAGGGACGCACTACTTCCGCGAATAACATTCGTCGTCGATATAGTTGTTGAAGAATTTTTGTGAATAAATATTTAATAATATTAAATTAATTTTGGTATAATGATTATCAACTTTTTTTGTTTGTAACTTTTTAACGAGTAATGTCCGACGGTTAAAACTTCCTCAAGGTCACTCGGGGTCATGACCTTGGTAACATATGTCAAGGTCAAGGTCAAGGTTATTGGGGGGGCTCCCCTGATCTATATTTTTACCGAATGGTATAGCTGTGTATA
>NW_017257100.1:0-387 GCF_001594055.1 Mycetomoellerius zeteki
GAATTTATCATCTCGAGAGGTTCCCTTGTTAGTACCAATCGCAGCATAGTACGCGATACACAATGTTACGTAAGTATTTTAATAATTGCACACTATGCATTTACGGTCTTAATAAAACCGTCCGTTAATACTGTAATAATATTGAGTAACTGTAATCGTTCAATGCATAGCGTTGAATACCATAACTGGGCTGTGGTTGCAAATTTCGACGTCCTGTGCTGGGGAAAATAGTTAGTTAAAATAGAAAATAGTAAATACATATTTTCTGTACAAAGCGAAATAATAGAAATAGTTTAAATAGAAATATTTATTTAAAAGGTGCATCTATACAAATACTATTTCAAATAGATACGTATTTTATATTCTTCTAAGAATTCAATATCTTGA
>NW_017257100.1:400-647 GCF_001594055.1 Mycetomoellerius zeteki
GTATTTCAAGTGCTTCATAAATTTTCGTTAATAATGCTTTAATTTTAAATAATTCTGTCACGCTGTCGTGAAAAGAATTCCACCTTGTTATATATGGTGTACAAGGAGCCCTACCTACAATTTTTTTATACTGTTCGCTTGCTTTATTTGAAGATCGATTTTTCTTGTTCCACAAATTGGAACACATCTTCATAATAGTAAGATATTTTCCATAAAATGGAATTAATAATATTACAAAATTGAACAT
>NW_017257101.1:0-379 GCF_001594055.1 Mycetomoellerius zeteki
CGAGGTCTGGTCGGCGGTGGTGGTGCGGTTGTTCGCCAGTCGGCGGCTATTTCTGGTCTCTCTGGATTATATTCCTCTATTAGCTCGTCGAGCGCTCTCAAGATATCGTCTCGTTCCATGTTCGTGACGAAGTGACGGGCTTCGGTCCCGTGCTCGGTGATGCTTTGATCGGGGGTGATGTGTTGCGGGTGTTTGTTTATATTTACTTGTATTCGTCATCGAGTGTTTACTCGTCCTCGTCGGTTTCGTCGGATGTTCTATCATCCTCGGTTTCCTCGGGGTCACTGTCTTCTTCGTTTTCGATTTCGTGGTCGTCGGCGGCGGGGGCAGGGGAGGGTTTTAAATCTTGAATGTGGATATGCCGGTACCAGCGGCCGCT
>NW_017257102.1:0-832 GCF_001594055.1 Mycetomoellerius zeteki
CATTTTTCTTTATCTCGCTTAGATTCCGAAAAATTCAGGTGGATCGATTAAAATACCCCACCCTATATATTATAATATATTTTAAAAGTATAAAAAAAATTTAATTTTTCTTTTTCTTACTCCCCTTTTCCCTATATATTTGAAGTTTCAAAATAATTTTGATAAAGAAAATATATTAAATACCATCAATTTTTGTGATATACATTATTCAGAGATATAATCTAAAAAATTCTATTTGTTAATATCTTTAAAATGTTTATATTTTAATTGTATTGTTTAAATTTCACAATAACACGAATATTACAGTTTGAATAAAGGCGGGAGTTGACGAAAATTAACGAACCAATCAAAACTGGCTGTCTCGTGTCCAGACTCTTATTAGAGAGTCTCTAGTCATGTAGTATTATGAGAGACATTACTATTCATTACTATTGGAGCGAATAGTAACTATTTACGCATTTTCTATTCATTACTATTAGAATTATAAGTAGTTTACTATTAAAGCGAATAGTAATTACAGGCATTTATCATTTGTTATATTACTGTAATGAATAGTAAATGCCTGTAGTTATTATTCGCTTCAGCAGTAAACTATTCGTATTTCCAATAGTAATGAATGGTAATGTCCCATAATACCACTGACAATATAAATAGTTTTCTGAATAGTTATTTCCCAATAGCTCTCAATAGTTCCTTTCCGTACGGAGTAGCATAAATTTAATGTCTCGCGAAATTCATGAAATATGTCAGTAGAACACATCATAAGCGATATAATAATTTTACTAATTTAATAATTAATTGATAATTAATAACGTATAATAAATCAACCTAA
>NW_017257103.1:0-1218 GCF_001594055.1 Mycetomoellerius zeteki
GTCGCTTTTTGCTGTTCAAAATAGAAATGTGATTCGGCAATTTTACACACGGCATTAATCGCATCAATAAGCTCATGGATATCGCTGTAAATTCCATTTGGAAATGCAACTTCTTTCGCCGTAAACACATCGCTCGTTCCCTCATCGGGTTTAACGTCGACGAATCTGATCGTATTTTCGTTATGACGTACGTGTAAAAAGTTACAGGGAAATAAATCTCACTTATCGCAACCTCCCATTGTCCGTGCAGCACTATCGAGTGAGGTAATGAAGAACGACATTGTATTATTCGGAAAATGACGCATACTACTGTTGCTCGGAAGTACCAAAAGAAATTGTTCCTCCTCCATCGCGAAGAGAAATTAAACTCGAAGCCGGAATCCAAGTATCAAACTTGCTGGAATAACCGCGCCAGCTAACTAGTAGTTGCTTATTAGCTCCTCGTCCCCTACTCTTTATCCCGCGATCGACGGTAAACTGTTCTTCCTGTAAATTTTTCTCAACTCAAGCTAATTCTTGCTCATAAAAAATACCGTCTATGACGAACTCGTGTTTTCGATATAAAAGGCGTGGAATTCGCACGAGGTCGAAGTTTTACGCTGTTTAGAGTAACACCGTGCGTGAACAATAATGTTTTATTTCTCACCAGCGCGGAAAATGTGTTCAACGCACGGAGTAATCGCGCAAACTGATTTCTACCCATTGCTTTCACAGTTTTTCTCTCGAGCATCGCGTCGTTTATCCGACGAGAAAGCCGATCGTTCGAGTAATCTTCCGAACGAGGTAAACCTTCGCGAAATTCAATTATATTTTTCTTTATCGCTGATTTACTGCTGTCGCTTCCCTAGATCTGTTCTTCGTCCACTTTTTCACGCGTGTCGTATTTTAACTGACGATAGGCTTCTTGCCATTCCGCGTAATAAAACAAAATTCTCTCGAAACGCACGTCAGACATGAAGGACAAATGTCGGAGAAAACTCTTTACGAAAATCGTTTTCCCGCAATCGGTCGGCCCGCATACGATCGATGTCCAGGGATGTTTCCAGCGCGCGTCCATTTTGCGAAATGAATAACGCGATTTCCGTGTGTGACTCGTCAAAAGCAAAAAGAAAAACGACGTTTAATAATCACGAGAATACGCGACAAAATTTAAGGAGTGGGGAAAATAAGCTGATCCATGCGGCGGAAGGGCCCACGCGGCGGGCGCACGCTCGCGCC
>NW_017257103.1:2641-4319 GCF_001594055.1 Mycetomoellerius zeteki
AATATCTTTGTATGCAGCATTTTTTTGAAGAATATCATAATTGTGAACATTTTGTCATATAATAATCATGTTAGTATTAATAACGAGATTAACAAGTAGTTTTTAAAATTTATAATAAATACATTCATTGCTCTTTATAACAAAAAATGTGCTTAAACATTACAGGAAATATATGGTACCGTAACTCACCACTGTTAGATGTCAAAGGAGCCATTAGATGTCAATGGCAACCCTGTTTCTTGAGTTAAATAACATTTTATTATCTTTTTACTTCCATGTGTATCAAAATGTTAATCAATCCATTTCTGTAGTTAATTTCAACATAAGCAACGTTCACATTAACGTATGAAAGTAAATAAATTAGAGTCAAATTAAAACATCTTCTTGAGTTAAATTATTTAACTGTGCATTATTAAATTATGAAAATGAGGAGAAGGATGTTGTAAGTTTACAATATTTTGATAAGCATTTTTTAAATATTACTCGCGCGAATATATTATTATGTGTAATAATAATAATATATCTTTTTAAACACATCTTTTAAACGTTCCAAAGTAGTCAATGACGGCATTTGGAATAATTCGTGCATAAAAAAATTAGAGTGGAATAGGCCTACTGGGGAAACCACTATAAAAAAAGCGCACCATGCTATCTACCTCATGATGGTGGTGTGGAAATGATAGCATTTTATCATTTTCTTTATCTTTATCATATTCTTTTCTACAAGTAGCTTTATAATAAAATTACATCTATCATAAATATTTTTAAAAATAATAATTTTTTTAAAGTTCTGAAAATTGCTGCCAACATAGAGTTCGAAGGGTGAAATCAAGCCTCATGTGTGAAGCGATTTTCTGCTTTCCCCGTTATATCTCGAAAATTATTCGAGATATAAAAAAATGTTTTATACAAAAGTTTTACAATAAAATTACCTCTATTTATTCACCTCTATTTATTCAATGATATTTTTTTAGAATAATTATTTAACAATTTTTTTTCGAAAATTTAGAAAAAAAATTGCTAAATAATTATTCTAAAAACGCTATTGAATACAGCTAATTTTGTTGTAAAACTTTTGTATAAAACATTTTTTTATATCTCAAGTAGTTTTCAAGATATAACGGAAAAAGCTGAACACGTAAAGGGTGATTTCACCCCTTCAAACCGTTTTTGGGCAGCAACTGATATTTTCTAAATTCATCTCTTTATGTAA
Source organism: Mycetomoellerius zeteki (assembly GCF_001594055.1). Lineage (NCBI taxonomy): Eukaryota > Metazoa > Arthropoda > Insecta > Hymenoptera > Formicidae > Mycetomoellerius > Mycetomoellerius zeteki. The sequence goes on from NW_017257103.1 coordinate 3,855, forward strand.
ACTACAAGTTCACAAAGTTTCATTAAAATCAGAATTTATCACCTCGAGAGGTTCCCTTGTTAGAAAGAAACATAAATTAATTATACTTATATAATAATTTCTGTTACTGGCATTTTAGATATTAGTTATAATACTGAGAACATCGGTAATATTCCAAAAGAAAAAGACAATAGTTCATCACTATGGACAACAATTCCTTGTAATGTTGGTACATCTTCTATTTCTGATCAGTTTGGTAAAGTTTTCTTTATATATAAAACGTTTTAGTGTGTTTTTTCTGTTTGTTAAATTTGAAACAACCTAACTCCCGTTGCGCGGACGTAGCTCGTCGGTTTATTCGGTCGGAAACGCGAGAGGTTCGTATTCTCGGCGGAGAAGAAGGCACTTACAAAATATAGTACGCTGATGAATTCTCTAACTAATATATTTATTCAGTAACACACACACGAATACAGAACACATGTA
>NW_017257103.1:4659-14607 GCF_001594055.1 Mycetomoellerius zeteki
GACTAGAGTCGGTACTGAAAAGGAAGCTATCGGTGTACGTCCGGGAACACCCGGAAGGAGGCTGAGAACCCCCGTATCGTTTAGACAGCGGTTCGGAAGTCCAGCGGTCACTGTTGGAGAACTCTCCGGGAGAGGCCAAAAACACTTGACCCCTCATATTTCTCAGTGCGGCTGATCAGGAGCTGGATCAGTCGGATAGTTGGAAGCGATCGGAAAGATCTCGCGTTTTGGCATAAACATGCCAGCTTTTATACCCCGATGTTGTTCCCATTCGTATTGTTCCGTGAGCCTTCGGAGCTTCCCGCCGGTTTAGGCAATACGAGTGGGAGACACGCGTTACACGCGGGGATCAACGCCGCGAGTTCGGCGGATCTCGGTCCGCTTTGTCGATACCTGCCGATCGCTGCTTCGGTACGTGTGTCGGCGTAACGATCGGCGGCGTTCGGTCGCTTACGTGGGTCGACGGCTGGTACCTATGGATTATGTTTGCGTTTTTAAAATGGTTCGGGCGCACCGCGCCCTCATCACTGCGATGCAGCGGCATCCGACGGCTGTTTGGTCTGAAACGATGCTGTTTTACGGGGTCGCATCGTTAATTCATCGTTACAAATTTGTAGTAATAACATATAGAAGTTATAACTTACTTAATACTTTATACATATTATGTAGTAATAACATAGAAGTTTTATAACTTACTTAATACTTTATACATATTGATAAAGTAGTTTCTTCATTAATAACATTTTTAGATATTAATAGCAATAGTACCAAAAATATCAGTAATATTATATTACCAAGACAAAAGATAATACGCCAATAAATGCAACAAATATTGCTTGTATGCCTTTAACTTCTACTTCTGATGTATTAGGTAAGTTTTTATATTTAATTTATATTCAATATTATACATATTTTTAAGTACGTTTTACATTTAAGTTACAATTCTTTACTATTTATTTTTAGTATTTAAATCGTTAACTGCTATCTTTACAGTTTAGTAAAAGAATTAAGAAGGTTAAATTGTTTAGTTGTTTTTTTATTATTTGTTTTTCTGTTTTTATAAGTCATTTTATATATTAAAATCTTATGTCTTTTTAGTTTTTCAACAAAAAATATTGCAATTGCTAGTGACTATTAAACATCAAATTGATGATTTAATAAAAGCAATACGTAATAAAAATCATACACAATTATCAACTACACTTATACCAGAAGATTTTCCAGTAAAATTGCCATTAATGTTAAACAACCATATTTTAAAATTAGAAGAATATTTGACAAATGATGATAATTTGTCAGCTGTGGTAAGTTAAACAAAAAGAAAAAAGAAAGGTATTCCTTTTGTATATACTTTCTACATTATTCTGTAATACTTATGCCAGTATTTGTTTTATTATGGGCTGCTGTAATCAATCTATTTTGTTCTTAGATGGTTTAGGTTTAAGCTTTGCAAATTTTATTATAGTGTTTTTTATAAATAAAAGTAAAGATAATTAAATATAAATTATCAATATAGATATTATGAGGATAGATTAAATAGATACAAATTTTATTCTACTTATAACTTCTTTATTTATGCTTGTTGTTATAAAAAAATTGAATATTTTTTTAGAGTTTCTATTTAACTTCTTTAGGAGGAAGTGATGTAATTTCTTTAACAAATCGTATATTAAGAACTATCTTTACTGACAGCTTAGCGAGTCAATATAATTTTATTGGCACGAAAAAAAAATTAGCATTTAACAAATTACAGTTATGTAAATGTATTATAAGTAAGTATTTACAACTTTATAAATACTTACAGCCATTTTGTATATACAACATACGCAGATTAAATAAATTAAAAGATATCAAATACTCGTGTCTATACGTTATAAACTTGTTCCATTACATTTAAATTAATATTCTTTTTTAAAGATCTTAAAAGATTATATTAACATATTATATTATTGAATAATTATAACTTTTAGGAGCTGTTAAACTGTGTCAGTCACAATCTACAGAGAAACAAATTGAAGATGCTATAAAATGGTTGAAACATTTTCCACAACGAATGGAACAAAAAAATAAAATGAAGACTGCTAAAGTATCGGCTTAAATAATCTCTTTAAAGGCAAAAGTTTTACATTTCTTATAATAAATATAATATTTAATTGCTATAAATATAAATATAATAAATATAATATATAAATATTTTTAAAATGTTGAAAAGGAAAGAATGGGTAGGAAAACGCCAATTCTATCGACGTATTAAACACGATGTTCAAAATACATTTAATGAAATAATTTTAAGTTGTAACAACGCAAAACAAGTGCAAAGTTTTTCAAATACTAGAAAGGATAATTCATGTCCTGATAACTTTATTAATTCTGAAAATGTAAAAGATGTTACAGCTTTTCCATTATATGAGAGTAATAATAATATATTTCCTGTAAGTTTAAATAATGATATACTTGCTGACGATAGCTGTATAGTTAATAATTCATTTAATATATCCGAAGAATATTTAGATTTGCATGAAAATTTTCCATGGGTAACAAATAATTATGAGTTAGAAAGCACACATGTTTTTGATTTAAAAGAATCTTTAATAGAATGATCTATAAAATTTAAAATTCCTCATGTTGCTATCAATAGTCTTTTGCATATCCTGGTTTCATTACATTCTGAATTACCCGTAAATGCTAGAACTTTATTGAAAACACCCAAATCTATAGTTGTTAAACAATTAGAAAATGGTGAATATTGTCATCTTGGTATAAACTCTGGGTTAAAAAATATTTTTTCACACAGAAAGCTGTTATTTAAATAACATAATTGAATTAAGTTTTAATATTGATGGTGTACCCTTATTTTCTAGCAGTAATGTACAAATATGGCCAATTTCGTGTTTAGTAAAAAATATGAAATGTAAACCATTTATTGTAGGTTTATTTTGTGGAAATGCTAAACCTAAACCTCTTGATACATATTTAGATGATTTTATAAACGAACTTTATGATTTATTACAAAATGGATTTAATTTTCAAAATAACATATCTTATTAAAATTCACAGTATAATATGCGACGCGCCTGCAAGAGCATACATAAAATGTATTAAGTCTCATGGAGGATACCATGCATGTGATAAATGCACAGAAAGTGGCGAATTTCATGGTCGGGTAATATATCCTAGTACACATGCAAGACTTCGAACAGATACATCATTTTCTTTAAAAGAAGATGAAGAACATCACATAGGTAATTCGCCATTATTAAAGTTAAATATTGGAATGATTTCTATTTTTCCAATAGATTCTATGCATAATGTATGTTTGGGAGTAACAAGAAAATTATTATATACATGGATAGGTATCACTCGAAATACTAATATAAAAGTAATATTACGTAGTCGGTTTATTAATATAATGTCCGAACACTTGGTTTCGTTAAAACAATTTGTAACTGTTGAATTTAATAGAAAACCTCGTAGATTACACGAATTGCAACGATGGAAAGCTATCGAATTGAGAACTTTCTTAATATATTTAGGTCCACTTATTTTAAGAGACATAGTTGACTTAGCTGTATACGAACATTTCGCATTACTAAATTGTGCAATAACGATACTTTTATCTAAAAAACATATTTTACATTTTGGCCTTGATTTTACACAAAAAAAACTTATTAAATTTTTTTATAAATCATAGTAAAAAATTTATGGAATGGATTTTATTGTGTACAATGTACATGTACTCTGTCATTTACCTGATGACGTTCAGAAATATGGTCCATTGGACATGTTTTCCACATTTCCGTTTGAAAACTATTTTGCTGAAATTAAAGCTTTAGTTAGATCACCTCATAAACCACTTCAACAAATTTGTCGCAGATTACATAAAACTTCACTTTTAGGTGTACAAGTAACTGAAAAAAGAGTCATTAATATATTTTATGCAACATACAGAAGGTCCTTTGCTTCATACAGTACGAATTTATAAACAATTTAAAAAAATTGCTTTCAAAGACCGAATATTTTGTATAAGTAGCTATTCTTTACCAGATTCATATTTTCTTACAAAAGAACATAGAGTTGTTCAAATTGACAATATTATTTTAAATTCAGAAAACGCAATAGTTTTGTTAGGAAAGCAGTTCCACTATTATGATACTTTTTATAATTACTCAGTAGATTCTAAATTGTTAGATATTTATGTTCTCGATCAATTATTACAAAATTTACAGATTTGGTCTCTTAACAGCATCATGGCTAAAGTTATGCTATTTCCTTTTAAAAACAAATATGTGTGCTTTCCTATAATTCATACCAATGAATAGTTATTATTTTTGTCCTTGGTATTAGCACTGTACTTAATAAAGCCTGCGCTTTTTATATATTTCGTATGTCTTCAATATGTGTACTTTATTTTATTATCTAGATTTTTTCGTATACTCTTATGTATAAGTTTATTTTCTATAATTAACAAAAATGTAACGCAATTTCTCGTAAGTTTATTTTCTGTGATATAAGTATTAACAGTATATATGTATACTTTGATATAAGTTTATTTTTCATAATTAACAAAAATGTGATGCAATTTCAGATAAGTTCAGTTTTTGTGATGTTAAATATAAATGCAATGTAACTTTTTACAAGTGTTAAACAAAAATATCATAAATAAATAAGAACATTTTTTGTTAAAAATGCACTTTGTAACGCATACTTAAATAAATATATAAAAACCTGCAAAAAACAATATTTAGAGGCTTCAAAAATAATGTTTATTTAAAATAGGATTAACGTTTATTTAAAATATGATTAACGTTTAAAATAGGATTAAAATAGAATAGGAATACGATTTTTAACATTTTAGCGATTATTGAAATTAACATTTGCAAATGATTCAGCACATAAAAAAATAAAAATGAAATTAATATTTGCAAATGATTCAGCACATAAAAAAATGTTAAAAATGTATAAAAGCTCCATCGCTTAGGCTAAAATTGGATTATTTTATCCATTGTTCTTTTTTATTACAATATTTTTATATTATGTGTACAATATTGATAAAATTACCCAGCTAAGAGAGAATTAAGCTGGGTAATTTCACTAATACATATACATATAATATATGTACACTTAATACGACGTCAAAATGACGTCAAATATCGTCAGCTTGTTTCCTGGATACGTATATTTCTCGGCACAAATATGTCGTCGTTTTGACGTCATAAGTATCACGTCATCGGTCTGTGACTTATGCACGTCATTATCACTTCGTTTTTGACGTCTTTTATGACGTGACTTTGGTGATATTATTGACTAAAAACAGACGTCATTTTGACGACACTTTGCTATCTGGGAAATGCAATATAATAGAATGCATGAAAAGAGCAAGAAATGGAAAAATCTCAAAATGAGTATACAACTAACATCCTCAATAAAGTTTTCACACCCGGCCAAGTCAAAATTCTTATCTCTCCAAATACTAATCGTATCAGATGGACTATTGAAGACATTACAGCTGCTATTGCTCTTCGAAGCATAAGTACAAAAGCGTACAATTATTTACGTTATGAACAAAAAATTCCTCTACCTTGTATCGCAACGCTAAAGAAGTGGGTTGCTGACTTCAATGTAAAGCCCGGTATTATTTACAACGTCTTGCATATAATGCAATTAAATGGAAAAAATTTACTAACTCATGAAAAACTGACTGTACTAACATTCGACGAAGTGTACTTGTCAAACAAAGTAGATTTAGAACGCCGCGAGCAACAAATTTGTGGACCACATAGAACTTGTCAAGTAATGGCTCGAGGTCTTTTTAATAAATGGAAACAGCCCATTTATTATGATTACTCCAAATCAATGATCAAGGACATTCTCTTTGAAATAATGCAAGCGCTTTATGATATTGGCTACATAGTATCAGCAACAACATGTGATATGGGCTGTACAAATGTTTCTTTATGGAATAAGCTCAATATAGGAATTGGAAAAAGTGATGCAAAACAAAACGAAGGAAAAGATTGTACAGAAAAGCAATGCTTTATAACACATCCGTCTGATGACACATTAAAAATTTTCATGTTTGCGGATGTTCCTCATCTTCTTAAATTAATCCGCAACAATTTCTTAGATCACGGTTTCATCGTAGATGGTGAAAAAATTGATAAGTGCCTTCTAGAAGAATTGATTCATTTAAATAGTAATGAGTTGAAAATTGCATTCAATTTAACCAAAACTCATCTCGACATGAAAGGGTTCCAAAGGCAACGCGTTAAATTGGCAGCCCAAATGTTCTCGTTCCGTAACGCGATGGCTCTTGAGTACTGCGGCAAAAAAGGATTCTTTTCGAAAGAAAATTGGTAGACAACGGCAAACATTTTTAAATTAATTAATGATTGGTTTGATGTCCATAACAGTCAATGTAAATTTGGAAAACATGCTGATTCACATGCATATGGTATTGATCTCGATAAACAGAACAAAACTTTGGACTTAATGACCGAATTCGTTACGAAAATGAGAATGGTCGGTAAGACACACATGATGCCATTTCAGAAAGGAATACTACTAAACAATAAATCACTGAAGCAGCTGCTCCCTTATCTGCAGGAGAAATACACTGACGCACATTTTCAACTGCACTATTTAATAACTAGAAAACTATGTCAGGACGTTCTTGAAAATTTCTTCTCATATACTCGTATACGAGGTATGGGAGCAACAAACGATCACCCATCGCCAGTTGACTTCAGAAACCGATTGAAGTGGTATATTCTTGGGAAGCATTCTACACATGCCATTTCAGTGAGATCAAATACAGAATGTCAACAATCCACTCGACCCAACAATGGATGTACAAGACCATTTCGTCACATATTACAAGCATTATATTTTGGACGATCTTGAAAACGAAGATTCAGCTGTGGAAGCTGCATTATTCGCGGAAGATGATAGTATAGAAAAAAAAGCGTATAGTATAGATGAAGAGGAAGATGAGGAATCTCATAACGGTACATAATTGTTTATTACATATATTACAAAATGAAATAAATAAATAAGTTTACTATAATTATTAAATAAATTATAAAAATTGTAAATTTTTTGTAATTGTAATTTGTTGTAATTAAATAAATTACATTCATTATCATAACTTTACTTTTTACTTATATTTTTTGGTATTTTTAAATATTTTTTAGTTGCACAGATAAAATAATATATTCTCCAAATAATATTGAATGGAAATTATTGAGAGATTTTGAAATAAATATAGCTGAACAAGATGTCGAAGAGCAAGCACTCATTTATATAACCGGTTATGTAGCCCACCGTTTCCAACATAAATATCCGGACTTAGGCACTCCAACAAAATTCATTGCTCCTCGTGATGACGGGCTTTCCTGCATATCCCGAGGAAATTGTCTATATCCTAGTGACGAGTTCATGGAAGCGGCAAGAGTCATGAATGCTGAATTCCTTTCCTTCCATCGCACTTCTTTTTTTAATTTGGAAAACAAAATTTTTGATAAAGTCGCAAAGAAAATTTGTACAAACATTAATAACAAATTTCCTGTTGAAGTCATTGCCTGTTTAGTTAGAACAAGATCGTACATCCGACTGCGGCATATCAATAATAAAATAGAAAATAACAATGCTTTAAAAAAAAATGCCAAAAAAACAAAAAAAATTTGCAATATTGTACTTACAACATATTAATTTGTGTTAAACTGTTATGTTACATTTTTAGATTTTTAAATTAATAAATTGATTAATAAATTGTTTTTTTTAATAGAAATACAATAAATAGAATATTTCCATTTCCGATTATTGACATGGGTTTGAAATTCGCGCGCTTAATATGGCTCTCATTCTATTGGTCATCCCTCACCCTTTTCCGCCATTATGCGCAATAGCTCACCTTATGTCTTTCCACCATGGTTAAAAGTCAGCAACGAAAAGTCTCACTACTGACTGACTATTGACAGTAAAGTCAGTGAGAAGCAATTCAGTCAGAAGTCAGTAAAGTCAGTATAATTGTAAACGCGACACACACACACGCGCGCGCGCGCATGAAACATATCGTTTAGTTTAGATTAACTGTAATTTATATAATATCCATGTATTATTTGTAATCTTTTTCTTATTATTTTCATTTATATAATATCCATGTATTATTGATAATCCTTTTTTATTTATTTTATTATTATAAAATCCGTATACCATTTTTATAATCCTTTTTTTTATTAGTTCATTATGATAATATCCATATATTAATTATAATCCTTTTTTTTTCTTATTATGTTTTTATAATAAATTTATATTAATTTCAAAATGAACATCCTTGCCCAATAGGGCATTTTTATTTGCATCTCTTCGTATCCCGTGTTCCCATTAACATTCTTAAGTTCGCACGTGGTCCAGTCTTGGGTAAAAAGGATTAAGTTCCTTGACCCGAAGGTAGGACCGACGTTCGCACGGCTCAAAAGGAAATAGGTGTCATAGGATCCTTTCGGGACGCTGACCCATATTCCAGAGCATTAATAGGTACATTCGACTCTCGGGTGTTCGCCTCTGCGCGTATACCTGAGAGACTGAGTTTAAGCGTCCTTCCACTCCCTCTCATTTCCCTCCTTATCTCCTTCGATCAAACCTTCCGAGAGCTTGGACGTAACAAATCTATGAAACGTAATTGTATGCAGTTCTTTTGATTGATTTTAGTACTGTCAACGTGTTTGGTGAATGAGATGTATTTTTCTTTAGTTATCGTAAAAAATCAACGCGTCCTTCGTACGCGGTAGCAATTTCCTTGATAATGAAATGAGCGTCGTAGCCAGATAAGTTATGGAAAATTATGGGTATGCAATGCGAATTCTTATAATTTAGATTGGTTGAGTGCGCGAGGCCTCTGTATCGCCCGGTTAAGTGGCAGTGATCGCATACCCGCGTATCGTCTAGTGTAAACGGTTTCTCGCACACGTGAATGGGAGGCGCTGTTAAATTTTTCCCAGTCGTCGCACGTGAAATCCGCCATAGGAACATTAGCTGAAATTGTCGACTGTGCGCTAGATTTTTCAATTCTTCCGCGAACCACGCTATACAGTCTTTATCACGGCGAAATCGGTAGCCTGACAGTGAGCTGTCATAGGAGCAGTGTATGTAATACCCGATACTGAAGACGTTGTGATGTTGATACATGTGTGTAGCGGATTATGAATTACTATCCACCTTTTCCAATACGCACTCAAGATCGGCGTAGACTACAAACGGAACGCACTCCTTCCTGCAGTGGTTGCGGAAGCTCAACCACTTGTCCTCGCTTGGTAGCTTTATCGCAACAATCGTTCAATTTCTCACAATCCTCACTGTGGGTCTCCAGTTTTGCGCTCGAGTTAAAGTAGTGGAGGCATCTGAAAAAAATTATTATTATTATCATCATTATTATTGTTATTATTATTATTATTTATACATACCTATCGCAGAAATATTTCCTGTTCTTTTTTTTGCTGATTTGCGAACTGACAAGGCGGGACAGATCTTTGATCAGCGCGAAATGTCCCGCGCTGTCCTCTTCCACGTACAAGAGAGTTATGTGCTTGCTGCTCTTTCGATCGGTGAGTCGTATCGGCATAATCTTCTTTTCGATGGCGTAGACATTGATGGAAATGTCGTTGAGAGTTTCAAATTTTTTGATTTGATGTAACGTCATCGAAAACTGAATTTCTTGGAGATTCAGTACCGATGTGTAGTGCGGATACGAGGATTCTCGATGTGCATTTCCTTGAACCGGGTGTAGAACTGCAACCACCGACCACGCGAAACACGCATTGTCTGTGGATCGCACGTTGATTACCGCTCTCTTCAGCATAATTTCTCGCGGGAGTTTGATACAACATCCCGTGCACAGAGGATTTAATTTATTCGCATTTACCGTTAAATTGAGGATATGTGACAATGCCC
>NW_017257104.1:0-251 GCF_001594055.1 Mycetomoellerius zeteki
TTTTACATATTACTCCTCAAAAAATTAATTATTTGCGAGATACTTAATATTAATGTAGGAATAATAAATTGATCACCTGTACATCGTCATATATAATATGCTATAATATGATTATAGTATTCAGTTAAAGTGTATGTTGCATAGTTGTATAGTTGAATGTGTTTAAAAATTGAAAAATTTAAAAATCAAAATATTGTATTTTCATACCATTACAATTAGAAGAGACGTGTGTGAAGCTAGCATATCATATA
>NW_017257105.1:0-561 GCF_001594055.1 Mycetomoellerius zeteki
GAAGAGTTATTCGCAAATACTGAAGATGTTAATCAATGTTAATGTCGATAACTATCCTCTCTGCGATTTAAGTAATTATAATATGTCCATTGAGGAAGAAGAAATGTTATTATTATTAGAAAATCTAAATATCGTTGATATCATCAGATGAAGGTTTGAAATACATCGCTGGATATGTAGCCTATAGATTTAAACGCAATCCACATCTAGGTATTAAAACATGCCTCTTGCCAGTTGCAAGTGACATAGACTGGTTACATTTTATTTCACGTGGAAATTGCCTGTATCGATCAGAAGAATTACTACAAACCGCACGCATCATGAACAAGAAATTTAATAACTACCATGGACTAAAAATATTGCGTAAAGAGCAATTTATATTTAATACATTGACACAAAAAGCACACACATTAATACAACCCCTCCAATTCCCGAAGAAGTCGTCTTATGTTTGGTGAGAACGTGAACTTACCTACGAGTACGTCAAATAAACCGGGGAATTGCTGTTGCAAATCAGTTCTGAAAAACCACTCGACCGCGGCGGACGCGTTTCGGATCGGG
>NW_017257105.1:866-1171 GCF_001594055.1 Mycetomoellerius zeteki
GCTGTTGCAAATCGAAAGAGAAATAATAAAAAAAAATTATCAAAATTTCTTAATAAATAGTCATTATTTATTACACGTACATCTCTGCAATTGTTTATTATTCATTTCATTCCTCAAAATAAATCCCCCATTCCTCAAAAATAAATTAGAAAAGAATCTTAAATGATTATATTATATATACATTTTATTTCGTTTTGTGAAGGAAGCACAATAAAAATTTTCTGCTAATTGCATATTTCTCCAGTAAATAATGTGAATTGCTTTTCAAGAAAAGTATTAATTGTTACTAAAAATATAAAATCACC
>NW_017257106.1:0-1680 GCF_001594055.1 Mycetomoellerius zeteki
TTGTTATAACTGGCTCATAGCCCATTCTTCTCACTACTAAATTAAACTTCACAGACTCAAGCTGAGAGACTACTAATTTTGGGGAAGCCTGACGAACTAGTCCGAGAGACGGAATAGCCGGAAGAACCAAGGAAGAAGGCAGTGAATACGAAGAGTCCTCCCGAAAAAAATAAATTCATCCCGTATCTAAACCAAACACAAAAAAGGACACACACAAAAAATTGTATTGAACAAGAATAGAATTAAGTATTTTACAATTTATATTATTACTATTATTATGCATAAAAAATCTTTTTATTCAATATTCTAGAAATAAGAAATTATTATAAATAAAATGTTTAACAAAAATACCTTTTAACAAATTTATCCTTATAATACATTAATCATTTCGGAGGCCAAAGATGCCGATAATTATTAAACATAAATAAGAACAAGGTTATAAGCTTATTACAATAATAAATTAGCTCGTTTATTAATTCAAAGATTTATAAAGAAATTCCGTTATTTTATCCTAAATGCTTGAACGCAGTACTTTTGAGTAAAATTAGTCTCAACTTCAAACGAGCTATACAGAGCCGTCAGCAGCTCAATTCATTAATCATAAATTTTATAATATATTCGCATAAGCGTTAGCACATTAACTGATAAAAATACATAAAGTTTCAAAAACAAGTTTATTCGTTTAATATACATTTCAAACATACATTCTGATTTATTTTGATTTTCAACATACATAAAAATATAATAATTACATAAAGAACCGATTATAAACGTGTTACGCTTAAAAGGACTCAATAAGAGCTATAAAAGCTCATGAGTTAAATTAAATACCACTACGAGGTCATTAATCCCCGTAGTGAGACATAGGTCTTCGACTAAAAGTCGAAGAAGGTGTTAAATACACCTGTTGTCTATTAGAGGCGCTAAAGTTCCATTAAGGAATTTATTCACGTCCTTAAGATGTTTAAAGATTAATAATCTCGCGATAGATAGTTAAGCGAGACTCTTAGTGAGCTCGGTAGATGCGGAAGCGGTTAAAAGTTAAGAGTAGCTTCGCGCGGGTATTCGATAAAATTAGAATTCCTGCGGAAATAGAAAAAGAATGTTATCAGAAGCCCCTTAACTAGAATGAAAAAGTTAATTGAGAATTTTATGTTTTATTTGATATATATATTTGTTATACTTACCGTATTATTTCGTAGACATAAGTTAGCCGTAGTCCGTACAATCTATGTGAGCTTGAGTCATTGAAAGATCAGGGAAAAATCTAAAGTACCTGTAAGAAAAAGAAAAGTTAAGTTTTAATTTAATCTTAAGAAAGATATTTACTCAAACGTATCAAACATGAGAAAAAGATGTAATTTATTAAGAGACATAGAAATGTCATAAAAAGTAAGTGATACGAGCGTACGTGTAAGTCGCCAATAACGTCTCACGTTTGATAGAATTTACTAATATTTTATTTTATTTTATATTTATTACAGGACAAAATTATGTAAGATTAGTGTTAAGTTAATTAAAAGAGAGTAAATGTCTCAATTAAGTGTTTATTTGGAATCTCCGAGTTGACATATGTATAACAGCTGGAACAGCTGATTGAGGTAAAAACCGGTAGTAGCTTCATACCCAGCGGCCCCCCTTCCGCCGCCAAACCTGCGGCGAAGGCGACAGCACCGGCGG
>NW_017257106.1:2375-3155 GCF_001594055.1 Mycetomoellerius zeteki
GTCTGATCACAGAGTGATCAGGATGGAGCTGGCGTCCGCGCCCGCGGAGGTGCAACTAAGACGTCGCCGCGAAAGGGACGAACGTCGATGGGCCCTAAAGAAATTGGACCCCGGCGCCCTCGAAGCGAGCCTCCTCTCCTCCACCTGGCCGGAGCGCCGGCCAGACCTAACGGTGGAGGAAGAGGTGGAATGGCTGGGGGACGCCATGTCGCGCGCGTGCGACGCGTCGATGCCGCGCTGCCGTCCCATGTGCAGAAGGGCGGCTTACTGGTGGTCCGAAGAACTCGCTGAGCTTCGCAGGGCCACCGTAGCCGCCCGGCGTACGCACACTCGCGCCAGGCGGCGCGGCATCGGCGCGGAAACGGAAGCGGCCGCTGAGGGACTCCGAGGCGCGCGGAGCTCCCTCAGAACGGCCATCAGGCGGGCGAAGGCCAATGCCTGGCGGGAGTTAGTTTCCTCCCTGGACAGGGATCCGTGGGGGAGGCCCTATAAGATCGTAACCAATAAACTGCGACCATGGGCTCCCCCGATAGCGGAAACCCTAGACGTCCCGTTCCTCGACGAGGTGGTGACCGCCCTCTTCCCGACAAGGGAGAGACAAAATCCCGGAGAGGGCGGCGTCGCCGGAGGGATGGCTCGAGGAGCTGGGCGTCTCCGGGGAGGAGATGGCGCAGGCCTTCGCCCGCCTCAAGGGCAGACCCCGAGCTCCGGGGCCCGACGGCGTGCCCGGCAAAATATGGGCAGCCGCAGTCCCGGTAATCGGGGGGAGGCTGAGGCAGC
>NW_017257106.1:4288-8232 GCF_001594055.1 Mycetomoellerius zeteki
AGTTTCGCGATCCTAAAAATTCCTAACGGCTGACGCATAACTTCGTCGATACCGCGAGATCCGTTGATCTCAGGAAATTTTGCCATGAGGAAAAGTTATTGTACTGTCGTAGCACAATTCGGCACAACTGAAAAAAATTCAAAAATATCAAATTTTTTGTTTCCCCCCACCACGTTTTTAACCATTTCCGTCATCCCTTCTGTCATTCCGGACCTTTTATAAACGTTTCGCATAGATTTTGAGTAGCACAACTCGGTACAACTCGCAGAATTCGATTATCTTGTACTGTTCGCGAGATACAGGGGTTTTCAGTTTCGCGTTTCTAAAAATTCCTAAGGCCAGCATGGAATTTTTTTTTAGAAAACGGTTCATGTTATTGAGTTGCGGTTTGCGGCACAATGTGGCACAAACGTAGCACAACACAGCACAATTAAAAAAAATTCAAAATTCGAAAAGTGCGGGGCCAACTTCACACATGTAAGGAACACGCTACCAGTCGCTCCTGGCCGTCTATCTTGTACGGACGTGCACACGCGTGTCGTCGCGTGATATTGCATCACCTTGATGTAATTCTTAAAAGGGGACTGCGCGGACGCGCGTCACACGTTAATTAATTTAATTATTACTTATTAAAGACCCCTATACAATAATTGTTCCTCATTTTTTAATATTTAACGAGAAATAGCGTCCGGAAAGGTGCGTCACGTTTCTACGTGTTCCGAGTGCGCGAAACCGATGTACATTCATTTTATTCATTAAACAACATTACTAATCGTGTGAGTTTATCGATTCATTGTGGAATTCCTAGCCAAAGTTCTAACAGGGTGAGAGAGGATCCCAGACATCGCAGAGGACATCCACCGCTGGCAACGGAACGGCTCTTCCTTCTTCGTTGGACGGTTAAACGAAGTGGCGACCGTATTCTTCATTGAATATTCAACAAGTAATAAGCATATTGAACGTAGTTACATTCTCAAGCCGGTCACAGCCATACTGACGGGACATGACGTATCTAATACGATTTTTCACATTGCAATTCAGATTTTAACTTTTTATGATATAATTTAAGAAAAAAATATTTTTTGTTTCACCTTTGTTTATTTGTTCTTATCTTACTCTAGAGATATCAATTTTGCATGTGATAAGTTAAAAATATGTTTTCTATTCAGAGATATAACTTGACAAAGTTCCAGATCCCGGTGGGGTCTAGCCGAGAAAGTAATTAAAAATTGGTAGGTAAGGCGAGCTGGGTTAAAGGAATAATAAATGCTCAAACGAATGACAGTTGATTTAGATATAACATTGTCTTTATTTCTAAAAGATTGATTGAAAAGTCTTATTACTTTCATAAGATCTTCTATGACCACCCCATCCTCGCATCATTAAAAGGGATGTACGCTCCTGTTCAGTAAGCATTATAAAGTATTTTATATAAATACTTTATAAACAAAAGATATCTATATGGCGATAAGCAATCTTAGAATGGAGTATCACGAAAAAGTATACCTTCTCAATCGCAGGTCACAAAAAGAGTGAACTTGACAGGAGAGATCTCTAGCTTATGTAGTCTCCAGCTTTGTTGAAAGGGTAGGAAGGAAGGAGAGAGGATGGAAAGTAGTAGGAGGGAAGGAGGGAGGAGAAAGAAAGGGTAGGAGGGAGGAGGAGATAGAGATACAGATATTCGCGGGCACATACATGACTTATCCAGTCGGGCAATCTCTACGTAATATCTTAGATAATGCTAATGCCAGCGGTTCCGTAACTTTCAATTCTCATGAAAAGTACTGATCAAAAAGAGGCTTTATTATAGTGTTTTGGAAAGCTCCCGACTTCAGCTATTAGATTCTAAAATCAGAAATAGGGTATTTCGTTTAAAAAAATCAATTTGATCTTGACTTGACCTTGGTGGCGTCATCCAAGGTCAAATTTATAAGGTCAGTCAATAGATCGTTTTCAACCCTATGACTTTCGTAAACATTTTTCTCAAAAATGATTACTTTTTAAGATATTTAAGGGGTCCGAGACTTTTTCTATACCCTGTATATTGATTAGTTCTTTTTTTTGCATTTTTTTTATTTATATCGCAAATTGTGTTTCAAATTACATTCGGTAATAATAAAAGAACTTGTAATGTGTTTCTCAATTTATTTAATTAAATGTTATTTTATATTTTATATTCAGACTGACTCAATCTTTCATGCTTTACCAATTTTCGGACTATAATTTTTACGTATTGACTCTTACTTCGCTCTTTATTTATTATTTTTATTTTTATATAAAGAGTCCTTTTATTTGTTTAATATTTTGAACGCAGGCTGTAATAATGCGTAGAATACATTTTTCGTATTTTAATTTTATTCTTATATATTACGGTTTCCATGCGGTAAAATGTCTTAAATCGTGGATTAAGTACCGCAAAAAGATTATTGCGAGTTATTTACATATTGGATTTGTTAAACATTGTATTAATAACAAGATCACGCCTCAGCATCTACACATTATTAACAATTGGAACATAGAGTTACATAACCATATATCAGTTAAGAAGTTCTCACATTGTAAAGAATTGACGATCAGGAAAATTTTACACATCGAGCTCAACGACGCGCATAGAGATATCCATTTATTTAGGAGTCGTCTTTTCCATATAGTGAGCAACATGTCTAACTGTCTCCCGACAAATATTTGCGATGATTTTCTTAAGACACAAGAAATATCGTAAGCTCTTTTTTGAAAAAGAAAAAAAGAGGTTAGAGTCTAAATTTCTTTGGCTGATTAATAAAAAAGAAAAACAAGCAAGGGATATGACCGAGCCTATCCTATACACATTTAAACCGCCGATTCCAACACTCGACTATTTCAGTTTCTCTGACACCTAACCTTCTCAATAGTTCTACAATCTCGAATACCTCCACCCCTCTCCTTGCTTCACAAAAAAGTCTGAATCCTAGTGCATCCATTTTCATACACCCAAATGCTTTCCCTTCACAGAATTACTCTTCCTTAACAACTATTGGAAAAAAATGGTTCATGAATTTATCTTCCGTCGAAATTCCACATAATATACAATGTTTTTTACAGTTAGGAGAAAACTTTGCTCTTCCTCTCAATAACAAAAACAAGATTATTTTTGAATGTATAAAGAGCGTGGAAAGTAGCACACACAGAATGCCCATCAATAGAAGGATTGAAGTTGTGAACCATTCTATTCCAATCTTAAATAATATCATTTCTTCTCCTATTTTTACATCACCTATTGACAAACAGCTCCTAAAATTAGAATCCGACACTTGTAAATTTTTATTGACACACTCTAATATTATTTTTACTCACGCTGACAAAGGTAATGTTACAGTAGCCATGGACAAAGACACATATATCAATAAAATGACCACATTGCTGAATGACTCAGATACATATACAATTATCAAGAAAGATCCCATTAAAAAACTTACGACAGCGCTAAGATCTATGCTCACTAGATGGAAGAAAAACGAGTTGATTAACAATTCTAAATATAGAGAGTTATACTGTAGCGATGGATTACTCCCGAGAGTCTATGGATTGCCGAAGATTCACAAACCCGGGTGTCCTCTTAGAATTATCGTTTCGTCAATTGACAGCCCCCTATACGCATTATCTACATTCTTACATAATATTCTGTTCAAGACTATCCCTAAGGCAGACAGTTATATCAAAAATAACTTTCAATTAGTCGATAAATTAAAAAGAATAGACATTAAAGAGGATCAAAAATTAATTTCCTTGGATGTTATCTCTCTATTTACGAATATTCCATCTGACATAGCTGTGGATTGTGTAAGTGAATATTGGGGTTTCATTTCCAGGGGATGTTCATTGCCTAAAAACGAGTTTTTGGAAGCAATACAATTTATCTTAGATTCCACATTTTTTACATTTAATAACAAAATTTATAAGCAGAG
>NW_017257106.1:9480-10060 GCF_001594055.1 Mycetomoellerius zeteki
TTATTGTTTGAATTTATACGTTTATATTGTAATGTGACTTTATATTGTATTGTGATTAGATTTTCAAGAATCATTGATCACGAATGGCATGTGAACAGCGTAGATTTTTACATCCGAACAAGATTTATTGTGCGTTTTTACAAGAACTTATTGTATATCAAATCCATGCAAAATGGTATCTGAAGAGGGCTCAATCTGGTAGCCGAAACTTGTAATGTGCTTCTCAATTTATTTAATTAAATGTTATTTTATATTTTATATTCAGACTGACTCAATCTTTCATGCTTCGACGTTACAGCGCAATCTTGCTGAATGCGGACATTTTTATGATGCTATGACATTGCAACAATGTTGCAAATACATTGCGAAATCTATTTGCAACATATTACATCTTTGCAATGATATTACAGCATTGAGATATATCTGCAATCATTTTGTAATCTTTCTGTGCTGTATAGGAACATAACATTATAATTTGTTTTATACTTTTTTCCCTGTCACGTCCGGATTCACGTTCGTTGTCGGTGCGAGAGACGCGACTGGGTCGGTGGAGCGCGAGCGCGGAGCGGGGCGCGCGGGG
>NW_017257106.1:10926-19481 GCF_001594055.1 Mycetomoellerius zeteki
CGAAGCGCGGTTCCGGGCATCGCCTTACTCATAGCGGCGTGCTTGGTTGTTGTTTTTCGCGGCTCGTTGCATCGCGGCATGCATCTTTTCATTATGACGATTTTTTCATAATGGATTTCTGTCTCCGTACGATTCTGCCTTGTTCGAATTTAGTCTTCTGATTCGAATCTTCTGTCTTCCTATCATTCCGATTATTATTTTAGCGATCTTGTTTTACGCCACGAGAAGTTTCCGGTGTCTTGGAGTGCATTTGAGTTGCATTAGACGCATCAAAAGTGCAGCATACGCTTTTCTTGTCCTGCCTGAGGGGCGGTTCCTGCGTTGATGATGATTTTCGTGTTATATGTTGATTTCTTTATGCTCGGTTTAACCGTGTTGTAGTTTTTACGGAAAGATGCATTTTTACGGCGTTTTCTTTGTTGGGTTGCACGGCGGAATCGTTCGGCGGCGCGGCCTATAGCTTTGCCCGATTGTTGTTTGGCACATGTTATAGCTTGTGCTATACTCTGTGCTCGCGGTCTATCGTGTAGTACGGGGCGCTACTCTGCAGGCGCACCGGACATTACATTCCCACTTTTTATTTTTTTCTTCTTTCTTTTATTTTTCTTTCCATGAGTCCTTACTTTTTCATGAGAGAAAGAAAATGCTATAATTATTCTGAAAATAAAATAAAATACAACATGAAGACACAAGTATATGAATACTAATTTTGCTCTATACAATATTATGCTTTTTTTATACCTCTTTTCCTTCTTTTATCTATCTTTTCAGTCCTTGCTATGAATTCTTTTAATTTTTTCTTGAAAACCACTAATAACTGAAAATAGAATACATCACTAATACTACGTTTGCATCCTTATTTGGAAACCCAAATGTGATAACGTTCGTAGTTATGAAATTGACTAATCACAGTTGTTCCATTTTTCAGAGGAATAACTATAATTGGCTAGTTTCATAACTACAAATGTTATTAAGCCTAGAGACTCTCTAATTAGAGTTTGACTATTTTCTCTCCGGTTTGTGATTGATCCAACTTTTTCATCCATTGCATTTAAATCCATAATGAAAATACATTATGCTTTTACTTAAATGCATGATGCATGGACTTGCTATCGTAATATAATATTTATGATTAGACACTACTAAATTTTTGTTTCTTTTAATTTTAATTGCAATCGCTAGCTAGTCGCCTGAACTGTCAGAATGTTCGTCAGAAATTATAAAGCTTATAGAGCGTCTCTATAGAGCTGCAACTTACAGCATCACTGTAGAGTGATATCAAATGAGATAACACAATTTTGCTCTCTCGCACAATTTCGAAAAATTTTCATGAAAAAGGCTGTCATTTCAAGTAACCAGACTCTGATTAGAGGGCCTCCCATATAGTACATAACGCTTACAAAGCGTTAACAAAGCGCTAAAAAAAGCGCATATAATCGCTTTTTTAGTACTTTGCAAGCGCTGTTGTGCTACTTGGGCTCTAATGAAACCTTGACGACCTTAAGTCAGAGATTGGACATTCGCCATGTTTTTCAGGACCTGCTTAGGATAGAATAATAGCGTTTTCGATTGGGAAAAAGTTAGTGCGCACCAGTGCGCACTCAGTTCACATCAACACTAGACGAGTTCCATGGTTTTCACTGAATAGTGCAAGTTCAAAAGAACACGCTAAGATTTTCAGTGCTAAAGCTGAAGTGCCATTTCGAGTTATAAATTGTAAGGACTTGACTAGACTGCAGAAAGAACGCAAAAAAAACCTTTGTTCACACATCGATCTCATGTTCATAACTTTAAGTAATGATTTTTTACTATATGTAATTAAATAATATATAAGATATCAAGAATATCATATATGTACATACTATCAATAATTGTACACATTTGCATGCTATAAATTACACGCAAAATGGCACAAATTTTATTAATCTAACCTTTAATTTTTTACTAAATTTGATATTTTTCATTAGGATTAGAGGATGGAAAAACCGAACGTCGTGTGCAGTTTTTGTGGAATTATTGGATCATATAATACCATAATGAATCATATTAATTGCGATCATCCAGATACAGAAACTGACAATTTTGAATCCCAATCTGGATGTAGCAGTGTCCAGGAATTGCAAGAAAAATGAGAAATAGACGAGAATGATAATAGCAAAAGTAATATATTTTGTTTCTCGTGGAAATTATAAACTAATCATATTTTTTACTATGCTACTTAATTTTAATTTTACCTCTTTGCATCAAAAAAGTTTTTAAATGGTAGGAAACTTACTTGAAAAAAAAAATAAAACGATAGACATGTATCAAAATCACAATTAAAATACAGATAACATCTATCACACATTTTGAATCTTGTTACAGCTATATATAAATCGTTTGTTATCATTATGTTGAACTAAATAAATAAAATGTAATAGACACATTATCAATGTAATGGAGATCTAATATTTGGAGATCTAATATGGAGATCAAATATTTTAAGATTTAGCAGAATGGAGTGAAGATGAAACAAAATTACTCCTAGATAAATATGGTCAGTATATGGTTATGATTGGTCCGATGAAACAATTTAAAACAAAGAAAATTATGTGGGAGAAAATAGCAACGGACTTAAAAAATATTCTTGGTATGTCCAAACATCTCTGCAATGCGAAAATCGGTATAAGACCATCATGAAACGAAAAAAGAAGGCAATCGATAACAACAAAAGTACAGGGCGGAGTAAAATGACTGTTTCTTATGAGACTAAGTTATCAAAAATTTTAGGATTGGATGATAGCATAGAACCTGAGATATAATTTAAAAACGTAATTAATCTTATATATTTTTTAATTATATTTTGTAATTTTAACATTGTTTGTTTATAAATATAGGTTTTAATGGACGCCAAACACTTAATTGTAAACAAAAAACGGACAATATCTAATCTTGGGGATGAAACCAAAGAAAATATTTCTGATGTAGGGAAAGCTAAGAAAAACAAGATTTCTAATAAAAGTGTCGAAGATACTTTAAAGGAAATACATGAAAAGAAAGAAGAAGGTAAAGAACGAAGACATCGAGAAAAACTTGAATTATTTAAACAATTTTGTGAGAAATATTACGAAAAGAAAAGTGAACATAATCTTCCAAACTCTTCCAACAAATAATTTACTTTTATATATTTGTAAATCCCCCCTCGGGGTTAGCCGAGTAAATTGTGGGATACTTGCATTATTGCCAAATATTTTATCAAACTTATATTGTGTTATGTAATGCTCATTACCATTTTTGTTTATTTTATTTTAAAGAATGAATTTATTTATAAAAAGTGAATTTATTTTTATAGAAATCCTATTTATTTTATTTTAATTTTATTTTAAGTAATTTTATACAGATTGAGGTATTAATAATAGAATAGGAATGTAAGTACAATGAAATAAAATTTACAGGAACTACAAATATAAAAACATTCAACAAATAATAGATATTGTTCCATTTTATTCATGTTTTTATTTTTTATAAAATGTACAGATTTTCCAAAAACCTCTAAATAAAAAAAAAACTTATTTACTATTTACCATTGTGAAATGGTATCACATATTTCATTTCTCTTCTGCTCTCCTCTTCTTTTTAATTCTATTTCTCCCAAAACTTGAAAATCATCGATATTAAACATTTCATCATTGAATTCGTTTATTAATTCTAGATCGAATGAATCCTTCAAATAAATACATAAATTGTGCAATACGCAACACGAAATTATAAATTTTGACATTTTTTTGATATCGTGAAATTGTAATTCCATTAACTGACGAAATCGTGACTTTAGCAAGCCAAATGTATTTTCAATGCGCACTCTGGTTCCACAAAGTTTTTTATTGTATATTCTTTGCAATCGAGTAAGATTTCCATAATCTTTGTAAGATGTTAAAAGATATTCCCTTATTGGGTAAGCACTATCGCCTAACAAATGATACTTTCCATTTTGACATATATCACTAATAGTTTTGCTTATGAAGGATAATGTAAATGTCCTGCTATCGTGAAGTTTGCCAGTCACTCCAGTGAAGACATCAATAAATCTCTTCTTATTATCACAAATACCTTGTAATATAAGACTCGTTTTGTTATGTCGATTAGCATAAGTAGATCTCATTTTATGTTTAGGAGTACGAATGTTTATGTAGGATCCGTCAATACATCCTATTACATTTGGGAAACCTGATATCTGAAAAGGAATAATTATTTATTATTTTTATAACAATTCAATAGTGATAAGTAATTTTCTAAATTTATTTAAGATGTAACCTTTGAAAAATGATAAGCCAGTTCGTCTTTTTCTTCGTCATTATTAGGAAACTTTATAACATCTTTAGCTATGCTTAGAAGGTAATCCATAACTCTTGATAAAATTGTTTCGAAGGTTGAAATAGCTATATCGAATCGATCTGCTACGTCTTGCATCGATGATTTATTTCCTGCAAACCTGTAAAATATACGTAAGTATATTATATAAATATTAGTAAAATTATTAAAAATAACTATTTTATTGTTCTGCACTGACCACAAAAAAGATAATATATGCTTTTCAGCAGATACTGCTGGTTTACCACCATGCATTTCATTTTTTGGGAAGAAATCTGATTGCTGAAAACCATTTATTAATTGTTCACATGTTTCTGGACACATTCTGAAATGCCTACAGAACTATGACAAATATGAAAAATATTATTCAGTATAAAAATGGTGTATTATATACATTAATTATATTTTAAAAAAGATATAAAGGTACTTATATAAAAAGATATAACATTCACAGTGTCTTTTTCCATTTTTTTTACACATGCCATATAATTTGTGGTTTTTGAAATTATTCTTCTAGTTCGGAGAGTTGTAATTATTTCTTCTTCCTCGCTTGAGCTTGAAGAAGATTCCAAAAATGCTTCCAAAATATTGAAAAGAATTAAGTCCGAACTCATTTTGTTCACTTTGAAACAACGTTCAACAAAACGTGACAAAACCACAGTATAAAAGCTGTACAGTACAAAAGATATACAAAACCCTGTTTTCAATTCAACCGCGCAGATTTGCTTGTCCCTACTGTATATCCTTTTATGTATCCAGTGCACTGAACTGGCACCTTCAAAATATCTCGTGCCACTTAGTGCGCACTGAATGCGCACTACGCGAGTGTCGTGCGGTCAAATGAATACGTGACACTAGCCAAGTGCGCATTGGCACTGCCAATCGAACACGCTCTTGACACTGAGTGCAGCCAGTGCACCCCAATCGAAAACACTATAAAATTTAAGCTATTAATATGGACCACGATAGAAATAATAATAATAACTATAATATTCAAATTGTTACTCGCCCCTAATGGAATCATTGGTCAATAAAAATAATTACATGTTTAAATAAAATATTTTAGTGTTAATTTCTTTCATCCCCTCGTATATCGGCCCTGCTAATAAAGATTCGCACATGGTCCTTTCCCGGGTAAAAGCGATTCAGTTCGTTGACCTACAATAGGACCTATGATCGTACGACTCTTGAAATCAGAGTCATTGGCTACGTTTACACCGTGCGCTTAGTCTGCGACTTATACAATAGGTGTCTTTGTTTAATATATAAGATAAACAAAGACATTTATTGTATAGGCCGCGGCCTAAGCGCACGGTGTAAACGTAGCCATAGCGTCTTATCGGGACGTTGACCCATATTTTGGAGTCATCTAAGTGCGTTCGACTCGCTCCATCCCCTTCTACTCGGATGCATGCGAGACATAGCGTCTGCTCTAACGTCCTTCCATACTCCATCCTTCTCATTCCTTCTTTCTCTCAAACGATCCATTCATATATTAAGAGTTGGACGTAACAGTCTCAAAAATCACAGTTCAATCATTGATGACGAAGGTAATATGATCCGATGGGAATATTTCAAAAAACTTGATAAAATTCAAGTAAACGAAGGGTTACATTTAGCTAATAAGTTAAGAACACATCATGTCAATTATGAAAAACAAAAAATGAAAGTAAAACTTGCGTCGCAACTTTTCAGTGTTTCTGTAGCTGATGCGATAGACTTTTGTGCAAATAATTTAAAATTTCCCGAATTCCTACATTCGAAACCGACAACACGATTTATACGATTTATAAATGATATATTTGATATCATGAATTCGATGAACATGAAACAAAAAGGATTTAAACAACCGTTGCATGAAAGTAATAGCTCTATCATTATCGATAAATTAAACGAAGTTTTTAATTATCTTTCACAATTGCGAACAACAAAAAATGGTATTTTGTTATGTGAATCGCAAAGTAAATGTGCAGCGATCGGTTTTATGCATAAAAAGTTTATTAGTAATTTACAATGATTTAGTTATTAATCAAGACAGTCTCAAATACATACCGTGCTATAAATTTAGTCAAGATCACATTGAATTATATTTCAGTTGTGTTAGAGCTCAGGGTGGTTGCAATAACAATCCGACAGCTCGGCAATTTATCTCCGCTTATAAAAAACTTATTCACACAGAGATAGGAGATATATAGTAAGAACTGGTAATTGCATCCCTTTGGATGTTATTGATATTTTACATGTTTCATTGACACCTGAAAATGTTATTAATAACTCAACTCCAATATCACGCTTACTTGAAAACGACCATCATAAAAATGTTGATAAAGATAATACAGATAATAAAGATAAAGATGAAAATAATAGTGATAAAGATGAAAACAATAATTTTGTACCATTTCTGCCAATTCATTTTTCTGAATATTCTACTCAAATAATTGCTTACATTGCTGGTTTTGTTGTTCGTCATTTAAAAAAAAAAGTTAAATTGTGATCCTTGTATCGAAGCTCTCTTTAGCAATACAACAAGCCAAGAATGCTCTTTCATTAATATTAAAAATCGCGGAGGATTGACTTTACCTTCACATGACGTAATTACTATTTGTAAAATAGCGGAAACTGTTATTCGTTCTACTTTATATGAGAGTGAAAAGTATTTATCAAATCAAATGATTGAAGCTTTTCTTCTGCAGCAAGTGTTGCATCGTTTAAATGAAAACAATATTGTATTTCACAATTTGGAAGAGCATTCCTACTATCAAACTGCGTTGCAAAATCATGTGGTTCATTTAATGAGAGGAGTCGCTTCTAAATATATTCAAATTAGATTGTACTTCATAGGGCGTAATATAACCGATAACGAAAATAATGTCAGTATAAGGCAACAGTTTAATAAAATAGTATTGTTTAAGGGACAGTGATAAAGGGTGAGTTTTTTTAAATAACATTTTCGACCCGATCGGGTTTGCTCCAACCTGGATTGGATTAATCTCTCCTATTGGTTGACGTTACGTGCTCTACCAATAGGAGAGATTAATCTAATCCAGATTGGAACAAACCAGATCGAAAACGCCACAATATTGTTTAATCAGTTAGATTATGCACAAATTTTACGAGCTGTGTTAAAAAAATTCATTTAAAGTACATTATTTGTTAAAGTATATATTATATTTTATACATTTTTAATAAATCACATAAGAAATATGTAAATAAATGTTTTATATTCCATTCAATTAATTATATAAATTCTCATTTATACTCATTTCTCTAGTTTTTGGAGTGACAAAACTTTTTTCATTCGTTTCAAGAGATAGATATAGATCACACTAGAAATTATCTGCCACTGCCATTTTTGTACCTCATATCCGTTACGCTAGACATTTCATTCCCCTCACCCTTTGTGTCTTACCCCGGAAGCGCTATGCTCCGTCCAGGGTTTTTATACGTCCATGAGTCAAGCCTACCTTTTCCCGCCTTTTCCGCCGCGTCCTTCGGCATCCTAACCTCCTTATCTTGCTTACCTCGAATTCTCCTAACATCTTGTTCTATACCTTTCGGATCGTCTCGCCTTCACGTACCCTATGTATTCTCCGGTAACTCTTTAATATCGCACCTTTTCTTCTTTCCTAAATGCTCTTATTTATTATTTTTTTAGTCAAGTATCGTACACTATCGCACCACACACGCTCTCATGCACGCCACCTAACCAAGTCCGGTTCGTAATCTATATTAAAGCATAACTTTAGTTAACTTTCAGCTAATTTTTATGATTTTGTTAAATACTCATGAATGCTTTTGAACTTAAAATTAAAGGAAATGAGTTTGTTAATTACCTCTTTAATCCATATACAGGATCATCGAAAAGTATCGGACCCCCCTAATATCTTCAGTTAGAATGCATTTTGGAGAAAATGTTCAATAGTAAAGTTGTATGGTTTCAAGCGAGGAGTAAGATGATGACCTTGACTTTAATCTTGACCATGTCCTTTAAGGTCATTTCAAGGTCAACCTTATTTTTTTAAATGGAACCCCCTACATTTTATTGCATATTTTTATAGCTTATCTCGAGAGCTTTCCAAAACACTATAATAAAACATTTTTTCATTAAGTACTTTTTGAGTTAAAAGGTTTGAAGTTAACAATTCTTACTGAAAATATTAGGGGGATCCGACACTTTTTGATTAATGTATTTTCTTTAAACCAAT
>NW_017257106.1:19545-22679 GCF_001594055.1 Mycetomoellerius zeteki
TTGAAATGACCTTAAAGGACATGGTCAAGATCAAAGTCAAGGTCATCATCTTACTCCTCGCTTGAAACCATACAACTTTGCTATTGGACATTTTCTCCAAAATGCATTCTAACTGAAGATATTAGGGGGGTCCGATACTTTTCGATGACCCTGTATATAGTTTTGTATAAACGTTTTCCAACAATCATGTGTTGCATTATTGGTTGTGTTTTTGAAGTGGATTGTATTTTATCTAAATGAAGTGAGTAATCTGGCGATACTTCAGATTGCATATTACATTCTTCTGTATGCATTGTAGACATTTCTGATGTAACTAATGATATAGTTGTATATGCAGTTTGGATCTCTAATACTGGTCGCTATTAACACAAAATATACCTACAGATATATTTATTTAGCAACACTGAGTGCCTTTCATTTAATGACCCAAAGTTGAGACAAATCTCATTCTAACTTCGTTACTTATTGAATGCCAAAAGAGATAGAACGACGTTTGTGTCGACTTGTGTCCTTAAATGAAAGACACATTGTATTATATATTTTATAGTCAAGATACATACTATTACAGAAAATATAGTTGGAACAGCATTTGTTTTGATAATATGCTTATTGCTTATAGAAGTAAAAAAGCAATCTTCAGTAAAATGTTGGCTGCAAATTTTTGCTGTACGACATGGATTAAAATTTCTTATTTTCTGTTCAATTGATTTCAACCATCTTTGTTTCGTTGTATCATTCTTTGGAATGCTACAATATATATAATATATCCGTAATATACTTTTACTGTTTGATAAATTTGATATACGTTAAGTAAATATATGTATTAAAAAATGTATTTTCAATATTTTTTCATATATGAGTGAAATCTGTCATACTAAAAAATAATGTACTAACCTATGAAAAGTTAAGGCCATCACACGTACAAAAATTTTAGTCGTAATTGTAAGGCCGTAAGCAAATCGGCCAATCACAGTCG
Organism: Mycetomoellerius zeteki; assembly: GCF_001594055.1. NCBI lineage: Eukaryota > Metazoa > Arthropoda > Insecta > Hymenoptera > Formicidae > Mycetomoellerius > Mycetomoellerius zeteki. The sequence continues at coordinate 20,522 of NW_017257106.1, forward strand.
AGCGTTTTATTAGGTCAATCGGAAAGTTCCGTCCATATAGCGTCGAGTAGCTATACCTAGAATTGTCGATAACTCTAATGTCTAAACCAAGCTTAATTTTTTAGTTTTATCATCTGTCAATAAAATTCAGTATATAAAAGTATACGTTTGCATTAATAACATTGCTTTTTACTGCATCGAAAATGTCGACATTTGAGCCAAATAAGTGTCATTTGCGCGAAGTGTTAATTTTTTGCTTCAAATGGAAGAAAACTACAGCTGAAGCTCATCGAATGCTTGTAGAAATTTATGGTGATAGTGCTCCTTCCGATAAAACATGCAGAGAATGGTTTCGACGTTTTAAAAGTAGTGATTTTGATGTGGAGGACAAAGAGCGTTCTGGACGACCAAGAGCATTTGAAGACGAAGAATTGCAGGCATTAGTGGATGAACCTATGTCAAACGCAAAAACACAAAAAAACTTGCAGAAGCATTAAATTGTGCTCAATCTGTTATTTCCGTTTGAAAGCCTTGGGAAAGGTCTACAAGAAAGGAAAATGGGTATCATATGAACTGAAGCCCTGAAGCCAAGAGACATTGAAAGGCGAAAAACCACCTGCGAAATTCTGCTTGCTAGGCAACAAAGAGGTTTTTGCACCGAATTGTGACTGGCAATGAAAAGTGGATCTATTTCGATAACCCCAAACGCCGAAAAACCATTTGCGATCCAGGACATCGACGCCAAAGCGAAATATCCACGGAAAGAAGGCAATGCTCTGTATTTGGTGGGATCAGAAGGGTGTAGTGTACTACAAGCTGTTGAAATCTGGTCAAACAGTCATAGGGGATCTCTACCGAGAACAAATTATTCGTTTGAGCCAAGTATTGCACGAAAAACGACCAGAATATGAAACGAGACAGCATAAAGTGATTTTGCTTTATGACAACGCTCGGCTTCATGTCACAAAATTTGTCAAGGAAATGTTAGAAGCACTTTGCTGGGAAGTGCTACCCCATGCGGCTTATTCACCAGACTGTGCCCCTTCCGACTATCACTTGTTTCGATCGATGGCACACGCACTTGCAGAGGAACACTTCAATTCTTATGAAGATGTCGAAAAATGGGTCTCTGAGTGGATAGCCTCCAAAGATGAGTCATTCTTTCGCCGCGGAATTCGCTTACTGCCTGAAAGATGGGAAAAAGTCATCGCTAATGATGGACTATTTTGATTGAGGTATTTTTTTCATTTTGTTTTTTAAATAAAACCATACTTTTTGCAAAAAAACGGACAGAACTTTCCGATTGATCTAATAAAACGCGAGATCGTAATTTTGATTGTGATTGGTCGATTTGCTTGCGATCTTACGACTAAAATTTTTGTACGTGTGAAGGCCATTATATTTGAGGTCTGAGAAATATCAGACTTTACCCCACATATGCTACATGCATGAACCATTTTTGGCTTGTCGTCGATAAAGATTGAGATCGAAGATTGAAGATTGAAATTTGACCAATGAGGGCAAAGGAATTTTAGCTCCTATTGTTTTGATTGGTCAAATTTCAATCTTTCAATCTTCAATCTCAATCTTCAATGCCTAGTCTGATTCCGGCCTAAAGGCCATCACACGTACAAAAATTTTAGTCGCAGTCGTAAGGCCGTAAGCGAGATCGACCAATCACAATCAAAATTACGATCTCGCGTTTAAAAACGCTCGACTGTGATTGGCCGATTTGCTTACGGCCTTACGATTGCGATTAAAATTTTTGTATGTGTGATGGCCTTCACGGCTGTGATCACATAACACAGCCTGCCAATCACGTGACCTGTGACGGTGATCACATGACCACAGTATATACAGTAGCGCAACTCTCCTGATTTTATGTTGGCAAAAATGGAGTGCGCATGCGCGAAATCAGTAAGTTCCCCAGTACTCCATCTAAACTTCTATCTCACTTCTTCCTTTTTCTGTTCTCTCTGTCAGGGCCATTTAAATGTTTTCGTTTATGTACCTATGACAGTTTATATTCGGAAAGCTCCAATTTGGAGGAATTGTGTGTTAGAATATTATTTTATAATATACATAATATTGAAAAAACTTTCGTTTTCTGAATTATTGTTATATTAAGTTTAAAATTTCTTTTATCTCATTTTTAGTTGATTATTTTTATTCTAGATGC
>NW_017257106.1:23139-25568 GCF_001594055.1 Mycetomoellerius zeteki
GGCGTTACTGGGGAACTTACTGATTTCGCGCATGCGCACTCCATTTTTGCCAACACTAACATCAAAGGTGCCGACAGAGAGTTGCGCTACTGTATATACTGTGACATGACTCAAGCTGTCTTAACAGTGTTGGTTGAAAAGAGAAGAATATACACAACGATGGCTCTTTGTCGCACACTTTCTCTGTCAACATGTCAACTTCACGATTTCTAAGGGAAATAGTATGAATGCTTCGTCTAGGTATATATGTCGTTGGTAGATATGAACCAATGCGATACGGGCTGCGGTCCACTTGACGTTACAAACGCTTTGAAGCATTCTTTGATTAGTCAATTCATAAAATTCTTTATTCTGATTGGTCGCTCAAACGCTTCGAAGCGTTTGTAGCATCAAGTGGACCGCAACCACGAGCAGTCATTGGGCGAGTTCAAGACTGCAAAGCGGCTAGGCATGCTTATCGAGCGATTGAATATGATTGGTCGGATCTATAAGTAATAACCAATTACGTTCATTTGCTCGGTGAGCAGGCTAGCCGCTTTGTCAACTTGAACGCGCCCATTGACTACGTTTACACGGAACGATTTATGCCGAAGTTATAACATCGATGTTACGGAACTGGCCAATCACAGTCATTCCATTCTTCTGAGGAATAGCTATGATTAGTCAGTTTCATAACATCGATGTTATAATTTCGTCTTAAATCAAGCCGTATAAACGTAGTCATTTATGCAGAGGTCTGTTTGGTCAATTTAGGTCATGTGACTAGCAGATGATAAAACAGTGGATGCGCTATCCACTGGGATGCATTCAGAATGAACGTCTGGACGACAACTATTTACCCAGAAGCGTTCGATTTAACCGGACGTTTTTTCCAGACATTTCACCATGGTCGTTCAGAATGGGTTTAGAAGAATGCCCAGACGACAATTTTTCGCCGCATTCGAGACTGCAGCGAATTTTGACCGACATGCGCAGAAAAGTCTATCTATGTCTACGCAACCTATAAGAACTATATATGATTTGAGGTTATTATTATTAGTAGAAAAAGTTGAATCTTGAGATAGTATGTGTCTGAAGTGAAAAGAATAGTTTGAACTTTGTAAGTGATTGTATACATTTTTTATTTACATTATTCATTCTACAACAATATATTATTATTAATATAATATTAATGTAAAAAAAGAAGTAGTAAATATACTACCTTGATCAAAAAGCTCCCGGAATTCATTCAGAAAATTCAAAATACAAGTTTATTCATCAAAAGTGATATTGTCCCCTTCAAAATACTCCCCATCGACTGCAACGTACTTATGCCAGCGCTTGATCCAGCTCTCGAAACATTTTTGGAACTCTATTGTCGGTATAGCCATCAGAGCCGTCTTCGATTTTTCCATTACCTCTTATTAGTGGTTTTTTGACTCGATCGAACAGAAAAAAATCGCAGGGAGCCATATCGGGTGAATTCGATGGCTGTTGGATGGTATTCGTTTCGTTCTTGGTCAAAAAAATTTAATACAAATTCGTTGTTGCAAATTCAATTCCATTTTTAAAACTGTAAAAAATCGAAAACACGTGCAGAGGTAGATGTACTCAAGACGGCGTAACTTTTACAAATGTCAAGCTATGGCGATAAAATTTGGTGGAAATATCAATGATAGATGGCAACCTAACCAAAAAAACAGAATTCAAATCAGCTGACTCAGAGCATCACCTGATGGTAATTCCAGGAACTTTTTGATCAAGGTATGTATGAATTTTATTAAGAGAGAATTACTCAATATAGAAGAAACATAATAATTTTATTAATTTATTTTATGTTATTAATTTTCAGTTGAAAAGTACGATGGAGAATTGTATAGTACAAGGTGCTATTACATTATATAAAACATTTTCTTTTAGAGATATCGAGTCTAATGATGATTCCGAAGAAGAGGAGCTAATTAGTAAAGAATTATATGCTGAGAAATTGTCAAATTCTGAAAAAAGTTCCATCTCAAAAAACTATTTTATTGAGCATACAGTATTAAATAGTACTGTAAAGGAATTTCAATCACTATTGTAGACCCCGCATAAATTCGGTCACTTGTGTTACGCTTTAGACAATAAACCTGTTCGTCCTGTTCGTTCAGAATGAAAACGTCCAAGTGTATGACGTCACATTACCCATGGACACTCTTGTCCGGATGAAAAATTTTCATTCTGAACGCACCCTTGCATAAACGAATGCACCCATATCGTTTTCGATTGAGGTGCACTGGCTGCACTCAGTGTCAAAAACGTGTTCGATTGGCTGTGCCAATGCGCACTTGGCTAGTGTCACGTGTTCATTTGACCGCACGACACTCGCGTAGTGCGCACTCAGTTGCTGGATTCACACTGCATCCGATTTTCGTCGTACGACGCTTTGCATCCAATCAGAAAACAGGATT
>NW_017257106.1:25741-26073 GCF_001594055.1 Mycetomoellerius zeteki
TTTTGTCACAGTATAAAAGGATATACAATAGGGACAAGCAAATCTGTAATTTATAGCATGCAAATGTGTACAATTATTGATAAGTATGTACATACATATATATATAATATATATATGATATCTTATATATTATTTAATTGCATATAGTAAAAAATAATTACTTAAAATTATGAACATGAGATGTCGAGGTTATTTTTCTGCATTCTTCCTGCAGTCTAGTCAAGTCCTTACAATCTTACAACTTGAAATGGCACTTCAGCTTTAGCACTGAAAATCTTGGCATGTTCTTTTGAACTTGCACTATTCAGTGCAACTCATGGAACTCGTCCAGT
>NW_017257106.1:26231-28771 GCF_001594055.1 Mycetomoellerius zeteki
TTTTCTACGACTTAAGACCCTACGACTGCTACGACTTCTATTGTACCCCGCATAACTTTTTCCCAATCAAAAACACTATTAATCTCAAGCAAGGTCTTAAGATGCTAATACAGCTCTTTGATTGGTTCATGCTCTAGCTTAAGACCATCTCGAATCTTGAACACTGTCTATGGATTCCGTCCTAGGTGTATTCAAATATATGCTTGGTTTATGCTTCGATCTTAACTCTAAAATCCTAAAATTCAGCCAAGGGCTGCCAGTCTTAAAGCCATCACACGTACAAAAATTTTAGTCGTAATCGTAAGGTCGCTAGCAAATCGACCAATCACAATCAAAATTACGATCTCGCGTTTTAAAACGCTCGACTGTGATTGGCCAATTTGCTTACGGCCTTACGATTATGATTAAAATTTTTATACGTGTGGTGGCCTTAATTGAAATCTGTATTCCATTGGCTGAATTTTAGGATTTTAGGATTAAGATCGAAGTACAAATCAGGCAATAGAGTGTTTAGCGCGAATCCTTATATGGGCAACAACGCTCTGACACCGAACACTGATTGGTGAAAAGCAGGTTGTGGGGGTAAATTTTAACAAAGACCAAAAAAACCAAAAGAACAAAAAAACTAAAAGACCAAACAGGTACAAGAGCTCACTGAGCGGTCGTGTTTCTGAATGCACTTATTGGATATCGCTTGTCGCTCATCGCCCATCGCGGCCAGTGTGCAGTAGGCATAAAAAAATGGGCGAATCACAGTCGATTATTCCCTTCGGATTCGACTGTAATTGGTCAGTTTCTTACGGGTTAAGTCTTAAAACACCTATTATAGATCTGGATTTATCCTGGATCTACAATAAGATTTCAAGCCTTAAGGCATAAGAAACTGACCAATTACAGTCGAATCCGAAGGAAATAATCGACTGTGATTCGCCTATTTCTTATGGCTTAAGGCTTAAAACCCTATTGTAGATCCGGGATTATTGATTACGTCTTAAGTTGGTTCTACATTAGTCGCATCGCAGCGTCGCAAACGTTGCGGTTCAATCAACATTAATCTAGCTCGACTCTGATTGGATCATAACGCTTGCGACATGCTTGCGACAGTACGATGCAACTAATGTAGAACCAGCTTTATGCGGGGTCTACAACAGAAGTTGTAGCAGTCGTAGGGTCTTAAGTCGTAGAAAATTGACCAATCGCAGTCGAATATGAGAAGAATAATCAATTGTGATTGGTCAATTTTCTATGACTTAAGACCCTACGACCGCTATGACTTCTATTGTAGATCCCGCATTACGACCTTACGTTTTTGTATGTGCTCCCGGCTTTAAGCCCATGGCACATACAAAAACGTAAGGCCGTAAGACGTAAGCAGTAAGGAAATCGTAACATTGGATTCGCTACTGGCCTTACGGTCTCTATCGTCATTGGCCAATTCGCTTACTGATTACATCTTACGGCCTTACGTTTTTGTATGTGCCATGGGCTTTACGGGCAATTGGAACGCAACTTGTGTGTCACCGTATGCACGAAAATGTCTAGGGATATTGGCTGCGTTCAGCAGAGAAAACTAATCAGCGCTTAGTGATTCTTCAATATAATTGGTTGCTACACTTAGATCCAGTTAGGGTGCCGTCACATGCAGCGTAACCTGCGTAAGCGTAACTTGCGTATTCTAGTAATTTACTAGAATACGTTATTTTTTATTTACTAGAATACGTCATTCTGAAAGTCGGCATTCACATTGGGCGTATTTCGCGGAAGATTAGAGAAATGTGGAACTAATGCAACCAATTGCTGATTAAAATTTCTGTTGTACACTCTAACAGAAATGCTAAATGAATTTACGATTGGTTTTCGTAACCTACGCAACTCGAAAAGTACGCCTCATGGGGAACCGGTACTTTCTATCGCGTACATACAATATGCGTTTGTACAAATTTAGAAGAAAAAAGTCTGATTTATAATGGCCGTAAACGTTAACTTATGCCGGTGCCGGTAAAGTTCAACCATAGGATTTCAATGCTTTCGTTCATATTGTACTAACTTGCCGTATTAGTATGCATTATAAATCAGACTTTCTTCTTCTAAATTTGTACAAACGCGTATTGTATGTACGTGATAGAACCGGTTCCCCATGAGGCGTACTTTTCGAGTTGCGTAGGTTACAAAAACCAATCGTAAATTCATTTAGCATTTCTGTTAGAGTGTATAACAGAAATTTTAATCAGCAATTGGTTGCATTAGTTCCGCATTTCTCTAATCTTCCGCGAAATACGCCCAATGTGAATGCCGGCTTTCAGAATGACGTATTCTAGTAAATAAAAAATAACGTATTCTAGTAAATTACTAGAATACGCAGGTTACGCTTACGCAGGTTACGCTGCATGTGACGGCACCCTTAGAGTCCTAGATTTATCAGAGAGGCGCAACTGGTGTTACATTCTGATTCGCTGTTGCAATGACTTGGCAACCATTTATAGTACTAGTGACATATTTCTATTTCATTTTATCCTATACATTCTATCTCACTCTATCTC
>NW_017257106.1:29970-31291 GCF_001594055.1 Mycetomoellerius zeteki
GTTCGGTGGCCGAGGGTGGCCTTCCCCTTACGCCGTCCTTGTCGCTCCCGCGGCATAGTCGCCTGTAAAGAAGGTGGCGGCAGCAAAACATGTTTCGCTCAGGGCGCTAATTACAGATGAATAAAGACAGTATGAAACGGTATCACCTGTGCGCTACCCCCTCCTCTGGGTGTCCTCGGACCTCCAATGTGGTCTTCAGTCTTCGTCTTTGCCGCCTCCTCGAGGTGGTGGAATGTGTCGCACATTAAATCGCCTACCGCAGCCGCCGATACTAAAAATTCTTAGACAAATTCACAAAAAGAAATGCTACGCGAAACGCGACGACAAAAGTCTCCGCGCTTTCGCCCGAAAATCGCAATAAGCGTCGGCACGCCCGCCCTCCGCGTCGGGAGGACACAGGACAAATTTGCCGCGCTACTTTGGCCAGGTCGAATGACCCTTGTGACGGACGGTGAAAAAACGTCACGTCACAATATATATGCTTCACAACTATCATTTTTTTCAATGTTCTTGAATGTAAGAACATAATACTGCAATCGTACCTGCAATTATAAAATATCTTATCTTCAAACATTTCTGTTTTAATTTACAAACAAGCAATCACAAATGACTTTAAAATTATTTCATTTCAAACAGTTGAAATACTCCACATAGATTAAACCATATGAAATTCTTCTACGTATCATACAGAATTATTTATCTGAGTAATGCAGTAATATTTTTTTTAATTTCAGGAATAATTTTATCGAGAATCTTTACCATCGAGTAAAGTTTTACTCCGTTAACAGCAATGCAAATTAAGAGATTATGGTGATACGCAAAAGCGATTATAATGACAATTAATGCCATCACATCCTTGTTTAACGTTGGCAAATAACAAGGATGAAACGATTCACTGTGTTAGGCCGGAATCAGACTACGCATTGAAGATTGAGATCGAAGATTGAAGATTGAAATTTGGCCAATGAGGGCAAAGGAATTTTAATTCCTATTGTTTTGATTGGTCAAATTTCAATCTTTCAATCTTCAATCTCAATCTTCAATGCCTAGAGTGAAGATTGCCTATAAAGGCAAGAACCAATCATATTAAAGAATCTAAGCGCTAACTGATTACTTTTCTCTGCTGAACACAGCCATTGGATATAATGGGTGCATTCAATACTATGACCGCTCACTGAGCGCTCAGTGAGCTCTTGAATCTGTTTGGTCTATATTTTTAGTTCTAACGGGATATGCCAATCAGATACAAGAGCTCACTGAGCGGTTATAGTACTGAATACATCCATTGGCTGCGTTCAGCAGAACGTTCGTTTTGCAACTG
>NW_017257106.1:31362-32221 GCF_001594055.1 Mycetomoellerius zeteki
GCCCATTCAGTACCATGACCGCTCACTGAGCGCTCAGTGAGCTCTTGTATCTGTTTGGTCTATATTTTTAATTCTAACGGAATATGCCAATAAGATGTAAGCGCTCAGTGAGCGATCGTGGTACTTCTTCTATATATAATTGGCCCGGGTCCTCACCAACGCAGTGTTGCTAAACGGGCCGGGTTTCTGGCGCATGCGCGTCAGGGTTGATAGAAATCATGTTTTTTTTAAAAAGGACAAAACATTGTGTTTTTTTTATTCAAAATATGTTTTTAATGTTTTAAACATGTTTTAAACAATATTTAAAAAAAACATGTTTAAAACATGTTTAAAACAGTTTAAAACATGTTTTTTTAAATATTGTTTAAAATATGTTTAATTTTAGTTAAACTACTTATTTAATTTTATTTACATTTTATTTACATTTATTTAATTATTTACATTATTAAAACATCTGATATTTATAGGTTATTCTTATTTTAATTAATTTCAAGATCATCTTAAGATCTTAAGAATGAGATATTTTTCGATTGTGACCGGATTTTCACAGTTTTTAGTGTTTCCAGCGACCCCTTTGTTAATAGTTAAAATGCTTTCGACCGTTTTAATAATCATCGGTGAATTCGGTGATATAATAGTTTATACACAGTAAAGTACGCAATAGACTAGGAATAGAAAAAGCATCAAAGTTGGTATCTATTATGAAAAGTTTAAATTCTAAAAATTCAGAATAAGTCAAAAATAAATATAAACTATTGCCAAATTAGTTTTTAAATCAAGATTTTGGGTTTTTAATTTTATTCAATTTTTGTTTTTATGTAACAGATTAACAGAGAAAGAAAGTATATATATATATATA
>NW_017257106.1:34808-39854 GCF_001594055.1 Mycetomoellerius zeteki
AAAAATTTTCATCAGAGATTACTCAAATAAATAATTCTGTATGATACGTAGAAGAATTTCATATGGTTTAATCTATGGAGTATTCCAAATGTTTGAAATAAAATAATTTTAAAGTCGTTTGTGATTGCTTGTTTATAAATTAAAACAAAAATGTTTGAAGATAAGGTATTGCATAATTGCAGGTACGATTGCAGTATTATGTTCTCACATCCAAGAAACATTGAAAAAAATGATAATTGTGAAGCATCTACTGTTAACGAACAAGTTCACAATTTAGTCAGCATGGATACTGTTCAAGAACAATTCTGCAGCAACAGTAAAGAGAGTTATAATTACAAAAACATATGTAATATTGATGGAGAAATAAATGGAATCAGCAAAAGTTGCAGTCCAGTCTCAGTTCAAATGGAAGATATTCTTGCTGAAGTGGAAAGAAGTAGGAAACTTATTAAATATTTTAATTTTTTCCATTTACAATTTTTTATCAAACTCGACACACTTCGCCTCTGCTCGAGAGGAGAGTCAGAGTATGTGTGACAAACTGTGTTTGAGTGTTATACTGTGTCGATTTGTGTCTCCTAAAAGGAAAGCAGCCTATGTAAATAATATTTTAAAAGATTAAACAATAATCTTATGTGCCAAAGCACATATATATCATTATGTGCAATTAAAATGTTTAAACTTACGCATAAAAAATGGTAACATAAAACTTTCATTTGCCTAGGATAGAACGTGTAAGATAATGTGAGATAGAATTGTAGGATAAAATGAAATAGAAGTATGTCACTAGTATTATAAATGGCTGCCAAGCCACGTGACTGTAACAGCGAATCAGAATGCGGAACACCGGTTGCGCTTCTCTGATATCTAGGACTCTAAGCTTGGCCAGTCTTGTGACCGAATGCACCCATTGCGATTGGAAAGCATGAATATCGACCTCTGACTTCTTGAACGTACTTTTGTTTTTTCACAGTTTTAGTTTTGGTTGAGGGCAGCTGGAGGATCGCTGAGCAGGAAGGAAAGTAAGGATTATTCATTTCCCGATCGTTGAAGGATGATTGATTAGTACGGACTCATTAAATTTCTTGATACGCATTTTTATCGACATGTTAAAGCATAAATTACCGAAGGATTGGATTATTGTCAACTCTAAAAGTCATCCGGACAGAGTATATTACTTCAATGTGAAAACAAATAAATCTTCCTGGGTTCAACCACCATTGGATGGCATCAGGGTATTTTTCTCTCCATAATTAATTTTCCTGCTGTAATCTGTTAAACATGATGCCTTTTTATGCTAGTGCTCGAAAATCTAACTCTCACACAATGTCAGGAGTTATTTTTGAATTTATATTGCATACAAAAACCTATAATTTATGTAACGTATGCTATAGAACTTTCGTATGAAATATTTTTTAGGAATGAATCTCCAGACACTGGTGTAATTTACACTATTGTCCATATTCATAGTCAAACCTTATACTTAAGACTTCCTTAAATTTATCTTAAATATAAGGCCTGACTATGAATATGGGCCTATATGTTTAGGCTGCTACCTGGGTATCTTTCATGGAACAAAGTTAGAATGGATTCTAATTGGGATTATTCCGTTTTCCCCAGAAAACAATAGAAATCTAGGGAATAATTGAATAATTCTGATCAGAATCCATTCCGACTTTGGTCCATGATAGGTACCCTGTACAATAAGTATCTTTGTTTAACCTTATAAATTAAACAAGATCATTTATCATATAGGTAGTGGCCTAAATAGATGATGTAAACTAAGCATCAAATTGAGACCATGCAGCATCTCATGAAATGGTATCATCAAATTTCTTTTTTATGTCTTTATTTTAATCTTTAAAATTCTTATTTTAATTCTGTAAAACATTTGTCCTACAGGCTTCTTCAGTAACTAAACATCACATAGAGGAACGTTGCAATACAATGACATCTGAACATAATGCTAAAAAAAAGGAAATGTCTAATCAAGGTGCATGTGATAAAATTATCGAGACTCCGCAAATGAAGGCTATTAGAGAGAAAGCGTTGCAAAGTTTAAACACCAAAAATAAATCTCTCTTGTTACCACAAGCTTCGTGTACAAAGATAGCGGGAAATAAGACAAAGATCTCTCTAAGAAACTTTCCTTCAAAGTTAAAGGTTGATAAATCAGTGGCTTCTTGGGATAAAAACGATAATGAAGGAATACCACAAACACGGTTTCGTGGAAAATTCGATCAGAGAAGTTCAAACACATTTAGTCTAAGTAAACCATCAAGAAAAGATGTTATGATTAAGAAACAAAATCAGAATACTGCAGATCAGAAGTCAACAAAAATATGGGAGAAAAAGGATAAAAATATAGGACACCAAGAAATTATTACTCGAAATACACATGATATTGAGCAGCATAACAAGAATCAAAATGTTCAGGAATCTTGTAATCAAAATTCAAGTAAATGCAATTGTATAAATGTATTTAATTATTATTGTCATTATAGAGAAGTAAAATTAATTTTGTATTTAGGAAAAAAAGGAGGAAAATCGTTTTTAAAGAAAAACTTAGCACAAGAACGTATGCAAAAATTAAGAACAAATTTGAATGTTGATAAGGAAAAAATTAAGGAAATGTGTAATGCTGATTTAATTAGCAAGAAGTCTTCTCAAAAGTTGAGCAGAAGTTCATCTAATTCCAGTAGGTATATAATATAATATATATTTTTTATATTTTAAGCTTGCAGTAAAGTTCCAAAATATTTGTTTTTATACTTTCTAGTATTTTTATATTATTTTATGTTTACAGATAGCTTAGGATCAAGTGTTTATAGAAATGTTGACATACGACTTAAGAGGTTACATAACAGACTCTTAAAAGATGCAGTATGTGAAAGAAATATTAATAAATTAAAAGATGATAATTCACAAACTCAACAAAGTAATAAATCAAATAAGACTGAAAATACGACAAAGGATAAATTAATAGAACGGGGTGAGCAAGAAGTTTTATATGAAGAAATGGATTGGGAACCAATGAAAGATGAAGAAATTGCTCTTCAGGTATAATCAGTGTAATTAAAACATATTAAGCAATCATAATAATTTATATGAATATATTTTGTCAGTATGATTATATATCTTGTTCAATACTATTTTTGTTTTATATAAAAGTAACTATAAAAATATATTCTTTTTATTAAATTTTATACTTTCATACTTTTTCTTAATATAGGTGGAGGTTGTCAGAACACAACTTTGTAGAGAAAATCATATAGATGAAACAAATTGTGTGTCAGAAAATGCTGCAGAGTTGACGCAGTTTAATAATACAGAATCACATGGCAAAGGTCCACTCTACATTGTTATTGATACAAATGTATTTTTATCAAACCTTGAAATTGTTGAAGAAGCGAAAGATGCAGTATTTAAAAATTATCCACGTCCTTTTATTGTAATTCCATGGACTGTGATATATGTAAGTATAATGTACAGCATAGTCAAAATTCTGTCACATCTTTTTAAAAATTTTAACATACATATTTTTTTCTAAATTTTTACAACAGGAATTAGATTACTTTAAGGATAATGGAGCTAATAATGAATTATCAATAAAAGCCAGGAAAGCTATATCTTTCATTAACAAGCAGTTTTCTTCTAAACATCCACGTGTCATAGGACAAACACGAGAACAGGCAGCGAAAAATAAAGAAGATTTTTCTCTCAATTGCCCAGATGATGAGATCCTTCAGTGTTGCTTACAAATCTCTCAATTACAAAAATCAGTGGCAAGTTATCTTTCTGTCATGTCATTTAATATACTTGTACATAAAAGAATAAGAATGTTATATTTATTCTTATTTTGTATATGTAGGTCTTATTATCTTATGACAAAAATCTCTGTAATAAAGCGATGATATATAATGTATTGGCATTGGGACGTCATGATCCACTTGACAAAATAGATGATTTTGATATGGATGCAGTAGTCAACCGTTTGAGTGATGATCATGATGAAAAGTCTGTTTTCATGGAAGAATCACATTTGACGGATGATATTTTTGAGGATACAAAATTAATTATGAGAAACTTTTTGTCAACAGTATGCATCGTACATTGGATCATGAATCAGTTTTTACGTCTACATATCAAATATATAAAACCAATATTTTCATTTCAGATTATTACAAAACAAATGTCAGAAATTTATGGAGAAGCGGAGTGGAAGGTATATGTCATTATAAAACCACCATGGAATACAGTAACTGCATTAAAGTGTGCTATAAAGCACTGGATTGCCGCTATTAGCGAATCATTCCAAAGACGTGCTGAATGTTTTCTCAAGGAATTACTCGATGCTTTTGAACATACGCCAGGTATATTTATACATATGTAATCTATTAAAATTACATTTTGCAAATTGTTTAATCTTGATATTTCTTTTAGTTGGTGGTCGAAAGTTGCGAGATGTGGAATGTATTATAGAAAAGTGTAGTGATTTAGTACAAATGGTTAACACAGATAAGCACTATGATCTTCTGACAGAAACGTTTAATGCTATTACTGTAACATTTTTTATATATTTGAATATATGTATTTTGTTATTATGAGATAGAGTTAAAAAAATTCATACTTTTAGGAACTCAAGAAAAAGTGTAAAAAATATTTCGTTAATATTGATCTGAAAAAATTACACTACAAAATAGGCATCGCGGAAAATTCCCAAGAACAAGAAACAAGAGCAGAAAAAGTATTTCACTGTTTCCAGCACATTTATAATTTCACGCGTGACCTATGGTAAGAATCCTTTTACATGTGTACGTGTATGTGTACATACATATATATATATATATATATATATATAATGTACGTGGTGATAGTCGGAGAGAGAGAATCGAACCTGTGACTCATTGATTACAAATAAATCGTTTTCACACTACATGCATCATCATAATATACAGGGTGTTTCCAAATTAAATCGCAAAACTTCGGGAGCGTGTAGAGGAGTAAAAAACTAAGAAAAAAAGTCCTATAGACATATGCTCGTTT
>NW_017257106.1:40277-42526 GCF_001594055.1 Mycetomoellerius zeteki
ACAGTGCCTGGCTGCTACAAGAGCCGTGTTTGACAGATGCAATGCTTGTATTGCTGCAAGAGGTGCACATTTCGAACAAAATCTTCATTAAAAAGTTTATAAATAAAATAATTAAAATAATAAATTAAATATATTTTTTTCTTTTTTCGTGATTTCCTGCGAAACAAAGCAAAAAGGAGCATATGTCTATAGGACTTTTTTTCTTAGTTTTTTACTCCTCTACACGCTCCCGAAGTTTTGCCATTTAATTTGGAAACACCCTGTATATGTATATGTATATGTAATATGTATATGTACATATTATGAAAAAAATAACAGTTACTAATATGTATCACATTTGAATTATATATTAGTGCAAATGTGATATATATTGAGAATACTGTTATTTCTTCTTTTTTTATAATTATTTTATTTTATAATAGTGGTTTGGCATGCAGTAATGCGGGAATGGCATATTCCTTTACCTTCAAATCTGATTCGTTATCACAAGCATGTGCACAACGTCTGAAATCAGAAATTACCAGAAAAGTAATTGATCTGACACAAAATCTAAATAAGTAAGTTATTTTTTAATAGTATCAATCTATTTTTACTGATAATATGTAATTTTGCGTCATGTTATTTTGTATTATATTACCTATAGTACATTTATGTACCTTTTTTTGTAATCAGGTTATTGACACAAGCTGAAAATTCTATAACATATCAGACACTGCTTAACTTACAGTATAATTTAAATACATTTTTGCCTGACATAAAAGACAAAACAACATTTGATGTGACACCTTTGGACATATATTATTGTGTCAAATTAAAAGAAGAAGTATTAAGGACTGGTTTAAGACAGCTACAAGAATTAACTTCGCATTTTTGTGCATTAGCTGCTCATACGTAGTTGTATGTATTTTGTAATTTACTATTTTTAATTATATTTGTTATTTATTATTTTTAATTATATTTGAACGAAATATTACGAAAAATAATTTTATTTTTATAAGGGTGACTGTGATATCAATAGTATCAATGAAAATTATTGCAACTTTTATTTTTAGGTTTAAAATTTTAGAATTATTTTTCTCTTGTTGATTGTATTGCATATACGAGAAATGTATTATTTGAGGAAAAATAAAGTTTTTTGTACCTATGAGTTGTGTGTGCGTGTATTAATAAATTTAATACAAGTAAATCTTCTGAAAATCGTTTGCATATGTAATATATATATGTATATATATATATATATCTAACGTCTTTCATTGATGCTTTTGGTATTTTTTGTGGCTATATAAATTATGAAAAATTGATTTTATTTTTCTTCTGAATTATATACAAATTAATGTTATTTTTCATACAGAAAGAATGAGACGACGAATATTGTGAAGTATAATACGATTGTGCAATAAATAAAATGGACGATATTTTTTAACACAATTAATACAATATATTTAATTTTTATAAAGACTCGCGAAACCTTCAGCAGTTGAAGCCAATTTTCCTTCGAGTACAATACATGTTTTGTCTCAATCACATGAAAAGTATAAGCGTGTCTAGATGTTTTACTTTTGTTTGGATAAGAAAAATGAACCACTTGACCATGGATAAGAATACAAGTTCCTTTGCGTACTGGCACTGGTCTGAAATTACTTAATGGATAACAGGGCGCTGGCCTGTCAAAAATTAGTAATTCTTGAGAATTGGAATCTTTATTTCTCATATAACGCCTATGTATTCCACTCTGATGCGAACCGGGGGCGATCCATAAACATCCATTCTCTAGTGTTGCATCTTCCAATGCAATCCAAAAACCAACGAGTTTCATTGGTTCAACATATAAATATGATGCGTCCTGATGCATCGTAACTGCAAGAAAATAATTTTATATTCAATAATGTTGTAGTTAATTTATATAATATACTTGTATTAGATTAGATAAATTCATGTGCTTTGCGTTATATTTATATAACTGAAGAGAGTATATAATTAACAAATTATTTAATTACCCTCCGAGCCTATTCCAGGATTTTTATAAATGTACATTGATTGACACACCATTGGTTCCTCATAGTTTAATTGAAAAGCTACTTCTTTGACTCTTTCATCGAACGTGTATTTTTTGAAAGTAGGGTGTAACCAATGAAGAGCATGGCCTACCTGAAAATTATAAAGCCGTAAAATAATTGAAATTATTTTAAAGTATGTCTATGAGAATTGATTAAACTATATATATATATATATATATATATATAGAGGAA
>NW_017257106.1:44026-49834 GCF_001594055.1 Mycetomoellerius zeteki
TATATATATATATATATATATAGAGGAACAACTTTTTTAAGATAATTTACTTTGTTTAACGACACTCTTGGATGAATCTTCAATTTTCCGTCTTCTTCCAGAGCTTCAGACTCGAAAAAAACACTTATTTTATTAGCGCTATCCAAAAAATACTTATCCTTATTCTGAAACACACAGGATCACCATAATCATTACTTTCGTGATATTATCATTTATAGTTTCAGTTATACAACATTCAGAAGATTATGTTTCAAAATTAACAAAAATATAGTTTTATGTTTTACAAAATTTAGTTGTATATATCTATTTTTCTTGTTAAAGTCGTCTTCAACTATTCACATAGGAATATCATACCATCATCTTCGATCGAGTTTACCGGTTTGAATTACCAAATAGTATTAGGGGAAAGTTGCTGAATGCGTATCACCTTAACCTATTTTTTATTATATTTTCCATTTGGCACTGTTTTATATGCAAATGAACATTAGAAATTGTAGCTTGAGATTTTAGATGCTTATTATTACATGTTCAACTTTCCACCAATAACAAATTAATTTGTTATAGATCTTTTTGTAACATGCTGCAAAAGGCAACTGGTCGCCTAAATCGTATCTATAGGTATTTTTTATCGTATTTCCTTTGAAAGTATTGAATTTATGAATGAAAACAATTAAAAATATAAGATTAATAAAAGAAATCATTAACTAATACCTAATAATTAACTAATACCTCATTTTAATAATTTATTGAAGAAAATCAAATATTTTATAATTATTAAATAACAATAATAAAAAAAAAACAAATGACAAAATAAATTTGCTTATATTTATTTTTGCACTTGATATTTATATTGATATCAATTATTAGTTTTATTATTGTCAGTTATCAGCCTTATCTTTTGATAGTACGATTTAGGAAACTTGACGAATTTTGTAAAAATATCGATTTAATCTTTACAAATTTATATTATTGTTACTAAATATTGCCTATATTAACTAATAATATAAAATATTGATAAGGTACGATTTAGGCGACCAGTACGCATTTGGCAACTCTCTCCTAAATATTACGCTTTACGTTTTTAAGTATCTTGATGTCACAATTGATCATATTACCTGTTGTAATTGTATCGTATTGAATACTTTTCGTTCTGACTCAGGTGGCAACTTATTTGTGAATTCTTCTCCGCATGCTCTCAATTCTTCGATCTCTTCCGGTTGAAAGAAGTCTTCCAAAATGACATAACCATCTTTCTGAAACTTAATTGCACACAAAATTAATATGTAAACGATATTTTGAAATTTATATATACATATATATATGTAATATAAATTTTGAAATATATGTATACAAAAATTAATAAAATAAGGTCACAAGTGCGGAAAAGGATGAAAGAAAATGCGAAATCGCTTTTCCTTTATATATTATATTCATTATAGGTAAAAAAAAGATCTATATATAAAAAAAGAAATGTTTATAAGACATAACCCCTACAGCACAAAGTTGCACAAAAGTTGCAGCAACACTGCTGCAACATTGCAGCAGTATTGCTGCAATATTGCAGAGATATTACTACAAATTCTGTGCTGTATGGGAAATGTCTTAAGCCTGCGGCACACGATACTTGTTTTCCTGCTGGATTCCTAACTGAATTAGAATCTTGCCATCGTATTGGCTGCGGTATTGACAGTGTCAGCATCGTAGCCAATACGGAGGCAAGAATTTATTCTAGCTAGCAATCCAGCAGGAAAACAAGCATCGTGTGCCGCCGGCTTTATATAGTTTCTCTTATATAGTCTTATAGAAATATCCAATATATATTGTATCACAGAGATAGCTTAAGATACCGCAACGTCTGTAGGATATCCATATAACATACTCGGGATATTTCTGCTGTGTGAAGTGCGGAAAAATATCCAAAAAATATAATCAATGCATTCACTTCCGGAATGATTTCTTTACTTGGGTCTTGTGATATTAACGTCACGATCATCGTAAAATTGAGGTAAATCTTTAAATGAATAACGAATCGCTCATTCGATTTATTGACGGGATAAGATAAGACGTAACCGCCGGTTCAGAGTTCAAAGAAATTTCGTTTCCGGTCATCTGATCATCTGACCGGTCCATCGTAGTTTCATTTCATCGTGATGTTTTGAGTGATAGACTACGACTTATAAATAGACTGCGACCGATAAAGACACCTAAGAATAACCACAGACATTGCCTGCTTCAAAAGGCAAATGGAAGCCTTGAATTTGTTTTTCCGTTTATACGCTTATTGTAATCCGTGCTTCACGTTAGTTCATCGATTATGTAATTAGATTGCGATGTGCATACAATTCGTTAAGAAAGCAGCAAATTATTTTGTTACTGATAGTTAAGATAATCCGATATAAGTTAGATATATTAGATGTTGTAAATTAATCGATGTATATAAAAAAAAAGTGTATATTTTTGTGTCAATCGAATATATGTATGAAAACGATGTTTTGTCTTACATTTGTATTAATTATTACTATTTCTAATCGCTGTTTTCTCATTTTGGTACTGTTCATATTCAACTTTTAAAAATATCTTTTTTGATAGTTATAATTAGGGTGGCCCAAATTATTTTACTTTTCTATTTGGAAATAATTTTCAGAAAATTATTTTTGTTAATAATTAGTTATCGTCGCGCGCACGATTATTAATACTTGTATCCTAAATAAATATAATATGTGTATGTATAGATAAAATGTTGTGCAACGGAGAGTATCGTGTATATCATAGTTTTGTGATTCACGTATCGGTATATACATATAATTCCGCATTGCTAGTTGGCAAGCGTCCCCACATTATCTCACATGTAAGTGCATGTCGAAACAGATGTTCCAGAATTGCGAAACGCCATTAAATGAAAGCGAAACGTCAGTTCGAGTGGCATTTAATTTGTGGAACAGTTTTACGAGCAATTCTCCAAGGGGCGAGATGTACGTCTGCAGTTCGAGTTTTCTTATTCGCTAATCGCTTGATTTACGATTGAACGGATGAAAACCGCTGAGAAAAAAAGAAAACTGCATAGCGAAAATCCTAAAAAGTCGCATGTCAAAATGGAACATCTCCGGTATATTACATATATTATAGCCAGGAAAAGATGCGCTGAGCGCACGGTATTTTTAGCGTTCGACGCGGTCATAAACATCGCCCAAAAGTCATGTCGCGATCGTAGGAAGTCCCGCACTTGTCATTCGATCGAAAACTACGGCGTCTTCCTCGCTCGGTGACGGTTCGGAAACGGCTTCGCAATAAAGACGCCATGACGGAGGATGCTCGTGGATCACGCATCGTTCCCGCTAGGGCATCTTCAAAAAAATCGCAATTTATGTGCGCAATTTTTACGTTTCGATAACGCTGAAACGCATTACTGCACTGTCGCACAATAATGCATTTCCTGCGATAAAAGAGAAATATTGCTCAGCGCGGCAGCAATTTTATTTAAGACAATGATATCTGCAATCCTCTTCTGCTTTGTATTGCCCTCATTTAGCCTTCGAATTGTCATAATTACTCGAACAAAGAGAGATTATATATTGATCTTTTTAATGACAGCTATATATCAATCACTCTTTTTCTTGAGATGATAGTCAATAATGAAGACGCAAGAAAGACGATTTATAGAATATTTCCATTTTTGAGTTTGATAATTTCTTGTGCCATATTCAATAATATTTTTGTAGAATTAATATTTAATTTATTCTTCCATTAATATATTTAAGATTTTTCTAATATTCCATGTCAAAGGTTTATTAAAATATATATCTGTTGTCCACATTGAGGGTATCATTTAAATATTAAGGTTATCTTTTATTCATTATTTTATTAGACTGAGGAAGACTAAGTAATGTCGAAACGTTTCCACACGGAAAAAAAGATATAGTTCACATAACTAAAAATATTTAGTTGTGTAGCAATATAGAAACATCATCCTAGTTATCTTTATTTGATAGGAATGTGTATGATTGATACGATTTATTTATTTTGATGTGTCAACTATATCAATGTAATTAGGCGCGATTTGGTTGTAATAACCAAAATTTGGTTGGGGGATCATTTACTATGGATAAGTTATATATCCGTATATAGTTGCGTCAATCATGACATTATAAAGCATGATGTAATAAGAATTAAATTATTAATAAGAATTAATTTCTTGTTACATCATGCTATAAATTAAGTTATAATTTCAAAAAGTAAAAGCGACTCATCACGCTTACAATTAAAAATATGTATATGTGAAATGCCGTCATTGCTGCAACATAACCTAACCTAACCATTAGCTGCGTTCAGCAGACTCAACAGTTTTGCAACCGTTTTATGATTGTCTGCTGAGATAGGACCATTCTTCTAGATCTAAAAGTATGATCCAATCAGCGCGAAAGAAACTTCCAACAGTTGCAAAACAAACGTTCTGCTGAACGCAGCCATTGTACTATGGTTCAAGCAACACATAAATAGTTACTCCATATTTTACTATTTAATCTGGTTGGCACATCATCAGATTTCTGTGTAGACTAACCATACTGTTTTTTCCGTGCAGTAGTTCATATTTAATAATATATGATCAAAATTTTATTCAGACGTTATGCAAAACAGGAACAGAGGAAATATTTACTGATGCTACATTCAAGACTGCATCCATTTTATTGGAAACAAAAAATAAAAATTCAAATATTAATAAGACACGACAATTGTTTACGTTAATGGCTCGAAAATTTAATCACGTAAGTTATTCCGAAAGTATCTGTGCGCGTCTATAACAATTAATATAAATACAGCATTATACCATTTACGTTTAATTGCTTTACAAGCAATGCTGAATTCCGAAATCGAAAAAAAGTGTTGCAACCCTTCTGTGACCGATCATACATGTAATTAATTTTACGTATCACTTATTTTGTATAGGGAATACTTTTCGCGTGGGTCATAATGGAAAGATGAAAACATATGGATTATATATCCATACTACTACAATATATTTTTTATATATTAGCACCAAGACGTCCACGAACGGTTATGCCTGACTTCAAAGTGGCTTTATAGAAAGCGTTTTTAATGATTTTACCATCCGCAGATGTTAAAGGATGTTATTTTCATTATTCGCAGGTGTTGTCTAGACTTTGTTATATAGATAATCATACATTAAGGGAATGCTGGAATGACCAAATTATCACATTACAGTCGTATAAAAATCTTCGAATTGACTGAACGGAATAAAAAATCTTTTTTTAGGATTAAAGTAGACGCAAAATTAGGAGGTGGTGCAGTGGATCTTGTACTAAAATCGAAAAAAGTTAAAAAATTTTTTAACATTCAAAAAGTATTGTATTATATATTTTTACAATATTATATTCAAAACGTTCAAGATACTTAATTTCTGTTGTACTATTTATTGAAACTTCGTTAATATTTTATAGGCGTTATATAAAAATATTAAGAAATTCGTAGGGAAAATATATCGAAGACTGAAGAATTGAAACATATACTTATAAAATTGATGGCTTTAGCATTAATTGTCAGAAGAAAATATTGTAACAGTTTTCCAAAATATCAAAGCGAACTTCAGAATATATGAGACGTCGATTTAAATACTTCTTTAATTATTATAACCGGTTTTGGATAATTCGAATAACACCGACTCGATTTTCAGTCTATCGAAAATTAATAATTAGAATAGAATTTTATTACATTTCAGTATATACAGCCAAGAAGGAGACTTGGTTTACATAGAGTAACTTCGGCAAATACGCCGCGCTGGGATTTACGCCG
>NW_017257106.1:50263-51032 GCF_001594055.1 Mycetomoellerius zeteki
TTCATAGTAGTAGACAGTACAAAGTTTTTACTGATATAGTTCGTTTACTATAAACATAGTAAATAATACTTAATAAATTAAGTTTTTGATAGGTGCGGCGTATATACCGGAGTTACCCTAATACTTAACTCATTCACTCTTCCATACCTCATCTCTGCATGCTATCACACATATATTATTATAAAAATATTAAAGTAACTTTCCTACTTTACTTTCCTACTTTTCTGGTTAAACCCTCTGACTTCGCTTCTTTACCTACTTTATTCCTTTTCACTTTATCAAACGGATTAATAATTTAATTGGGAATACCATCGAACGTTAAATCACAAATTTGGAAATAATAAGGATCCATGGATGTTTATAAGCAAGTTTTTTTTCACTAATTCAATAAAGAAACGACTTTTTAAGAACATTGTAAAATATAATATTATCTAAAATATTTGTTCTTCTTATTTATAGAAAAGAGAATTTCTAGGAATGACTCGATGAGATTTTGAGACATTTAAAAACAGGGAAACCTTTAACGCGATTGCGATATAGCTGGATAATGAAAAATCATGCCCTCGTAAATGCTTGGAATAGATTGGATGATGGTTTCAGCACGGAAGATTTTTTTAACTATAACAAGCGCGTTGTTATACCATCTTATGTCCCTCTCAAAGCTATACAACTTTTGTTTGAAACATTTTTTCTAAGATCAAAAATAAAAAAGTTATTTGGGATGGGACATTAAAATGGGACACCCTGTATATATATATACACACACACA
>NW_017257106.1:51065-59941 GCF_001594055.1 Mycetomoellerius zeteki
TTGTGGGACAACATTGTATTTCCAAGAATTTTTTTTTTAATGTAAATCTCTTCATTAATAAAACTACAATAAAGTATAAAATAAGTTTGATTAATTTTGCTGAAGTGCATGATAAAAATCTTTAAAATATTGTATTGTACCACAATTATCATATTTTCGGGGTAAATTTTAAAACAAAATTCTCTCCGTATAGTATATCTTTTTATTTTTTTATAAGATATAAGACTGTTCACTATGTATTTAAATATATAATCAATTCACTCTTATATGCAATTTAAAAGTTTTCAAGAAACTTATATTTCAGCTTATTTTTTAATTTTTCTACTGTATTTCTGGGTGCTGTAACTTTTCGGGATACGAGGGGCACTACTTATATTTTGAGCCTTGGCAACACTGAGTGTTGTCAGGTGCCATCTGACGTTTCCACTAGAAAGTTTGACATTTTTGACCATAACCTTCTTCAGAACGTTTTGTTATTTGAGCGCGATTTGTATTGTTTACAGTCACTTGAAAATTGTGTCTCAGCGAAAAAATGGAATTAACTCGTGAAAATTTTCGTGCAATGATTTATTATGACTTTCGACGTGGATTATCAAGACAGGAGTGCATCGATCAACTTACTTCCATTTTTGGCGATAAAGCCCATCCTTTGCCACTGTGAAACACTGGTATAACGAATTTAATCGTGGTCGCCGTTCGCTCACCGACGAAAGTCGTGAAGATCGTCCAAAATCAGTTGTGTCAGAAAACATTGATGCTGTGCAAAAACTAATAATGCAAGATCGTCATGTGACATACTGTGAGATTGAGACAACCTTAGGCATTAGTTCCACCAGCATATATAAAATATTGCATGATCATTTAGCCGTGAAAAAGGTTTGTTCTCGTTGGATCCCACATAATCTGACAAAATCTCAAAAAGATGCTCGTGTCGATTGGTGCAAACAAATGCTTAAGAAATACAAAAAGTGTATAGATCATAAAGGAGAATATTTTGAAAAACAATAAAGTCATTTTCAATGACAAATTACTGTTTTTTTATTATTAGGCTCAAAATATAAATAGTGCCCCTCGTATTATCTCAGTTTTTTTATTTCGGATTTATGACTTTTCATAAATCCGACAGGTTATTGTTACACGTCTTAAAGTTCGGTAGAATGATATTTCGGGATATTGTCCTAGTTTTTAGATTTCGGTAAGTTTTTTGGTGGATATGCAATATCCCGAAAAAAATTTACCGAAATCTAAAAACTAGGACAATATCCCGAAATGTCATTCTATCTACCGAACTTTAAGACGTGATAATAACCCGAAAAGTTATAAATCCGAAATAAAAAAACTGAAATAATATCCCGAAAAGTCATAATTACGAAACTGAAGAATCGAGACAATTTCCCGAATAGACGTAATTCCGAAAGCTAAGAATTGAGACAATATTCTGAAAAGTTACAGCACCCAGAAATACAGTAGAGAAATTAAAAAATAAGCTGAAATATGAGCTGAAAAATAAGCTGAAATAATTATAAAATAAAAATGTGATTATTACATAAATGTGACAATTACATAAATATATAAATAAGGACTCTCAATCTTAAACAATAAAATAGAAATTCAGACAAGGCTAATGAGAGTCAAATGCTGATGTAAGGACGAAGAGTTAGGAGATGCAGATAATACTCATGTATTAATGGTTATTTTCATTTATTGTGTCGAACGTTTCGGCTCAATTTTGAAGTCATCCTTAGCGAAAAACAGAAATATAAAATCCTCCATTGAGAGCAAGTCACTTGCAAATTGACATAAATGCAGTAATCAAGACATAAATTTACAATTTTGCTATTACAATTAGAGGTCTGCAAAACGTCTTCAACTCGGGCTCGAGCTCAATAGTTCTATATTTCTCAGGCTTGATGTTCTACTACGCGGAGTGGAGACAAGTGAAATAAAAAGTGGGGGAAAAAAAAGCCTGAGTTCAGTTCATTGAGCTTATTAGGCTCGAGAGGTTCAATATGAATTCGAGCTGTTCAGGCTCGAGACAGTACACAGTCAGTAGCACTAATAATAGTAATAACGTCTTTATGAACACATCTTATATTCATGCGATGCTATTGTTTTAAAATATCGATTTCAAGAAACATTGACTGTCCCAATTCAAAACATCTTAAGCCGTATCGAGCTTCAGACTAGACAGAAGCTCGAGCTTGAAAAGTTCGAGCTTAAAAGCTCCAGCCTGACAGAGTTTGAATTCTAATTTTTCAACCGAGCTTGAGCCTGAAGTTACGACATTTTGCACGCCTCTAATTACAATACAATAATTATAAAATCAGTAATAAAATTGTGTGACTTACCTCAATAGGAAACAAAAAAATGTGATTATCCTTATGTTAAATTATTATTGATTATTTCTTTGCGTAGCATGTAATTTTCATATTATAAAACAAAAATTTATTTTCCATGGTCCATTATGTACTTTGATTTTTCTCTGCGTACATATAATGAATTGTTTTTTATAATATAATAATAATCTAACATTTTATTAGATTGTTATTAGTTAGATTGCTATAATTAGATATTTTAGGTTTCCTAATAATTAATCCATTTTTATACATATCTTTTTTTCTCTGTTTACATATAATAAAGACTCTTTGGTATATATTTAAAATATATAGTCAATTCTCACTTATACGCAATTTAAAGTTCTTAAGAAGCTCATATTTTAGTTTATTTTTTAATTTTCTACTGTATTTCTGGGTGCTGTAATTTTTCGAGATACTGTCTCAGTTCTTAGCGCTTTCGGAATTATGTCTATTCGGGAAATTGTCTCGGTTCTTCGGTTTCGTAATTATGACTTTTCGGGATACTGTCACATGTCTTAAAATTCTTTAGAATGACGTTTCGGGATATTGTCCCAGTTTTTAGTGTTCGGGATTATGATTTTTCGAGATATTGCATGTCCACCTCCTATATATATTTTAACTAATTGAATGACACTCGAATAAACCATTTTACATTTTTGACCTAATTTTTTTGCTCATAAATTGACCTTTCTATTACCATTATTTTTATTAAAATGTTGAGCAATATAAGAAAAAAAATGAAAATTTCTTAAAAAAGTAAGTTGTAAAATTTAACGAGATCTACAAAATTATGTTTAACATTTTACATTTTATTCATTCTATTACATTGTTAGATAGTATAAATTTTACGTGGTAACGTGACAAATATTAGAATTGACGATTAGATATTTGCGATTTTTCTTTTGATTTATTATTAGTTTTTTAAAGGAAAATGGTTTTAATTATATATAGTTTCATCATCGTTAAAAATCATCATTTGATTGTTTTAAATTTTGATGTAATTGACGGCTCATTAATTACTTTTGAAATATATCTAATAAGAAAATATATACATCTCTCTTATTAGATATACGTATATTATAAAATAATTATATCTGTCATATACATATATATACATACATATATAATAAGTTAATATACATATGTATAATTGTTAATTATTATAAAATTATATAGATATTAATTTTAGTTATAATATTTTTGTAATTTTAATTATTAATTTTAATAAATCAATTTTATTATTTTATATTAATTTTTATACATAATATTATAATACCTAATTTATATAAATACATGTATATATATGAGGTCTATTTTCTGTGGCTGAACACTTTTAGAACTTAAATGAATGAGATAGAATGTATATACATCATATACAGTGGCCTGCAAAAGTTTCTGGTCAGTGACATTTTGTACTCTAATTTACAAAAAAAAGCCAAGAAAATTTTAATCATTATTTAGTACAAGATGTAGGTAACAAAATCTTGAACTAACACTCGAGAATAATTAAAATTTTCTCAGGCTTTTTTTTATAAATTAGAATACAAAATGTCACTGACCGGAAACTTTTGCACACCATTGTATGTTTGATATTTGGCAAAAGCGAGAAAGAGAGTAGTGCAATCTAGTACAGAAATAAAAAACAGGTCTGTATTCATAGAGATGTCGATTCTTTTGTATCGACTTGTGAATATAGAAATTTATCCGTGTACATTGCGAGCGAATTTGTGAGCCAAACTCGTACGAGCTTATCGCGTGCATTAACGCAAAGTTATACGTGCGAAGCGCATCCCGAAAATAACTACTATAGCTAGCTGTCATCGATAGGTGGGTGGTTGGACTACGTCATCCCCCTTGTTGTCGACGTCGCTTTTTCTGAAATTTCATCCGTATATACGAATGACTCAAGCCGCCCGTGAAAGCGTTGAATCGTGTGGATAGGAATAGAATGAAAACGCGGAATGAAGCATTTGGTCGTTCATTACCAGTCTTTCGCCCTCGTCTCGTAGCGCGATCGCGGAAAATCAAGGCCGACTTCGTTATTTCGGGTTAATTTGAGTGTGCCAAATCTGCGAGAGTGAGGCAAAATTTTCTAAAGCTTTTCCGATTCCGCTATTTTCTTTCAATGACTGCATTCAGCAGAAAAAGCAGCTTTGCAACTGTTGTAAAATTCTTTAATATGATTTTAATCTTGCCCTTAGTTCCTCACTGGATCTAAATGTATAAACCAATTATATTCAAGAATTTCACAACAGTTGCAAAGCTGCTTTTTCTGCTGAACGCAGCCAATGTTTCAATTGCACCGATATAAAAAAGCGAAGGTTTTCTAAAAATAATATTACGATAGAATACTATTCAATTTTGCGTAATGTAAGGATTGCTTCATTTGATTAATAATTTGTAACTGTTAAAAAAAATTTTAATTACCGGGCGATGTAATTACCATCTGTGTGGTAAACACCACTCGATTAAACACTATACGACTAAAATAGCGTTGTGGCAATGATGGACGACATAGATTAATGTAGGTCATAGATCAGTGATAGGATGTTTTACGTGATAAATTATCATCGATGATGGGTTCCACTGTAAACACATTTCTTCTTTCATCAGAAATAGCATTTCTGGAAAAAATCGTCATGATTAAAAAAAAACAATTGTTTTTAGATATTTTCCATGCCACTTACAGAGAGAATGGTATAAAAACCGAAAGCGTGAAGATAAAAACTTCACGATATCTTAACGTATAAACATTTACTTCTCCTGTTCGTAATTATATGAATATCATCAAATTTATATAATAAAGCAATACAGAATGTTAGATAACCGTATTTCGTTAATTTCACAATTTTTAAGTCATATTTATTATCTTTTCCTCCTATCGCTTCGAGTTATTAAAAACATCATTAAAAATTTCAAGTTTTTTTCATATAACAGATCTCTTCTAAAATGTTCGAAATCCGTCAAAATTTTTCATCTTTTGACATCTTATGAAAAATATTACCGTTTGAAGACAATATTTAATTACTTAAGTATAGATCTCTTTGTGCGATAAAATACGCTATTCACAATGTATCGAAATTAAAAGAATGATTGGAATATGAATACATTTTTTTTTCTTTTTTTTATTAGAAGAAACAGTTCATTTTTTCGTTGATCACGAATACATAAAACATAATAATAATGTTGCCCTTTAGTCATTTTTATCAAGATCTAAAAATAGCCCTCGGAATTTCACAGTGCCAAGAAAAAGATATCCTTTGGATCATAATGGTCAAGTGATATGATCCGATAACGACGGATAAAAAATATATGGAAAAAATATACAATTCTCAAAATATGAAAATAACTATATTTTTTAATTTTTTTTCTTTTAATGAACACCTATTTATATATGTTGTCTTTTACGTTTTTGGATATATTATAGATATTATTATTAAAAACAGGAAGCTCATACATTACAATAATATTCAAAAAAAGAATTGTAATTATGAACTGACGAAATTTAGAAAGCAATAATTTAAGAAATTTGTTTGAAAATGTCCAAATGTTAGAAAAACTTCAAGATTACATTAATTGTATTTTTTTATCGTTATAAATTGGAAATGTTATTCTTATTATTGCAAAAGAATTTAGAAATAAAGAAGAAAAAGAGAAAGAGTTAAATTTGAGCTATTACTCACACACACACACACACACACACACGCACACACGCACGCACGCACGCACGCACACGCACACACATTGTATTTATATTTTACAATGGCGATGTACAAAAATGTAATTGTAAATGTATGATAATATAAAAAATGGAAGTAAATAAAAAATTTTAAATCAGCGAATTGATGCTACTACATTTTGATGGAACGACAGATTACTTGAGAAGATGCTGACCTTCGAACCGAGAGGTCCAGTCGATTATGTCAATGTGGTATGAACTCCAATGACGTTGTTCGACAAACGACTACATTGTGTACCCTCGTTTCTCTTAGTTCGTTGATGCAATATATGTATAGAGGCTTAATATAGAGGAATTATAGTATCGAGAATTTCAATCGTGCGATTCTCTTCGAAGATATCAATCGCAGAGAATATAAAAAAAAATCAGAATCATTCGTACAGAAACGTTATGCATATATTCTTTGTTAGCAATAGTCTTATTAAGGATTTTCGTTAATATGGAATTATATATTTACATAAATTTCTGTATATTCTATTTGTTCTAAATAATTCATATAAATTAATTAAACAAATAAAGAGTGTATATAACTATACAGTTTTCATATTAAAAAAATGAATGTACGATAGAGAACTTCTTAATGTTCCGAATATCTTTGAAGAAATACAAACAGTAAATTTAAAAATATATACAATTCTGTACGAACAGCTCGATTTTTTAACTAAAAGTAGATGCAATGTATTGTAAGAAAATAAAAAATGTATCTCTAATTTCAATGTAAAGAAATTAAAATAGTTATTTATCTACAATTTCATCGAAACAGAAAAATCATACATTGTAAATATTTCATTATTAATTTTTTCTTTCTCCCTTCTCTTTCTCTTTCTCAAAAGACACATTAAAACAATCTTAAAAATTCTAATAACATCACAAAAGAGTTACACATATGTTTATACTCTCTCTCTCTCTTATCTATAAATTTTAAAACAATAAATAAATATATGTTTAAAGCATTATCATCCCATGATGAAAAAATTCATCATTGCGAATTGATTAGCAACCTTGGCGAAGAGAGAGAGAGAGAGAGAGAGAAAGAGAGAGAAAGAGAGAGAATGATGCATTCTTCAGTTTCGGTTAAACTTTATCAATTAAATTACATTTATATCAATTTCAATGATGCAAGGCAACTCGAATCTCCTTTCCTTATAGGAAGGCGATACGGAAAGACAATTTTTACGAATGCTCGGTTTTACGTGGGACTCACCTGAGTGTGAATGTCCTTCATCCTGGTACACGTGTTATCAACAATGTCCCACGAATTCTGAATCTGTTCGTTGAACACGAGGCAGAGTGAGACCGGAACACGTCCGCGGCCGAGTGCTCGCACCAAATGACTAGGTGAGTCCGCGGATATACGAAGTCTGAGTCGAGCTGGCGACTTGTGCGAGGCGAACGAAACGAGAGTCACGTCGTCTCACTGGTATCCCGATGAACAAACGATCACATTTTTGATTTTCCAAAAATTCGAAAATTTATCACCTAGTGAAGAGACAAGGAATCCTCGACGATACTATGAACATTTATCTCAAGTATTCGTTCGTCATTCAGATAACTGTATCTCCTTCACGAAGATATCGTAGTGTAAGAAGATAATCACGTGCTAAGAAGTAAAGTTAATTAACTTCAAACTAATTATTCACGTATCATTTCTGATACTTCACTCACCAAATCTAAATTAATCTCAAGTGTCTTCCGAACTTTATGAAGATATTATAAAAGAAAGGAAGATTCTCGTTTAAATTAGTTTCTTAATTAAATTTATATTAGTTTCTTAATTAAATTTATTTATCAATACATTAAATACATTCGATACTTCACTGTACTTCATTATGTTTTTAATTAATGTTGAGAATGTAAAAATTAATCTTAAATTATCGTAATTATATTCATAAATATTAACTGTGAATAAAATTATTTCATGTCAATAAGACATTTTCTTTCATTATAAAAATACAATTCACGTACATGTGTACACATTTATACACATTTATACAGTTTTTACGATAATTAGAAAAGTTATAGCATAATTTATTACAGTTATTAAGACGAGATGACATGGCACAATAAATTATTAAAGTGAGATAACTAATGCTTTAAAGCAATAATGTCTGTATTATTCTTTCATTCTTTTTCTTAACCTTATACGCGTGTAGGTAATGTATATTATAAATTTTTATACTATGAATCTATACTCTCTGAGCATTAGTTGCGAATTATGTGTAAATAAACAATTTCTATGATACAATAATCCAGATAATGAATGCAGCGTTAATTAGACGGTTCTTCGCTTATTTCGTAAGCTTCTGCTTGTAAGCCTATTCAGAGTTGCAGTACGATGTCCTCTTCGCGCGGTGTTCACGGCTCATGGTCAGTCGGACACTCGGCCGTAACGGACGTCCAGGAAGTAAAGTTTCGAGAGTCAATCTTTTACAGGTTGTTTCAAAATCAATGCGTCTTAAAAACGTATGTCTTTAGAGATAAGTTAACTAAATAGACTATCATAAAATAAATAAATATGTCACCTTTTGATTTCATTTTCTACTTTTGTTTTATTTATATATTATTTAAAAAATATTATATATACATATATACTATACACGTGCTAATAATAGAAAAATTAATTTATCATGTAATGTATATAATAACATTATGTTTTTAATTGTACGATATTATACATATGAATGTACACTCAGAGAAAAAAGTCGTATCAGTAACTATAAATTTGTAGTGAAATAGCGCCTCAACTATATACATATTATTAAATTCTAATAAGAATACTA
>NW_017257106.1:60046-80762 GCF_001594055.1 Mycetomoellerius zeteki
TCCCTCTGGTGACAAAGCCGCGTACTACTCGTACTGAGCGACCCTTTAAAAATTTTTGTCTAAACTAGAAAAATGTAATTGTTATATTTATTTGCATGAAGTCCAAGTAACTATTCAATGTAGTTAAGTCACTACTTCACTACCAATTAATAGTGCATACAATTTGTTACCGTGACTATATTTTTATAATATTCAGCACTACTTTAGTTTCTATTACTTTGTAAAACTTACAGGTACTTCAATTGCAAAAGTTGCCAAATTTATAGTTGCTGGAACTATTTTGTTTTCTCTCAGTACATATGAAAGAACATACTACCGTGTCATTACTATAAGAGACGTGTGTCATAATGTAACGTTCCTTTTCATATATTTACTTTCATAGAATTAACAAAAAAAAAAATAGAATAATTGTAAGAGAATTATTATTTTTAACCTAGTTTCCTTTATCATAATACTTTTATATCATGATAAAGAAAACTAGTTTAAAAATAACAGTTCCCTTTCTCTATTATTATGTTAATAGTCGAGTTAATGGCGTGATAATTCATATGCTACTCACATTTTTCGTCACCGTTTGGACGATCCTGTAGAAACAAGCACCGAACTAACGGCGAATAATTCCGCGTACTTCGCTTGCGTGGGCTCGCTAATTTACACGAGCAGACGACACGGATTTATTAAAGCTAAATTTCTCTAAATTCTAAAGAAAATTTTCTTTCCAGTGGAAAACGCAAAAATTTACGTTCCTATTCTTTCGTGTCTAGCCTTAATAAATAATGTACTGTATCTAGTCTCTTTTCCCACAAATTGCTCTTATTCTCTTGATTTGTCTACAAACGGTTCTGTTTTATTCTTTCTTTCTGTCTTTCTAATTTCTCTCTTTTTGATCTCATCTCAAAGAAAATTCATAAATATGGCGAAGCAATGCTTTTACAATATAGATATTATTAATGTTATTATTTTTTTATCCGAAGAATTGCCACTTTTTAAAGCACAAAATAAAGAAACTTTGTTCGTAAATTTCAGGTTGATAGATTGAGTATTTAA
The DNA here is from genome assembly GCF_001594055.1 of Mycetomoellerius zeteki. Taxonomy (NCBI): domain Eukaryota; kingdom Metazoa; phylum Arthropoda; class Insecta; order Hymenoptera; family Formicidae; genus Mycetomoellerius; species Mycetomoellerius zeteki. Next base: position 61,094 of record NW_017257106.1, read on the forward strand.
GATAACTATTTGATTAAACGCACATATTTGTGTTAAAGATAAACAACTAAATACAATGATTAATACAAATGTAATAAAGATAACTAAAATATTCGTAATAAACTTTCTGAACACTAGAGCAGTAGAGCAAAGATCAAAAGCCTAGGATGTATAAGATTTAGTTAATTGTTTCTGTGATTTGTTTGAATTACCGGAAAGATCATTGTTACTATTATTATTGAAAGTTGTATGATTTTAGTAGCCCGATATCATCTTATCATCTACAAGATTCGAGATCAATGAAATAACGCGTGTAAATCAACTTATTCTTCCTGCTTTACGATCGAGAGAAACGAGCGTACTTCGTCTGAGATTAAAAAGTTCGTCGTCGTCAACGGGGATGAAGTCCGGTGGATATTCAGGAGTACAACGCGAGAGTGCTATTTGACTGTGAGCCAAGCCGGCTCTGTTGACTCGGTTTCTTTTTATACCGTACGGTTTAGCTACGGCATTATTGCGCTATTACTGCCGGGTGTTGGGCATTGTTGAAGCAGTTTGGCGGAGAGGAGAAAAGGTAACTCCGGCAAATGAGGCCGTTGTCCACCGGTCTGCTCGTCGGATGAAAATCCGGATAACTTCGTCGCGTGTGTATACGTTTGCAGTATAACATCTTGGTTCGCTGCCAGGTATGTACTCTTTACAGCTTTAATTCGACTCGAATTAATTGTAGCCACCGCGCGACTCCGCGTCGTAAACATTTGCCGTCTAGAACAGCGGAGTATGGCATTAATTGCTCGCACGTGTACTTGCATAGCGAAGTGTTGCTCATGTGTTTATCGATCAAATATGACATGTGAAAACGGAAAACGGCCGCGATTTTAAATGCATAGCAACGTTAAGGGAGAGTTTCATTAGGAACTGTAAATTAATACGCAGATTATTTTTACTATCTTTTATCTTTAAGAATAATTATAGTAAACTGTACTCTCTTAAAAAAATATATTCGCGCGCGCTATTCATTTCTTATCACACTTTTATTATTATACTTTTATTATTATACTTATTATTATTTTATTTTTTTCACTTTATTCTTTCATATTTATATTCTCATTATATGACTGTAAATAAAAGGAGCATAGAATTAAATGACCAAGCAAGAAATATAAATTCATAAATACACGACTAAATCTAAACCTAAAATATATTTGAATATATCACTGGAAACGTTATCTGTGTAAGCAAATAATAAATACGGATATTTTCGATCGTTTATCTATTCAGGTTAGATATGATAAGAGTATAAACGAGAATAATATTATTTACGTTCAATTTGGAGACAATTTGGATCTTGTAAACGTGATGTTTAATTTTGAACAAAATTGATGTCATGTGACTATGTTAGATTATAATTTTTACATATATGTTAATTAAAAATTAAATATATCTTGAACACACAATGATAAAGTACAGGAATTCTACTTAATTTTTTGCGTGCGCCTATGGGGAGGTCACCATATATACGTTCGTGTATATATTAAATTGCAAGATAATTATTTACAGGCGCAAAGTTATTTCTTGGCCGCGACAATCCTGCATGTAAATTCTATATTTCGGTCCAATATTTCATCTGTTATATTTAAAATTTCTGTTATTTATTTCATAGTGTGTGTTTTAAATTAAAAAAGCGATAAATTTTCCTCATTTTTTTATTGTCAGAAACACGATTACATTTTTATTCTAACTTACAAACGCATTTTATATTCTCGATTCTTTTTACTCACATTACTCACAGAGAAGATGTACGTTTTATTTTATATTATATATTAAATATTTAATATACAATACAATATATAAAACTACAAATATGATTAAAGAAGAGAAAAGAGAGAAAAGAAACAAAATTATAAAGTAAACTTATAAATAAAGATAGAAAACATTGTATGGCAGTTCGTGCCGAAGAAATTAAAACTAAAGTAAAAACATGTAACTGATTTAAATTTAGACAGATACAATAGGTCAATGAGCCGACTTTGCCATTTTGGGTCAACTAATCTATTTGTGTCTTAATTTTTTTCTCCGTCTCTCCCGTCTGTATCAATCTTCGAAGTCACTGATTTTCTCATATATCACAGTATTTCATTAGATAATTTTGTCACATAATGGTTGAACAAACTCACAACTTATGTAGCAATCCCATCCTTTTTCATCGTACTTTTTATTTGGAAAAATTTGTTTGGACATTGTATTTCGAAATACCCTTCAGTCACATAAATGAGTTGTATGAGATTATTATGTACTATATACATATAACTATACATATATATATAATTTATGAGTAATTTATTATCATCATGTTTAATTTATTATCATATTTAGTAACGGGCAGAACGATTTTTCAGGTCAAAAATTAAAACGATTAGTCTCTAATCAAAAATATAAAGCTAATGATAGTTCTTGAATTATTATGCGATGAAAGAAGAAGAGGATCTTATGATATTTGAAACTTGTATTTAACAGTGTATTATCTACGTGTAAAATATAGTATTAATGATTTTTATAAAAAAGTTTGAGAACATTAAGATTAATGTATCAATGAGATTTGTATTCTGTGATTTTAGTTGTAATTGAAGAATTTAATGTAAAATTTACTTAATTCTAATTTGTAAAAAATCAACTTATTTAATTCGCACAGAATTAATGATCTCTAAATTGGACAAATTGTTAAATGGTTTTTACATTTTTGAAAAACAGAGCAGAGCCCCTATTCTTGAAAAGAAACGTATACGAAAAACTAGGGAAATTCTACAGTATACGTAACGTACATTATAGTATTCCTTTAGTTTTTCGTATACGTTTCTTTTCAAGAATAGGGGCCCTGATTGGCATCTTTTTTCTTATTGTGTCAAAACTCGTCTCAATTTGAATTTCATTTATTTCAATTAAAAATTCCTCACTAAGAAAAGTTATTATCGAATTCGCATAATTATTAATCTGAGCACCAAATGACAATTTTTATCCTTTCACACAAAAAGCTTTCTGCGATCTAATTGGGTTCGATTAGGAGTTTAATGTAATAAAAAAATTTAATTGTAATGTTTATGAAGATCAGTGACATAATGATTTTTTATATTTTTTTATTACATTCATTGGAATGAAATCCAATATATGTTAAAAAAATCGTGGATTTTGATTTACATGCTTATGGAGATTTAGATTAGTGATGTAATGTTTTTTAAAAACATTTTGATTTTGTGAACACCTGTCGACGAAAAGAATCTCACGGCGACTGATTGCCGAACAATCGATGAGAATGAGAACGAGGATTAGTTATGATCACGCGTGTCGCGCGTGCGATAACCGATTTTCTATTAGGTATCGAGGTACAATTGTGGGCTTCCTGGGCAATAGCTTCCTGCGTACTTTCGATAATGCTCAGTGTATGTGAACCGCGCGCTTCTTACATCTACGTGGAGGGTGGCTTACCGTACCGGCGCGCGATCACGCACAAAGTAAAAGCGAGCTCAATTGTTCGTTACGTGTCTATTGAACTACCAACGCGACCGAGATTGGGCTTGGCATTATCTTCAGTGATATCCTCGCGAAATTCGCGTGCGTCGGAGTCTCCAATCGGTTATTGAGCTCTATTCGAATGACGATTACGACGCGCAATTGATTGCCGGTGTGTGCGTGACTAGCATGTCGTGAAAAATGACTTGATATCGATGTTACATATCGATTTTTCATGCGATTACTTAATACTTTCACATGAGTATACGTGCGTCGATTTAATTTACTATTACGAGGTGTTTAAGAAATATGTTTGTTTTACACACATCTTATTAATATCTTTATTCTCTCTCTTTTTCTCTCTGCTCTTGTCATTAATGATCTAATGAAAATTACTTGTACCATTACAATGTAATTATCTTAACATTTTCACTACAATTTTTATGATTCCACTACGACTTATCCTTTATTCCTATAAATTCTTATAGAAAATGATCATCTTATAATAGAGTAAAAATAATAAGGTCGTAATGAAATATAATTTTAAAAAATAATTAAAAAAAATTTTATTTTGACATATGCATTAAAAAGTGTATTTCAAAAAACTGTATTGCTATTATACGTTGTAAGCTCTTTTAAAAAATGTGACTCGGAATAGTAGGTATTACATTAAATTCAATCGTAATTAAAGTCGTAAATTTCATTGATCCACTAATGAAATTTTAAGCTGTTAAACTTCTACACAAAAATATACTAATTTTGTATAAATGTTGACTTTTCCCGAAAGAAGCTCTTTTATGATGATACAAAAATGATATAATCATTGAAATTTTGAACATTAAAAATATTTAAAAAATAGGAATATATTACCAGCGTCTCTTTCTGGGTATTAAGACGCATATTTTATGGATAATATCTTACTCATGAAAACTTTATAATAAACCAAAGGTAAGAGTCCTCTACATCATCGGCTGCGAAGACACGGCGTAATGCGCCTGCAGAGTCGAATCTTAATCATTTGTATTGTTTATAGAGGCAAAGGATGGTCACTCATTAATATTACAAACAGCACGAGAATACTGTCTGACCCCAAGATTAAATCAATGGTACGTCAGTCGATGTCTCCGAAGTGACCTCCGGGTTATTCGATGTGATAGGAAGGAACACGTGTAACTAATTTTATAACGTTATTATTTTTATATCTCGTTTAATTAGTAATTTGGTGAGAACTTTGTTGCATAATGGTACCACACCGAGCTCCGTTGCTAGGCGGTTTGCTGAAAATCACGCTTATTGTCGAATGTGGGAGAAATCCGACTAAATTCCGAAGCATAGATCCGAAGTGATGCAACTGTCATATCTAAGTTAAACTAATCTGTCTCCTAGTAAAAAAAAAACGAAATAAATGTAAAACTATATTACTGCACACTGATCGTATATATCTCATTACTCGTTATGTTGTCCAGTTTCTTCGCGAAGTTTCATGATGAACGTATCGTTCGGAAATCGGCTGGTACCAGATACTCACCTAAGAACCGGCAATTCACTCGCTTTTATTTTTTCACGCGGGAGTCAAACCATTCGTTTCCTTTTTGATTGGCGATAACGCGTTTGAGAATAACGCCATAATCGTGCGAGAAGATATAGCGATCGCAATTTGTTTGCGTTCCTCCCACTAACGAGCATCCTGTTGTCTATATGTATACAATCGCGCATTGCTTGTATAAAAATCGTGCAATTGTGCATTACAATTGCGCACAACTGTTGCGGAGACGTCGTCGCGACTGCAAGAACATTTCGGACCACTTCATCCGACAGAACGAGACGGCGTGTCTTTTACCCTGACCGACACCTCCGGCGACGACGGCGACGACGGCGACGACATCGATTCCTCGAAGCGAGACTTCGATGTGATCGTGACGTAGCCGTGGCAAGAGGAGCGGAGAGGACTTTGTGGTAGGGACCTCAAACTAGTTGTTTTGATCTCTTTCGACGAACATATCGCAAGAGTTCTCCTGCCATAGTAACACGGCTGACGTCAACGTGGCTACGTGCCTCTCGTTTACTTCGGCCACTCAAGTCTCCCTTGTCCATCCAAATCTTATACTTCTTCCCATCCGCATGTCCGTCGTGGAGACACCCGCCATGCCGCATCTGTCACGCTCTTGATTACGTTACCAGAGATATTCGTTGCGCGGAAAACCGATATTTGCAAATCTGAAAATCTTTCGCGCTTTCTTTAAAATCTGAAGCATCACTATCCAACGGGATAGTGTACACAGGGACGGTATTCACAGACGATAGCAAAATTCAAGAGAATATTTGATCCTGCCCGAAGGCTTCATTGCTGCAGTCGCGGAAACGTTACTTTGCGAAAATTTACAGAGGACTATCACAAGCGAGGAGAGAGATAGTTCCCACGCTACTGGCGCGAGGAATCCACTACGAGAATAGATGAGCAACATCCCTTCCTCGAAGAGGAATTCGAAGGTTCACAGGGTGAGTTCCGTTAGTTTCCAGATTTACATGTCATTACAGAAAAGAGTTGTGCGAGAACTCTTACTTCTCACGACTTCTCCAAAGAAATCTATAACATCTTTCTTTTAATTATAATAGTACAATTTTTTTAACACGTTGATTATCAATTAGACAACTTCGTTTCCAAAGTTATTTTTATACCAGTATGTTATTTTAATATGTTTTTTAATTATATTTATATTCTTCATTAAAAAATTCAGAATAAAATTCTTATTTTCTCCTAAAAATAATCAAATCGGCGAACAGTTAGAATCTATCTATAGATCGCCAACTATGAGTTGATTAGTATTTGGTAGACGTGTTAAATTATTCAAGAATAATACTAACAAAATGAATGAACAAATTGTGCGACCATGTGACGAAACTGTAATGGATGCATTATTAACAACGCGCTGTATCCGCGCTCACAGAAATATTACATTCGGCGTTCTCGCCAAAAAAAAAAAAAAAAAAAAAAAAGGGGAGGTGATTATATCTTTTCCTATCCCTCACTATACTAAGGAAAGATCGAGGTTTCGCGGAAATTGAATTTCCGAATGAATTTCAATATGTACATGCTCTGAGATGCTCTTCGATAAATTTGGTAGCAATTTTTAGAAAACATCTATTAATCAAAATTGCGGATGTACTTTAATGCGCGCACATGGGAGCGCATTTATTTAAGTGATAAATCGTTTCGTTTTTCTTGTCTTGCAAGACCAGACAGGACCCGGCCGTTCAATTATAGTTCATTGATTAATATTATTGTAGCACTAGTTTTTTCTAATTCTTTTCCTCATTATTTATATATTTTTATCATTTTATATTTTTTTGGTCCTATATATGTATACAAAGCGTCTCGAATTATCTTAAAATTGTAATTATCTTTTATATTTATTTTTTAACTATTATTATAATTTTTTAATTGCTTTTATAGTTTTTATTATTTGATCTAGCAGCGCCAAGTGTTTACTTCTTTAACCTTTCGTGGTAACATTTGAATGGACAAGATAACGCAATTATGGATTGTATTCTTTATTTAATTTGGTATAGGACTTGGCGCCAGTTGATATCAAATTTTTTTTACGAATGATACATAAAATTTTGTGGAATTTAATTTTGCGCTAGTTTTGGCGCCAATTTTTTATACGAATGATACATATCATTTGAATTAAGTAAATAACAAAGATAATACCACTTGGGTTTTACTTTTTAATTTGATAGAATTTAACTTGATTAGTTAAGATTGTAGCATCTGGGTTTTAATTTTCTATTTGATAAATTAGTTTTTTTCGAGAAGTAATAATTTTTGACAAAGAATTAAAGCTGCCATTACTTGGGTTGGAATAAAAAGACCTTCGATAAGAATATCCTTGAAGAAAAATTAAAATTACTATTAATTGGGTTGGATACTAGGTTTTATTCGAGAAGTACGTATTCTTAACGCCTTTTTTTACCTTTTTTAAAAAGATAATGTATGTACAGAGCGTTTCGAATGTCGAATTAAGAGATCACTTCTTTAAATGATACTGCAGGTTCAATCAAAATTGATTAAGATTGTTAACGCATCGCACTTAAATAGCTTTGTTATTAAATATCGAGCTTGGACATCAAAGGAAAATTTCAATGTACTGAACACATAATTGGTAACTTTAACAATTAACGAATCCCTTGATTGCTTTCAATTACACTATTACAGCATTCGTATAAAAGTTCTTTTCTTTGAGATTTCTGTTATCTTATATTATAGTACATAATATATTATATGTATAATATAAAATTTTATATATATTTATATTATATACATATATATCGACTATATATATGTGTGTGTATATGTATGTGTTTGTGTACACAACATACACACACACTCTACTATAAATAAGAATATGTATAAGATAAAAGAATGTCAAGAAATTAAATTATATATATATATATATAATCTAAATTATATATATTCTTATATCTTTTATCTTAAACAAATTTTTATTTATAATTAATTTTTAGAGAGAAAAATTTTAAGGGTTATCGGTATACGATAAAGACGATACGATTTAGACGTGTAACAGATATAAAATTTGGACACAACATTATCTGCACATAAAGATAAATATTTATTATTAGTTAAGAAATATCGCCAATTACGGTTTCCATTACGATAGGGGAATATCATTATATATTTCCAGTTAATTAGTCCCTGTCTTTCGGCTGTGACAAGTATATAAAGTCGGCGTAACGCGATCCGTCGGGGAAACGCGAAAGCCACATATGCGTTTCCACTACAAGATCTCTGAGTGACTACATCAGGTAAGCGCACGCGCGTGTTTATCTGTGGTTTCTGCATATACCTATAGTACAGAGTGACGAATTGCTGTCAGATGTTAGCACGATTAAGCTCTGACAATACCTCGTGGTGTACGCGGAAGCGCGTTTCGACTCTATCGCGGCGATGATGAAGTCGTTACTCAAATTAAGGGAGGAACCGACGAGACACATCGAACGACGGCATCGCTCCGTGCGAGACGTTCATTTTCATTCGGTCGAGTTTGTCGAGCGGTTTATCTAATGCGGCTGACCAGTAGTGGAATTCTGTAATTCGTTATGCAGTCGTTACGAGTTCATAACGACAGTTGCGCAGCTTTTTTACCATATAAAATATCTGCGCGGCTGTCGTTATGAGCACATAACGATTGCATAACGAGTTACAGAATTCCACTACAGGTCCTGTTGATTTTGTGTATCCGAATAGCGTATTAACGACTCGCGATTTTGTGACGTATCTTCTATCTTTCTAACGAGTCATAAGGCAATCAAGTTTTTCCTCCGTGTCCGTATAAAATGATGCTCAGTATAAATACGAGGTTGTTGTTTAATATCTCCCCGAGAAGCACGAAATTGAAGCAGAAATGAACGTTATTCATGAATAATGCGCGAGCTTGTTATTGCCGTTGATTTTCATGCGTCATTAATCGCTTTCGAAAAGTATCTTTCCAACATAATTGGAGAACAATTGGATGGAGACGTGCTTTTTGTCAGTCGCATACCAATCGAGACGCGGATCGGTCATACCGTTGCGTATAAATAGTCGCAGGAGAAAGAGAGAGAAAGAGAAAGAGAGAATGCTGACATTGGTGCGTGATTGGTCTCTGAGATCAAAAATCTCATAGCGAATTCGATTGGACGCACTCAGTACGCACTGATGCACATTAAAGCCGTCGTACACAAAATAACGTAAAGATATGTTTATAAATAAACATAGAAATCGATTAAATTGTGAAATACTCAATAAATCATATTTTATTGTATTATTAGATAAAATGTGTATTTTATAATACAAAATATTTGCATTTCATTTTTATACTCAAATTAAATCAGTGTACAACGGCTTTAATATGCACCAGTGCGCACTAGTGCTTCCAATCGAATTCCCATCAATGAGATTAAGAGCCGCGCACAAAAAAAAGTCAATTTTAAAATATTAAAATATTTTATTCTTGTCTCCATTTTTTAAGAGTCTCCATTTTACTTGAAGATGTTTTAAGCTTTTTCAATAAACAAAACACTATGTGTTTGGATTTAAAACACTAAAACGATTAAAATTGACATATCTTTTATTATTGAACATCTGTTTTGCAAAGATGTTTTAAACGTAAACATTTTAAATACTACACTTTTTACAGTGCAATAAAAGGGAACAGGGAATAGAGGATAAAAGTTTCAATTTATTAGAAACTATGTATTCCACAGTACATAATTTCTGATAGCCACAGTACATGATTTCTTGAAATTCTTCCTTTGATTGTGCGCAGCTACTTATTATGGTTGAAGGATCCCGCGAGTGTTGATGGTGCGTGCGTGCCGTTTCTCGACGCAATATTCGAACTACGAAGTCGGAAGTAAGAATTGTGAGCTGTAGCAGATTGATTAATAAATAGACCGATTATGTTATCTGAAACCTTGCGATAACAACACCATTATTGATATCATTCCGCGATGATCATCCTATTGTCTCTCCAGGTGCAACTTGTTTTCGATATCTATATATCTATATATCGAGGAGATATTCGTCGACCATTACGTCCATTGATATCATAGGTGCACATCGTTAGCAAACATTTTAACAATTAAAGAAATTTTAGAAATTTTTAATGAATAAAAGGTACAGACCACTAATTTTAATGATTAGGCAGATTTTTATGGTTTGTGAATAACAATTACACAGTTTATAAAAAAAATTGTTTTTCAATTACTTTGGACCGGACTACGTGTCTCTTATACATTTTTGGATGTTGAAAATGATGTCGCAAGCGAAAAAATTCTGGCTCATCAGATTTCCAAGATAATTGAGGTTTAATATGTAAAAAATGTTTTTTTTTGGCGATATATTTTACATTTTTTTTATAAAGAAGGTGAATGTTATCAAAAGTTGAAATTTTGATCAGAAGTCATGAATGTATTGTTCATCTCCTCTAAAATGCATTTTTTTTTTATTTCAACACCTGACTTTTTAGCCATGTTATGAAGGATTAAGATAGGAACTATTTCGGGGAGTTATTATATGGGGACTCCGGCAGCATCATATGTGCATTGCGGATTAATTTTTTAAGGTCACATTTTGATAACTGTATCTTAACACTTTTATGCACAGAATTATGAGACTAATCCACTGGTGTAATGAAAATACATAATTGCTTTAAAAAAAAAATACGAAATTTATAATATGCAACTACATATCTTTTTTATGAAACAATTCTCTCTCTCTCTCTCTCTGTCTATAAGTGTTAAGGTACTGTTATCAAAATGTGACCTTAAAAAATTAATCCGCACATACACATATGACGCTGTCGGAGTCCCTATATAATAACTTCCCGAAATAGTTCCTATCTTTAATCCTTCATAACATAGCTAAAAAGTAAGATATTGAAATAAGAAAAAATGCATTTTAGAGGGGATGAACAATTCGTGAATTTTGATCGAAATTTAAAGATAATGTTCATTTTCTTTATAAAAAAATGTCAAATATTGCAAAAAAAACATTTTTTACATATTAAACCTCAATTACCTCGGAAATCTGACGTGCTAGAATTTTTTCTATAGTTTTAAAGGATCGGAAAAAAACTCAATTTTTCCGCGGATTTTTTCAGTTTTTTTCCCAAAGGTAGAAAAATTCATTTTGGAAAAATTCACGCGTGCTCGTAAAACCTACCACGTTTGCTTCTCGGTTTTTTCCGTAAAGAAAATAATTGCGTATAGAATACACAGCGGAATAAGTTAACACAAATTTTAAAATTGTATAAAAGATTGAGGTCGCAGATAATGTATTCAATAAAACATATAAAACATACACTATTGCACCATTAATGTAAGAATTAAAAATATAGAATCCAAATATCATGTTTATATGATAATAGTAGGTCTAGAAAATAATTTGGATTTAAACTGAATTCGTAACAAAATATTTGAAAAGAAATAAACTATAAAGAAACACTTCAGGAGTTCATTAGACCGGAGTGTGGCAAACTAGAGTTAAAGATCTACTTAAGTTTTCCCATGTACTAAAGGAAGGTTAGATTAGGTTTTATATAAAAATAGAAGGATAACTAAAAAATTTTAATAAAAATAATGCTACATAATTTCATAGATCGCATTAATTTTATAAAGGAATTTAGAAGTTACTTATTATGTCTTTTACATAGCAAAAGTAGCAATTTTTCCAAAAAACCCAATTTTTCGGAAAAAAACTGAAATTTTTCCGGTTTTTTTTCCAACAATTTGAAAAAAGCAGTTTTTTTAAAACTATAATTTTTTTGCTTGCGGCACCGTTTTCAATATCCAAAAATCTATAAGAGACACGTAGTCCGGTCCAAAATAATTTTTTACTGTAAACTAGTGTTATGCTTTATTGTGTCTGAAAAATGATTTTACAAAATAAAATAATCCTTCTAAAATAAAGCTTATTTCTATATTACTATTTAGTATAGTATCGTACAAAAAAATATTCGCGATAAAAACATTTAATTTTTAATCTTTTAAATTTAATTGTCAATCTTGTAAACACTCCCCAAGAATATAAATAATTATATATATATGTAGGATAGGAATCTTTCGTTAAAATTGTCTAACGATTTGCACGAGTGAATTGCACCGTTTGCTTAAAGATACATTTAATGCTATTACGAAACTAAGGCATCCTAATGCGCTCCTTTAATGCATTTGAAGAGGACCAGAGCAATTTTCCGGTCTGCATAATTGCGATCTTCATTTAATACCATCGCGCAGGCATTATCTTCCAACGTATAGTTTGCAATAATAATTCTACACTACAGTAAAAACGACAGGATGCATAATGAAAGGGTGGGGCATGCTTAAATATAAAATAAACAGGATGTAATGAAAATGAAGAAGAGGAGAAGCTCCCTCTCATTTCATAAAGCTCTCAAGTCATTCTCGTGATCGACGGACAAAGGATCACTTTGTTTTTCATGTATTTTCTTCGTTTTCAACTCTCGCATTACTTTACGCGCGATAACGCGCAGTTAATATTATCGTTGTTAAGAGTTCTATTCTATCCTAGCTTCGTTGTTATTATAGTATATTCGAACAAACGCGCTTCAGCGATGTCTTTATTTAACCAGGATGCGATGCGTCGACATTTAATTGCTGGAATTAATAATCCATTATAATGCGATAGGTATTTAGGGTATTTATACCTGATGAGTTACGTGACGCGCAATTTTGCCCGCGGATGAACATTCGAAATGAATTTCATATATTTCTCTTCAACACTTTATAATGAACAGGAATTGCAATCTGTGTAAGCAACAACTATGCAAACTGGAAATATCATGGATCGTTTATTGGGATGAGAAATAGAACCGGATTAGTAATAGAATTAAAAAATTTCACTAATATCACAAATCCGTTCTTGTATATTTGATTAAAATTACCAAAATTTCATAAAATATTTATGGCAGATTATGAATATTTGTTTATATCATTTTTCAGTATTACAACGTGTATTTGTGTGACTAAGACCTTTCAACAATCATGTGGGGCGCTTTGTTGGAATCGTTTTTATTTCTCTTTATCCTGAAATTATTTGTCGCTATGGGAAATACATATCCAATTACTGGTTCAGATATGGAACTCTCAAGGAATAATAACATAATGACGTCCATAAACGATTCAGCCGCATCTGTTACGCCTTACACGTGTGTTTACATACCACCGAATTTAGATTTTTGTAAATTCATCAGGTAAGTCACGGAAAGTTGGAAGAGTTAGAATTCACTATTTGTATTTTCCAATTTTTATAAATACATCGACGAATTACTTTTTTCTTGTTCTTCCTGCTTTATCTAAAGAAATATTCATTATATTTTTCTCAATTAAGGTTGAGAAAAGAGTATAATTAAATACACTGAAACCTCCTGATTAATTGTAAATACACCTTTCTTTTAGTTAAAAACACCAAGAGTATTAAAATTTTAATATAAGAATACTGAAATGTAAAAAATTAATAAATGTTGACAAATAATGGTCTCTATTATTTATTTTTCATTAATAAAAGCTTCATTACAAATTTATTACAAATTTTATGATTAGAAAAGTTGCATATTTTTAAAAGTTGTATTAAAGAAAACTTTGATCTATAATTTACAGTTTATACAGTTATAAATCCAAAGAAAATCTTTGGAACTCAGAGCACAAACTATCAGAAAATAAAAAGCGCAAGTTAATGGAGAGTAATAAAATGTACTTTACATCACGCCCATCGATGCATGTCCCAGGAGCAAAAAAATTTCGAAACCATCCATTTGTAAAAACTATAATATATGAAATACAAAGATGCATACCGCCGAGGTAAGAATAAATGAATATACCGCAAATAAATAGTAGCATATTTATAAATAATTACGTTTTATGCATCTTAATGATAACGCGAAACATAATGTAGTGATATGTAATCAGCTTACATAGTGCTAATACGAGAAAGTGCAAGAAACAGAGTATAGTAAGAGAGAACTAAGAAGATATTTATTCCATTTTGCAGATTGCCATTTGTTCTACCTTGGTGCACCGATGAAGATCTCTCCGATAAGAAGAACGAAATCCGCCGGCTTTACCCCTTCATGATAGATGGTTTTTCAAAAGCAACGTACGAATTTCCTATGTATGATTTTTTTAAACAAAGTCGAGTGATGCCAAAATCGACATAATTTGACGTACACATGTTGTGAAAATTGACGAATTTAAATGATCATTAACAATCATGTCTAAAGCCTGGTGATATTAGATAAAAAGATACTCTTATTCAGTTTTATTATTTTATCATTTTTATCGAGAATATCATTGATAAATCCATAATGTCAAAAGGAACAATAAAAATAACACACGTAATACAAAATTTATATACATATAAGTATATATAAGAATTGAAGAGTATATACATTTCGCAAAGATTGACATAAGTTGAAAGAATGATTGAGCGTACATAATTTAACGAAAGACTGCAAAGTGAGACGTAATTAAAAATAAAAAGTTTCTTTAGCATTAAGCAGTGAGAAATTTTTCAGCATTGTAATAGATGGTAATAAAAAGCAAAAGTAATGCAATAATGTAATTGTTAGTTCTGCCGTTGTTTAATATAACAATACTTTTGATAGCAATATTAATAAAAATAATAAATCAATATTATACCTTTAATATTATGTATCAAATTTTATAATAATAATAAAATAATCTTGTATAAATCCTAATGTAAAATTATCCTCGTCATCATAATAAAAAAAATTGGGAAATATTAAAGCTAAATATCTTAATATTATTGATTTTTTGTCAATCATGCTTTACGAATTAATTTTGTATTTAAAAGATATATATATGTAAAAAAATGGAAACATATAAAAATGAAAGAAAAAAAGTAGGCTTTAAGGAGTCAGTGCGATAAATGATGCGCGATTAATGTAAAAATAAATATATAATTTAATAAAATTTATTTGCAATGCGATGTTTCTGCGTTCTAAAGATGAAATTCTCATCACATACATTTTAAATTATTTGTGAGTTACCAAACTTGACTTTAAATGATATTCAAGATACACACAGTTTAACACAGTTTAGCTCATCAAACTTTAAAACTGTATTAGGTAACAGATTTATACTTACTTTTAGACTGTGATTGGGTACTCTCACACTTAGACTGTAACATGATGTATATAATGCAGATCAATGCTTCATAGTCTTTTTATTACATACTGAAAATGACCAAAAAATATAATTGAAACATCTATGTATATTTTTAAATTGAATTATATATTTATTTTTATATTATATATATATATTTGCGTATCATTTACCTGCCGATTATGTAAAGCCAACTATTTCTCTCTTTCCATTTTAATTATCAGGAGTTCTATTTGCTTATTAATGTGAAAAAAAAATATATATACGAGGGTCGTTTGAAAAGTTTTGAGCCTCAACATGAAGATGGCATTACTCAAAACCATTCTAGTACTACAATCGTACATGCTTTGGAAGATACCTGTGAAAATTGTAGTCATTGTGGACGCTCAGTTGTTGTTTGACAGTCATTTATGCCAGTTGATATCAGTGATTTTGTAAAAATGGAAAAAATCGAATATACATTTCCAAAGCTCGGTTAGAGCGGTTTAAGCGAAACGAGTCGGATTTTTTGCGTCGATTAATAACTGTTGATGAAACTTGGATCCACTACTTCTTCACTTCTAAGACGAAGGAACAGTCAAAACAGTAGATTACATCTGTAGAAGCCTATTTTGCAGAGCAAGACGCCAACTATTATTTGAATGGTTTAAAGGGATGAGAGCATCGCTGGGAAAAGTGTATCGACTTAAAAGGAGACTATGTTGAAAAATAAAACTGAATTTGACCGAAAAAATACTTGTTTCTATGTTAGGCTCAAAACTTTTCAAACGATCCTCGTATATCTAATTATAAAAATATTTATATAATAATATATGCCTTGAATAATATCTTATACCAAGAAATGCATGTATAATTACATTGTGTTCTTAATTATGTTCTACTTTTATCTTTTAATTTCATAACCTTACCAAAAATAACAATAGTAAGGGAACGAGTGCATTTGAAAGTAATATTAGAATATGTATGATGAGATATCGGAAATTCTATAAGAAACAGTGTTGAAGATGGCAGACTATGAAATTCGCGGTGATCTGTGGAACACTACGATCAGAAGAGAACATATATCGGATAGTTCTGAGAAAAATATAAGGCCATTTACAGGTTCACAGGAGAGTCGATGAAGGCGAGAATGACCGATGATGCGCAATAAAGGAAACGTGAGATATCTTACGGTGCATCCCTGATTCGAGTACGAGCTGTTATAAACGACACACGTGCTAAGAAAACCGCCGTTATACATAAAGCACCGAACGTGATAGGAATTTCGGCTAAATGAATGAATATTGCTATTCATTTGAACTAATCATTTTGACTAAATTAGTCATTAAATTAAACAGATTTATAGTTGCACTGTTATTAAGAAGTTATAATTATGAGATTTTGAAAAAGTTAAAAAAGTTTATATTTATATCCTTATTTACATTTTAAATATCTTCATTTATTATGTTGCGAAACGCGATACCGAAAACCATGTAATCAGTGCATTTAAATTAAAAAAGATACATATATTGCAACATTGTTAAATTACTTATATGTTAAAATATTTTCGCGTACTATTTTATCATACTTTACATATAACTCAATAAAGATTTCTTTAAATATATGTTTTTATTATTAATATATGGTTTTTATTATAGAAGATATTGATAGCCAGCTAAATCTCTCGACTTCTGAACTTCTGACAAAGGACTTCAATAATATATTCTACATTATGATTAACATGTTTTGAAGTTTAAACTTCTCATCTGAAAAAGATAATGTAAACAAAGTTAATTAGCAAATTGCAAAAACGGCACCGATTAAAACTGGGATTCCAATTAAAACTGAACTTGGTCTTTTATCTAACATATGTTATTAATTATTTTGTGAAGTAGTAAAAGGCATGCTTTCTTGAATATAAAATCAACAAACAAAAAATCTAGAATTATAAAAATTATTTTTATTTTATTGCACAAAGATTTTGATATAAAGATTTTGGTATCATAAGAGATATTAATTGTACGGAATAATAAAAAGTATAAACTTAAAGTTTGTCTAGAATAAAAAAGCACTAAAGATTTCCAACTAATCAAACATATTGCAGTTACATGTTTTAATTCTAGATTTTAGTCTCTTTTGTAGAAGCATGTAATAATAAGAGTTTGCCATCCATGTGCAAAAATAATTTTGCCGCTTTAGAAATGTACATATGAAGTTATTTGTATTTAGGAATCGACTAAAAAAAGGAGACAAAAAAGAAATTGTGCTATATATACTTGAATTAGGCTTTAACTTTTTCTATTTTAAATTCTTAAAACTAGAAAAAGAGTAAGTTAAATCAAGGTTAAAGTTGAAAACAATTTTATTGCTCACATCGCTGATTGACCAATTTAATATAAAATTTTCTAATTGGTGGTGTATACTGGAAAATTTATAGGCATCGGCTGATGTGAATAAATGTATGCTATCGGAACTAACGGGACTATATTCTATTAAAGTTAATTTATATTGATAAAAATGAACAGTAGAGAAAGACAATTTTAATGAAGATGCTGTCAACATTTGGTTCTGGGTTTGGCTGATTGTGTGCTATATACGCATTACACGCTCGCTATATACGCTTTTGCTCCTTTCTTCCTTTATAAAGAAAAAAACCAAATAAGAAAACTATAATTAAAACTCTTTTTTTTCTTTCTTCAAAAAAGGATTAATAAGACAGTTTGAAAATTTGTTATTAATGACTCATTGGAAATATTACCTTCTGCCTTCTCTAATGAGAATAGGTATTCCTAATATTTGGAAGGGTACTATGGTAGTCTCATTTTTATTTTCATGTTCAGTTTGTACAACTTCTAGAATTATTTTTAATTTTGAATTATCCTTTAACGTGGATGCCGTGATTTCGTGATCGATATTGGATTCGATCAATTTTTGTATCGTTGGTTGTTCAATATGAAGCTCCAGGTATTGCAAGCAAGCTTTTATATTATTGTACATATGTATCGTAACTTTGTACATTTGTTAGATTTAAACAGATCTACACAAGAATAAGCGATACGTCTGGACTAATATCGTTCTTGCTTTATTGCATGGATTCTTCAACTCTTCCGAATATTTTTGCTTCTTCAAAGATTCGTTAGACATATAAAATCCTTCTGGCAACAATAAATCTACCAGGGGCATTTCGAGAACAGCTGTTATAGCTAATGGCGCTATAACTTGTATTTTCAATGTATAATTTCATTAAATCTTGGAGGAAATAAGAAGCGCTATATGAATATACAACTTATTCAATTTTTCAAGACTGTTAAAGATAAAGAAAATCTGTGATTTTCAGTTGGTTCAGTGGTGGTATTGATCTCAGGTTTGTGGTCGTTGGTTGGTTCAGTGATATTGATTTCGAGTTTGTGGTCTTCGGTTGATTCAGTGGTATTGATTTTGGGTTTGTAGATTTGTGATCTTCAGTTCGTTCAATAGTATTAATCTCGGATTTGTGATTTTCGCTTGGTTCAGTGGTGTTTATTTAGGGTTTGTGATTTTCGGTTGATTCAGTAATACTACTGATTTTGAGCTTGTCGTTGATTGTTTAATACGAAGATTTCGTAAGCAAATTTCTACTTTGTTAAGAAATGGTTTCGCATAACAATATATAAACCATTAAGTCCAGAAAGTCGAGGACCGTGTCTCTTTCATTGCAATTCTTCAAATCTTCTTCCTTAAGAATATTATTAGACATATTCAATGCCTTTGGCAATAAAAAATCCACCAAGAGATGCTCAGAATATAGTTTGTACAATGTATAAGAATTTGTAGAATTTTCATTTGTTAATTTCTTGAGAACGTCTTCAAGAAAAAGTCTTCTTTCACATAAGGATCTATGAAACCTTGAGACTTATGTAAAGTTAGAGGAAAGTCGTCGATATTGACATAGGTCTTCTAAAGTGACACCCCCTTATTTCTCAGAAACTAACTATTGCACTTTATTAATAATAATAAAATCATGATCTGTTTAGCTAATTAAAAAAGTACAAACTCATAATTTTTTCGTATATTTGTGGCTTTCTGTACCAAATCAGTTAAAAACGAATTCTACGAATGCGAAAATAAAATTCTTACGATTTTCTTTTGCAAATTGCGTGGTTTAAATAATAGTGACTATATTATTGATAATATTACGTCATTTTAAATGCTTGTAGTTTCCCCTAAATCAGTTCTATTTATGTTATTTTTTCTTTTAGTTTTTTCATAATACGATTTTAAATTTAAAATTGGAGTGCAGCGTAAACCGCTACACCTGCCTGTAAAACAGACCATAAGCTAACTTAATCTTTATAATGTTGTTTTATAGTGTCAAATAAGTCTATTGGAGCTGAAGGTAATCGTGCATATATGGAAAAACTTTTGAAAAACTATCGCATTAGATTTGTATCTTGCAGAACAGCATAAAATAAATATGCATATAATTCAATAAAAATGTTTTATAACGAAGTGAAAAGATTCT
>NW_017257106.1:81219-157913 GCF_001594055.1 Mycetomoellerius zeteki
TTTGAACACGGGTCCTTTCGAACTTTGGAACAAATTTTACAATAAACCGCAAAAGTGATCACGAAATGCTTGATATTTTTTAATTCTACACTCTTTAATTATCTTAAATCAATTACTTTTCAAATTTTTAACACCTTTTAAATAATGATTTACAAGGATTTTCTTTTTTAAAAAAATTTTCGCACGATGGCTGAAAATACATATTTGCCTCTATTTTATGAATGTTATGACAGAGAACTGTCAAACTGCTATCATATGTTCGGTGTCTTATAAGGACTTTACGTTATAAATAGTACGCAAATCTGCTTAATCGTATTCATTTAAATTAAAAAGATCCTATTTAGAACACGGTCCGATTTAGACCACTCTCCCCTACCTTACGAAAAAATTAATTATTGCAAAATTGCAAACAGAATGATAAAAACTGCTTATACTATCTGATAGAAGACACTTTTCAATTTGTACTTATGTTTTTAAAGTTCTATTTTTACCTTTTGTTTAAGAAATATTGTCTAAAAACAAAGTGGTATGTCGGTATCGGTGACTTTCCTCTACGTAATTCATTCAATTTTTCATAGGTGGATGTCAAATTGAATAATAGAGAAAATTGTTCGTGATCTTTAATTGGTTCAGTAGCACTAATCTCGGATTTGTGATCTTTGGTTGATTCAATAGTATTGATTTCGGCTTTGCTTGTTGTCGAAAAGTAACTAGTTTCCTCGAAAGCATTTGACACTATTGCTAGGAGTAACACTACGAATAAACAGTCCTTCATTATTAATAAAGAAAAACCCTTCCTGTTTAATAAAGAAAAACAATAACATTATTCTTTCAATCATTCGATTATGAGACACCGTGGAGCACACTTTAAAATCATCTAAGCTTCTTTAATATGCGAGGGTACTTTTATAGTCTGATGAGACTGACGAAGAAGTAAATAGAACTTTTAACTGAGGAATGTGACAGTGGTTTGTTTTAATAACGATATGAAAGCTTTTTTGAAGAACTCTCTGAACGATTAGATGGTCTGAATACTTTTAGGTAGAAACTATCAAAACTTTTTCTTTATAGTCTATGGATATAATACTTGATGTACATACATGTTATAGTCAAAATGTTAACTTTAGTAAATGTATATATAATACTTACTAGTCAATGTATACATTTATGTGTAGTAAATAGGAGAAATCTGTAGAATTTTCATTTGCTAAAATTTCATAAGAATGTAATATGCTTCAGTGAAATATAAAAAAATTATACTTATAGTAAATGTATACATTGACTACAGCAGACTACAGTAAGTCTATACTTTTACTGAATTAATACTTTGACTACCCCGTAAATGCAGGTGACTTGGGACAGTGTAGGTAACTTGAAATATAATAGTATTTTTGTTAAATTTAATCGTAGTATAGGTATATCCATGAATCTCTAAAAAAATTTTTAATTTTAAATTTTCTTTAATAACTCATGGATGGATTCCATGATGGAATTTAACAAAAGTACATGCTGTCCCAAGTTATCTACATTGTCCCAAGTCACTTACATTTGCGGTATGACACATATATACATATATATAAGGTAGCCCACGTAAAGTGTTACAAGTTATAATAACTCTAAAATATATCTGTCCTATCAAAAAGTTGTTCATGAAAAAATTTCATATATCGAGGAGTCTTTCTAACTACGTACACAAAAATCCATCATATCCATATTACTCAGATATACAGATAATACAGATATGCATTATTTTGTCAGTTTTAACTTTTTTAGCAAAATATTGTATAATATTTATAATTTTTCTGATTATATTAATATTTCATAAGGCGTGGTATTATTGTGTATCCGTAGCATGTATTTGCTATGTTAGATTTATTTGATTTTATTAAAGTTTTGATTTTTTAATTTTCTCAAATTTGATTATATTAGATTAAATATAATTTATGTAGGTACAAAAAATGTTCATTATTTTTAAGTGTTTTATTAAAAATTTTGCCTAATATCGATGATACTTATAATCCGATAAATACTGTTCATTATATATATTTGTCAACTCTATATAATAAATGCAAATTTATAATAAATCTATAATATATTGTACATATATGTATATGGTATAAATTATATGTTTTTAGTATATATCAAAGCATTGCCTTGTCCACCGTGTTAATTCCATCATTATAATTTAAAAACTCTGAAATTTATCAAAATGTTAATACAATTAGGAAATTTAAATTAAATTCTGCTAAAAAAACTAAAATTGACACAAGTTGAAACAATGTAATTATGTAACATGTTAATGATTCGTTAAAATTTGCGTATATTTGATAATTATTTGTACAAAGATTGAACTAATTAATCATAAATTAATATACATAAATGATGAATTTTTCTTTTTAGCCGAAAAAGAAGCATCTATGTAGATTTGATACTACATTTTGCATTTTACATTTAGTAACCTTCCCTTGTCAACATAATTAATAGCACCTGTAAGAATGCAACCATAAAATAGTTATGCATTGAAATAGCATATGTTCAGGCAGTAGTATATATGCAAACTATTAATATTTTTATATGCTTATAGGTATGAGAAATATGTTTAATAAATTCGACACACCTTTCAATAATAAATTCAATAATAAGTTCATACATTTTTCCCAAGTCTCTCGCAGTACGTAATTAACGTGTCACGTGCTAAGTCCGAGAAATAAATTTCTTTGCTTGTGTGATTTCTACTGGTTAAACAACCTGTTGAATAACACGCCATAGAGATCTTATATTCTCGAGAAACTCATAGAATTGATTAACATAAAAATATAAAAAAATCACGAGCAGTGTAAGCAGACAATTCTCAACGTATCAAGTTAGCGCGTCAAATTTCTCGAGAATGCGTTCTCGAAAGGCGAGACAATGTGCGGGGAACGATGACGAGGGAAACACAATGTCCCGAAGCGGGACAAAGAACAAGTGTATGCGAACGGCGGAGGAGGAGGCGCCGATTGTCGCGAGGGTATCACGAGAAAGAGGAATAAGAAAAGGAAAAGGAAATCGTGGAATCCCGAGTGCACCTGGGAGTGCACGGAGAAAGAACTTGCGAGAGAGAGTAGGAGGTCGGATTCCCGGCAGAGAATCTATCAGACGCGGGCCGGAGAGGTGAGGCGGATGAGAGATCGAGAGGTGTGTGTGTGTGTGTGTGTGTGTGTGTGTGTGTGTGTATCATGGCTCTTGTCGCGAAGCGGAGCAGAGCGGAGCGGAGCAGAGAGTGCGAAGGACGAGGAAGGCGTGGAGAAGGAATGGAGGAGGAAGAACCTCCGCCGCCGATCTCCTCGTTGGCGCTGGAGCGATGGGCCGCGGCCGGGCTGGGGCCCGTCGCGAGAGCGGAGGCTGCGGTTTGTAGAAAGCGTTTGTACCGAGGCCGCGGCGCGGCGTCTCGCCTGCATGCCATCTCCGTTCGCGTGCTGTTGCTGTCGTTAGTGCCGCTGCCCGACTGTCCAGAATACGCACGGTGTCCGGAATACGGTGTTGCAAGTGCTACCAGTCTGACCGACCGGTACCAGTTGACTGGTGTGGTACCAGTTGCCGCGTGTTCGTAGCCGCAGCCGCGGTCGCCAGTCGCAGTCGCGCGCTATGCTCCGTCACCATTAACCCGTTGCTCGTGCTCGCGCGCGTGTTCACAGGTGATCCATCGTAACCGCTGACAACTGAGATTGGTTGTCCGAAGAGACGTGTGCTTGAATAAACTACGCTGGTAACGCGGCTCTGAGAAGAATAGGTACGTTAGCGCGCGCGATAGAACCAAACGCGGTTCGGATGGCACGCGGATGTTTAAAGGGCATTAATAATTAAGAACGTTCGAAAGACTAATCGACATTTTTCAGACGTTGTTCGGACGGACTTTTATTTCTTATCTCAGGACTTGGACCGTTATTGAAACTTTATCGAAGATTTTCTACGCATACTGTACGATTCAGCGACAATCTCGCACGCACGGTCGTGATTGCTTGAACAGGTGCACACATCGTGCGCCATCGGCTGCAATTTAGAAAGTGCAATGAACCGTTTCCCCCTTTTTCGTGATTTCCGTGTAGTTACTTTAGGCTAGGTCCACAACCTTGCTTTAAGAAGTCTTAAATCATAAATCGAAAGAGATTGATGCTTGGTTTATGTTTCGGTCTTAAAATCTTAAAATTCAGCCAATAGGGCTACCAGTCTTAATTGGTCCTAACGGAAATCTGTATTCCATTGACTGAATTTTAGGATTTTAGGGTTAAGATCGAAGCATAAACCAGGCATAAGTAATAATAATTTCTGTCTTTAAATTGTTTTTGCGCAGTCTTTAGGCTTTAACCGTTAGGGCGCGTTCACACCTTGACGGAAAAACAGTGACTAATCACAACTCGCGCTGATAGTAAGTAGTACAAACAGCCGAAATTGTTGACTACCAGCGCGAGTTCTGATTGGCTGCTGCTTTTCCGCTTTCTACTTTTCCGTCAAGGTGTGAACGCGCCCTTAGACTTAAGCGAATTGAGCAAAACTCAATTCTTACCCCGGATCTACAATAGAGTTTTAAGTCTTAAGCCATAAGAAATGGACGAATCTTAGTCGATTATTCTCCTCGAATTCGACTGTGATTAGTCAATTTCTTACGACTTAAGGCTTAAAACACCTATTGTAGATCCGGGATTACGGCCTAAAAGCATAAGTTCTGTGGCCGATATATCGTCACTTATAACTTAAAACTTACGACTTACGGCCTCTTAAAGCAAAGTTGTGGACCTAGCCTTACGCGCATATTCGCACACGAGGATGTGCGAAGGTGAGCGTAGACGCGCGTACTCGTGCGTATATTGGCGTATACGCGAGTTTTAAGCGCACATGACGCATCGTAAGAAGGCGGTTTGTGTGACCGTGTTGCAGTCTCAATGCCAACGCGACTCGTACGTCCATTCATGGAAAGAGCAAGATGACTCGAATATCCGTCCATCCATATATCCAATGCAATGACAATCTAATCCACTTTGCGTTTAATTACATTAACGCAAGTGAATGAGTCCCAGTTTCATTTTGCCAAATACACGTATGTATTACTAAAACCTCAAATAAATAACTTTCTTCATAATTTTATACCAAATCATTGCGAAAGTATCAAACGAAATTAGCAACTGCGACCAAATTTATTACACTTTTACGATTTTTATTACATTTCTGAAAGATCGTTGCATTTTTTTCAAACTACACAAAAAGATTAACATATATTTTCGCCTATCTGCTATTTAAATTTAAATGTTCAAAGAACAATCCACCATCGCAAAGCTAAAACATCGGCGTTATTATAATTGTAGGGATTATCATGCGAAACGAATAGAATAGATCAATGGGATATTTCGTTGTCTTTCAGACGGCGAGAGGAGGTCACGCATCGGGTGGACGCGCACGATCTCAACGCCTTCTTTCATTTCCCTCGAGGGGCCTCACCGACCTCTCTTTTACATTCGAGGATTCAGACGAGATCCGATCGTACCGTCGAACATAGGAAACACGTCGGTTGCGGCAGGTCACAAAGAACGGATCTGGAAGATGGCCTACATTACCTAGTCTTATCGCTGAAAGGAACCACTCTGGCAGCCGTACGAGCGATTTGACTAGAAAAGGAAGAGCCCGGAGAGGCTACAGAAAAAAAATGGGTCAAGCGTGGTGCAAGGAGAAAACCTCCAAGGCCCAGGACTCCAAGTCTCCGTTGGATCGAGTTTTTGTACGATGCGCGCATCGGGTATGTTTGCACGGAAACACGTTTCACTTCTTGCTCAAGCAATCGTTAATCGATAATTAATCATGTGTTTGTGATCAATGACGTGCGAGTGATTCGCTAACAAGCTTTGCGTGCGCGCAATGTAATTTATGCAAACGCTCGCGATGAAACCTCATGAATATTTTACTCTAGTTTGAAAATCGCTCCCTTTATTATTTTATTCTGTAAATTGGACTTTATGCTTCTCTCTCTCCCCCTAACATCTATAATGTGTATTTGCATACTTTATGTGAATACATGTCGAAAATAATCGTCCAAACTTTCATATCGACCCCTTTACGTTCAGAGTATAAATATTATACATTTTATATATATATAATATATATATATATATATATGTGGTGAAGTCGAGACAGTTGAATCTTTAGGCGTTAAGTTCTGCAGGGAATAATCCGACTTCCGCGGCAAATAATTTAACTTGTGCAACTATGCGATGACTCTCGTATTCACGGTGTATCACGAGAACATCTGTTTGCAATATAATTTTACACGATCGTTAGGCGCGCCGGTCGGTCGCGTCTCTGGTATAAGCGATGAGAAGCGCGACGGTATGAAAATAAAAAGAACATACAGAGAGAAGGCCGCTGGTTTCCTCGTGCACTTGAAACGGATATGGAGACGTGCGCCTCGTTATTATATAACGTATATATGTACACACGCATACACGACACTCGGACTACACGGACTGCACAAATCTGCGAACGCTGTTAGGCGTGCGTGCCACGCTAATTCGGAATCTCGGGTATGCGGATGCGATCGCAATTACTAGCGACTTGCTGCTTTTACTTGTGACAACGTAGATACGATAAATTATATTAAAGGGATTAATAAGCGTATTTTCCAAGCGAAAAATTGAGATTCAACGGTATCCTTCTCCAGTAACTTCCAAGAAATGACGCGCAGCTGCGGAATTAAATCGAACTTCGCGATTTAAGTCCAAAATTGCGATATACGAGGGTCGTCTGAAAAGTTTTGAGCCTAACATAGAAACAAGTAATTTTTCGGTCAAATTCAATTTTATTTTTCCACATAGTCTCCTTTTTAGTCGATACATTTTTTCCAGCGATGCTCCCACCCCTTTAATCCATTCAAATAATACTGAGCGTCTTGCTTTGCAAAATAGGCGTCTACGGATGCGATGACCTCGTTCGATGAAAATTTCTGTCCTCCGAGTCAAACTTTGAGCCTAGGAAACAGAAAAAAGTCGCTGGGGGCCAGATCTGGTGAATACGGTGGATGGTCAATTAATTCGAACCGCAATTCGTGAATTTTTATCATGGCGACTGCTGATATTCGATTTTTTCCATTTTTACAAAAACATTGACATTGACTGGCACAAATGACTGTCAAACAACAACTAAGCGCCGGAAGTAGCTACAATTTTCGCAGGTATCTTTCAAAGTATGTACGATTATAGTACCAAAATTGTTTTGACGAGTAATACCATCTTCATGTTGAGGCTCAAAACTTTTCAGACGACCTATGTACATATACACCTAATATATTAATAATTTACATCAGGCCTATCCAATTTGAGCTCCGGAGCCAAAACGCAAAGCCATCGACGCAAAAAAATTCAATGTGAGTAAAATTTTAGGAACTATAAAGTGTCGATAAGCGTCACTCAGATGCATATCAACACTTTACAATCACCTTATCCATATTGAATTTTTTTGCGTCGATGACTTTGCGTTTTGGCTCCGGAGCTCAAATTGAATAGGCCTGATTTACATGCTTCATATTATATTATCGTTTTCATCGATGTTGGCCGGGTTTCGCGGGATGCGCGATCTTATTATTTAGAATTCACTTTGACGATGTTTTCGCTTCTGCTCAAAGGTGGGTAGCATATATATTTGGCGTTAAAAAGCAATCACTTTAGAACGGCGCAGATGGTCATCGCGCATTCGCGAGAGAGAGAGAGAGAGAAACAAGTAATTCACACTCGTAGTGTATAGTCATTTAGATAAGGTATGATAAGTTCGGTGTTAAACGGAGAAAACGTAGCGCATGTCAAGGATTTCTTGTGTAAGAAATAGTACGAGAAAAAATCGCGAGGTCGTCATTGGATATTTACAGTTTTTGCTATATTCATATCGAAAAAACAATTCACTAGAAAATTACCGGCCTTCGGGGCAAATTGGGGAAAATATTCGTGATGTGAAACACAAGTATTATTCCTCTCTAAATATTCTTGTTTCCTCTCTTTGTTCGAATATTTTCACAGCGTACTTTCTATTTTTATACCGAAAAGTCATGTAAATTACGTAGATTGTATATACTAACGTAACAATCGTTGCGTCGTATTCGATAGTACAGACACACAGCAAATTTTTTGATCCGGAGATCAGACTATGGTATTCTTATGTACCTTGACGCTCTGAAACTGAATCCGATGTCAAAATTGCTCTATCACATCACATTTTTTTGTATCGACTGAAAGTAGTCGATTTTTCAGTATTTTTAACCTATCAGCTTAATATTATCGTTGAATTTACTTTCTCTCTTTTACCTCAGGTTGTACATTAATAAACCATAAATGGCTCTAAAAATAGTAGAAAATCGAGCTATTTCCCATTGATAAAAAAAATTGTGACGTGATGCAGTAATTTAGGCGTTACGTTTCTGAGCATCAAAATATATAAGAATACCATGGTTTAATTTCCAGATCAAACATTAAATTTTGTTTTTTATGCCTGTGTAATTTTGTGTATTCTTCTTGTATACGCTAGCGTATTTTTTTCCTGGTACACCCACGCTCTAAATCGCCGATTGACAAACAATCGTTACAGATAATTTGTTTGCACCATCGAAGCTAACTTCCAATCCATCGAGATATTTTTAGACGCGATTAAATTGTGCCTTCGTATGACGTGAGTCGCGAATGCGCGTATTATTCATCCTGTATGTACCTCGTCGCGTGCCGCTTCGCGGCATTCCGGATTCGCGTCGTATACGCCGTATTCACAGTAAAATTGCGGGATTGATATGATATCTGTATTTGCACAATTACGTTGTTCCTGCAACGTATGTCTCAACCACGACCTAGAAACTCGAACTCGAAACTGGTATGAACAACTAATATGAAACGCCTTATGCTTTTCACGGATTATCTAAATACGAAGTTTTAACGGTGCGATTTAGACCGATAAGTATGCACTGTAATGGAACTTTGTCTCGACTACTTTTAGTTCGCTGTTATCTTTATTAAGGGTGAGTCAAGATTATCGCGAAAACATGATTACTGACCGTTCTAGGGTGAGTCCGTCCAACTAGTTTCCGGTCTTTACCTCCTTATCGCACTCAATGTTGTGGACATGATTTCTATTTTGCTAGCATGACTAAAAAATATGCTTTGCTGATTCATATGCATATACATGCGTATACGTATTTGGAGAATGGTGGGCGCAATCTCGAATCATAACATCGTAAAAAAAGAAGATATTATTCTAAATTAACATTCTATTTTTGAAGGATTGTCTCATTTTAAAGAATATATTATATTATAATTTTCGGTATGTCAATATTCTTCCCCCCCCCCAGTTACCGTTCTATATTTCTTAGATAATTTAAATTTTTTAAACTTTTGGCTTACGAAATCCTCCTTTTGTCTAATAAGAACAATTTAACAGCTTTAATTTGCCACACTAATTACTGTCGACATTATCTATAAATCTAACCTAGATTTACGTTAAATTAATGAATATATCAGCCCTCGAAGAAACCTTGATGAGTCGACCTGGTTTGAATTGTTAATGATATGTTACTAATATCACTGTTATGCATGAGCTCGTCGAAATGGAAAACGCAACATCCTTAGCGACGCACGCCTGTGCAGTTGCGTATGTATGCGTACACCATGTATGCGAGAGCTCATAGAACCATGTGAATACAATTACGTTTGCGTGATACACACCATGTACTTGTGATTGAAGCACCGGTACCTAGTACCGCTCTAGCAATAGAATACAGATTACATAAAACGTAGCAGTGTATGCTAGCGAAGCAAACGATATTTGCATATCAGTAGATTTTTCTTGCGGTTTCTTATGAATTCATATGAATAATGTGTCACAACTTAAAATCTCTTCCAGACTCGTTGCACTTTTCAGTGATGTACGAAGTTGATTAAAATGTAGTGATAGAACTTATGAATTTTTATACATAGGTTTTAATGAGATTATTATAACATTCTGCAGTATAATTCTACTGTCTAATTAAAACTTAGCACTCAATATAAACTTAGCACTGATATAAATTTTCGTATATAAATTTACAAACAATGAAGAAGTATATAAATATTTAAACATTTGCAACATATTGCATTAGTTTTGATAAAATGCCAAGTTGATAAATATAAATAAAACTGTCACTTTTAATTTAGCACCTTTAATTAAAAAATTTTGATCGTTGAGATGACTGATAACAAACACATAATTGTTTATATTGCGCTGTAAAAAAGTTATAAGCGCTGTAAAAGTATACAATCAAGCAAGATGCAAAATCAGTTTTATCTCTTCTGTTACTTTAGAAAAATATTATAAGTTTTTGTTTTTATATTATAAGAAAAATACTACACAAATTGTATTATATCGTTAAATTATACATCGAACCGAGTTTTGTTAGATACTAACGCAATCTTGAAAACTTTGCATTCGTTCAATTTTGTTAAATAATCCTGTGATCGAAAAAGACAATTCGTAGACATCACGCCTTGGTAACGTCGTAATCGCAGCTTCACGGAGGTAGACGTTGGCCGATCGACCTACGCTACTGTATTATTAATAGATAGTGAAAGTTACATTAGATATTTGTGCAGGAACCCAGAAAATTGCCCACTGTCACGAAGATATAATAAAACTTTGGTAACAACCGGTGCCGTAATGCGCGCAGATTTCACGCTAGGACTCAACTTCTTGCCGCATTGACATTTGCCGAAACAACCATCGTGCAAAATGCATTTACAAGCGATAAAGGAAGGATCTCTTAACTGGTGCACTAAACTCACTACATTCATTTTGTTTGGCAGGAAACACTTTTTTCGCATGCGTGCATGCGAGTCCATTTCTAGCGCTAAAAGTTATGCAAGAGTTCTCATCAAGTTTTGCGAAAAATCCTTCACGAAATGGAAATTTAATACCTACTATACGAGACGAGATTTATTTTGTACAACGAGTTCAATGCGCGTTTTGTATTATAATTTCTTAATAAAAAATATAAAGATAAGTTTTGATTTCTATCAGCGTTTTGCTTCTGCAAGAACGTTATTTGCAATCACACTTTTGCAAATAGTCGGCCAGCAGCGCAGCCCCGAAAGACCAGGCGAATGTATTTTGCGAACAACATTTCGCTGAAACAATGCTCTCGGACAGTGGCGATTCGGATCCTGGTTCGTGGCGTAACTTAATCGGCAAAATAACTTTTGCTCACTGACTCGCCGGGCAACGTGTCGCGCGCGAGAAGTTTCCCGACAAATTTGCAATGTAAACCGCGCCCAGAGGAACGGCCATGCGACACGTGTACGATTTCCAAAGGGCTGTTCAGCATACGTGGATATGTACTTACATACAGTGGAAGGTAACATACATTGCCATCTCACCGTGCTGCGCGAGATCGATGCAAGGACGCTCCTCTCATCCTGTTTAATCTCGTTAACGCCCTATTATTTGCTGCGGCACTTACAACGTATCTATATTACGCCGAAGCTATATCGTTCCTCCTCCTTTCCTTCTGGCTCGTTTACTTGTGATTAACCTGCCATGGACTAAGTTTTAATTCGTTTGCTCGAGTTTGTCTATAGCAAAACTATCGAGAACTTGTTTCTTTGTAGTTCCCTGTTTATGAATTATATACAATAAAGTTCAAATTATGTAACTGAATTAGATAAAAATGAAGAAGCTTTTCACAAGTGTGAACAGCTGTTTTTTTTCTTAAACGATTTTGTAATTTAAAAAAATAATTTTTTTCGAGAAAAATGGAATCTTGTTATGACATCTGTTAATGAAAAGGGAAAAGCATATGCGTTCGCTCGCTCGTTTTAGGACGTGAACAGAATTGATATTTCGGAGTTCGTTTGACGCGTTCGAATTGTTAAAATTATCATGACGTGAAGGAAACAACGATTTTGACCGCATCGATTCCGATCGATGTTTTTTTTTTCTTTCTCACGGATAGATCGAATAAATTAGCGTGGCATTTGAAATGTCATTATCCACACCCATCGGAACATAATCTCTTGCTCTTTTTCAATACTTTTTTTCAATAAGAGAATTATTAAAAAGTCAAATATCTTAGAATTGTTCTAAGGGATTTTGTTTAAAAAAAGATATCTCTTTGCATGTGGCATCGAATGAATCTCGCGTATGTTGAGCATACATTCGCGTTGATAAGTAAAGGAAATAATTGTTCAACGTGTTGAAAATGTTCGACGCGTCACATGGGCGAGTCATCTGAGATATCTTGTAGCCGAAGGCCGATCGTAAAGACGATGAAACAGTATTGAGCTCACTGGTGCTTACTCACACATCTTACACGCCATCGTGTTTTCGCGTCCCGCGAGGATACAAAAGGTATTATGCAACGCGATTCGCATAGGATGGCGGCCGATTGTGTAATCCTTCGACAAGAGTGTCAGAGACCAAGTCATGTTTCCGTTAAGCTTATTGCTTGTGTCGTCTTCCCGGGACATTCCACTAAATTGAAAGATAACGCAAGCGTTTGGAAACCATTATCGTTATTTGCAAATAATTTGGCAAGCTCGCCATAACATAATTCTAAATATAAAATTATCGCAATTCCTCTATTAAACAGATGCCTCTAATTTAATTAACGCTTATTATGCTTCTAATTTTGTTAATAGTTTCGAATTTTATTGAGAAATAAGTAGCGAACTAACACTAATTGCATACAGAGCATGCTAATTGGGTGTACTAATTATGTTCAATATTTAATTTTCAAGTTGCATGCGTATGTCATTGAAAGATCCTTCTAAAATTGCGGTCGTCTAAAATTTCTTGAACAAATGTTTCTCCCTCCTAAGCAAATTTTACACAATATTTTAGTGAAAATGCCATTTTTCAAAGTCAAATCTTTACTGTGCAATATCTTGCAACGAAAAATTCCGTTTGTTCCGAAAGAATTATGAGAGTCGTCCTCCAACATTTTAGAGCCGAGATTTCAGAATTGTAAGAGTAAGCTGAAAGAAAAAAATTGATGCAGCTACTTTATCTACAAGATTTACGGACGATCTTTAATCCGCCAGTCACAAAAATGCAGGATTTTTGCGGCCGCAAACTTTTCAAAAAGGATTTCTAGGGCACAATCGGTTGCGTCTATGGTTTTCGGTCGAGTAAACGAGCCGATGAGCCAGGTAATGCGAATTAGCTTAATCGGCTCCCTATGCGATCGATTCGACGATCCTTCATCCACCTCGCGTCTCAACGCCCGCTTGGAGAATTGCCCTCGTATTCTCCCAACCTAAGGGTGCGCCGAAGTAATTATGCTGTTAATGACTTATTAATCCTCGATGGTGCTACCTATAAGCTATCGACGGAACAGAATCGATAGAATCATTTGCTTAATCTCATGCAATTATTTCATGCTTCATGATTGATATTGTAAACCATTATTTTTCACTTTAAAATAATTATTTATGATAGCATTTAAAATCTAAATAAGCAATGTTTCTGATTTTCTTCATCGTATTTTATAAGGTAGACTCATCGCCAAAATATTTATTAATTAGTGATAAAAATGACGCGAAAAGTGTTTCTTTTATCTTCATTGAAATATAATTGTCATGAAAATGTTTTCTTCAGATTTTTCAGAATTCATGAATTTAACAAACCGCTTTTCTGTCTTTATGCATAGATTTATTGTATTTCATAATACATTATGTATATATTTCTCTTTCTCTCACGATGTTCTATATATGTTCTCATTAATTCTGCTCAGTCTACAACTTAATGAGAACATATATCCATTTAACAATGAAAACGGTACTTTTCTCTTCATTTAAATTTTCATAGGAATGTAGAACGACAAAGTATAACATTCATGCTTATTTCTGTTGCAGATTTATCCAAGTTTAAAGGAGGAAGGCTCGGTCTTAGGAGGCGCCACGCAGAGAGTTACGAGGTACCCATAGTTTTTTCTTTTTTCTCTTTTTCTTCAAACCTTATCTATGCATTTTGCGATTGCAAATCATGGAAAGCTGCACGCAAGTTTTACTGGACGTAGTATAAGTAACAGGATTTCAGTGTCGCTTTTAAGAGTCACCTCGCTCTGTAATTTTGCTGACGGTTATTGCCAAGAGCGTGCATCACCGTTGTTAATTGCGCGAGAACGTGGGTCGGAGATAATCACTTAGAAGCAGCCAGGGAATATTATAATTGATACAATCATATTAATTCCGGTGAGATATCTGAATTAATAGAAAGTGACGCGGTGAGGGTTGCTTCTTCCTGATGACCCACCGAAAAAATTGTGTTACCTATACCGTTAATGCGATTAATGTTATCGTACATGCCATCATTCCACACACAGGAAGTATGTTACAAAAGAGAATTTATAAAAGGAGGTCCGCTAATTTGAGCTGGACAATGGACTTGATAGCTTATTGGCTTAATGGACAAGTAATCGTGTTACACATCCACTTTCCGCTAATCTTGAAACACTCGGTACGAAAGTTATATTATGGATACAATTGGACATCATCGGGCAACGTTACGAAGCGTATATCAGGCAATTACTTCTTTGATACAATATAAACGATGATGTAACGTTAAAGAATCGTACAGACAGCAACAATGTTATAATTAAAATAAACGGTGCTATCTTTTCGACACGCAATAGAAATACGCTTAGTATCACGATTACGATTCTTCGTTGATCGTGCAATAAATCACGATATATCGCACGTAAGGAGAGAAGAACGCAATTTCCTGATGCGACGGTAACAGCCTCGAGGTGAAATCTAAACGACCTAACGCGTAAGCGTCGAAGGTGAACCTAACTTTACAATGAATTGAGAGAGGTGGCGGGCTCGACCTTAAATGGTCACACTCTCGTGTCAGCGAATGGCGAACGCTGCGTCGAACTCGATAACGTAATTTTATTTCTACCTTGCCACTATTCGTAATTGAATCATATGCTCACAAGCGCTACAATCAGTTCGTCGATCTTCAGAGAAATCGAAGTAGCTAACATTCAGTAATTTTTCTCTTAAGACTGCGAGGTCGGAATGTTTTAACTTTGGATTTTTCTATACTAGTCTACAATTTGAATTGAAGAAAAAATTAATTATGATTTAATAAACGATTTAGAGTTATTTCTTTATACTAATGAACAAAAATGGTTTCCTTTTTTTTTTTTTCAAATAAAGAAATAAGAATTGCGTTCGTTATTATTTCTATTTGATTCTTCTTTTTATAATGTGAAATATTTTACAACAGATTTGTTTGATACAGTTAGAATATTTTATAATAGAATCATTTCGTGTTAGTACAATAATAGAATCATATAGTTAAAATAAAGGTCTATGCAGAATAATTAATATCTCATCGTCCTATTTACATGTGTTTTTCTTTATGATATATCTATGAGAAATTATTGATAATACGCGATATTCGATTCGTTTGAATTCCGGATTATTGTAACGTCGATTGTGAAAGGAGAGGAATCGAATTTCGACAGAGGAATATTTTTGGAGTCCGGACACGTTACATGTAAAATGCGTGGCGCGTTGCGGGCAGGACGACGGTCTCCTGGTTCTCGTTACTGTGGAAAAGGATCTAGGTTGTGTGACAGGTTTATCCTATATTCAGACAGCTTTTAGGCCGCGTGACAGTGAATCTACACGGCGATGATCGAGCGTGGGTATGTCGCTTTAGTTTGCTTTCAACCTACGCCTTGTTCTATTGATTCCTTTTTAGGATCAGTAGAACATTTAGACCCACAAGTGCAAACGTCTAAAAACTACTGTGTATATGCGAAAGCAGAGTCCAACATTATCATATTTAACATATTTATGTACATATTTATATACATATATTGTATATCAGAAAAATAAGTTGTAAAAGTTGCGAAATGGAGTAAGTTAAATTGAAGCTTTCTGTTATATACAGCGAAAATATGATAAAGAAATAATTTGTAGTTTTAATCTAAATTCATATATTTTTCTGTATAAAAATTAATCTTTATATATTTTTAGTTTCTTGGATATTTTAACAGCGTTCATCATAAAATTTATAGTAATATTAAAAAATCCTATATTAATGAATAGCATACGTTAATGTGACAGTAATTTATTTAAAAATCTGGATGAAAACGTGCAGCAAGTAACATGCTTGTTATGCATATTTTATGAGAACTATACCAGACTTTACTACTGTTCAATTATACCTATTCGAAGGAATCTACTTTCTCTTCGATCTTTTTTTTTTTTTGAGTCGTGTAGTATACGCGTGGCTACGTCAATTAAATGTTTTTGCCTTGCTTGGAGAAAGATTAAATCAATCGATAACTTTGTCGCGATAGCAACGAACAGGTGAATGGTTCGCTACCTCGCACATGACGAGTTAATATTTTAAATTTATTATCAGCAAACATATTATGTAGTTACACAAGCATTCCTGTCATATCACGTTACGACTTACGGTACATGAACATTTGTACTCGTATAAGTGTAGCGAGCAAAAGTGAACTTATCAACACTTTAAAGATTTGAGACTTTCACTTAACATTTTCGCAATTAATTTGTTCAATATTTTTTCAATATTAGATGATTTTTTTTTCATTAAAATATTGTAGTTTGGATCGATACAATTATTCCATGTTTCAGTTCAAGGTATAATTGATAAATTATAATTTCAATGTACAAAATAAAAATATTTCAATTAATTAACACATTATAGCGTTCCAATTTGGTATAAAAAATAATTTTTTTAATTACACCAAGAGAAATTAAAGATAATATATGTATACAATAGTTTTTAAGAAGAAATATTTTCCGAACTTTATGTAAGGTGTAGCGCGACAAAGTTAATTGTCAATTTCAATCTGCGCGAGTTATCGATGGCGAAAGTTTATTTCGTCAATAAAATTGATTAATAACTCTGTATAACGAGTGAAACGAGTCCACGTTGTAAAATTACATAGTAATTTCACAGCAGTTTCGTAACTGGCAAGATATTCTTCATAGTGCACTGTTAGGCTGCCTGACGTTGAACCGGTGTTTATCATCCGACTGTAATTAACGACGTAGATAGTACTGTTTATTTTCACATTAAAGCCGGTAAAGGTGAAATTAAGCGATGAAAAACCTCGCGTTTAACATAATAACATTTTATCGTTGATCACTTTACGTGTTATTAGCAAAAAATTGCTGAAGGGTGTATCCTATTAAAGATAAATCGCATCGACGAATCTCTTGACATGATGCAAACCAAAGCTTAAAAATCGCCGATTGAAACATATGTTGATAACAATGCACATTTTATGAATATACTTTGATAAAACACGCGCACAATAGAGATATGCTTATAATAATCCGCTCGTCGGTACAAATTGTTCCAACAATGTGAATTTTAATTCACTTGAGCCCGCAAGAACAACGAGGATGATCATTTCACGTAAATTATTCGCGCACGCTGAGGCATAAATTACGATGCACCGGCTCGTATATATGTGCGCGGATTACATAGTAAATAAACTGCGTGTGTCACACGCTGTTACGGTCCCTCGCTGGTATAGAACGAGCAATCGTGCCCACACTCACACACACACACTCACACACACACACACACACACACACACATATTCATTAAGTAGGATAAAATATTGATCAATTAATTATTCACAATGTTTTCTAAACGTTAAAATAGAAATAAATTTATTTTTTATTATTTTTACATGAGTTCTATCTTGTTTTAAACGAACATATTAGGAGAGAATGCTTCGTTCCTCTTATAGACACGATTTATTGTTATTTCTTGTTCACATAATGAGGGTATATTAAATAAAAAGCATTATTAGTATTTATTACTAGTTTCTTTTTCTTAAAGAAAAAATTTTTGTTATAACTCATTTAATAATTATATTATATCAGAAAGAATTTAATATTTTGTCATGTTACTTGATATTGATACTAGTTCGATGTAACTAAATCACTGATAAATTCTGGAGAGACGAATGAAATTCTTTCTTCTTTATAGATATTTTGAAATCGCTCGCGTATACTGGGAGTATTTTATACGAAGCTGAAAGGCACTCTCGTGCACGAGCAGGAGACTGTATGAGAGAAATTCCGGTAATGTTTCGCGTCCCGAAAGAGTTACAGCTCAAGGGACGCGAAGAAACACGGAATGCATTTGCGATAAACCGTATAAGCTATATGTAGCGCCGTAGCGATTCCGGATTATTTCGGTGCATCGAGGTGTAGTTTTTGATGAACGCAAATTGTTTCGAAAGTGGTACA
Organism: Mycetomoellerius zeteki; assembly: GCF_001594055.1. Taxonomy (NCBI): domain Eukaryota; kingdom Metazoa; phylum Arthropoda; class Insecta; order Hymenoptera; family Formicidae; genus Mycetomoellerius; species Mycetomoellerius zeteki. Next base: position 99,504 of record NW_017257106.1, read on the forward strand.
GAATTAACAGTCGACTGCTTGCACATCCGTGACATCAACGAAAGAATGTGAATTTATCTCATATTCCTTCCTTTTTTTTCACTGTAGATTACTCTTCTTCGCAAAAAACTACATGAAGTTTGAAAAAATCTTTAAACGATAGAGAATGATTCAGCTTGTACATCATTTCAATATGACAAATATTATATATAGGAAAATTTGTGTTTGAAAAAATAACAGATTTAAGTTCTCTAATGAAAAAATGTTATTTTATAACTATGTTACTTAATTAGTTATCCCTAATGCAGTCCAGTTTTATATGTAAAATATTTGGTAATCGACATAAAATTGCATATGTATGTACAATATCTTTATTGATAACTAAAATGGATTTTTTCAAGAAAACGTTTCAAGAATTTCAAAAGCTTTCTAAATATATAGCTTCTGATAAATTCAAAAGTAATGGTTTTTGAAAAAAGTAAACAGCGATATTACCTGAGTGCCTCTCAAAAACCATTTCTTCTCTGACATGCGCTTTTTTCTTTAACTACTTGTGTCTATGTATCACTAGTCTTCATTGCTAAGATATCCACATCGCAATGGGTTTTCACACAAACTTAATGCAGTATATATTCGTACGATGATCGATTACACGTATCAAATTCATTCGTGGCATGGCTGTTATATATTTACATTCCGAGATATAGGGCACGTTAGCGAGGAAGCAGAGGCTCAACTTAATCTTTTCTGCGTAGTTCCGAAATAGGATACGCCGGTTCACCACCGAGGGAAGTGCTCACGAGAGGACGGAGCATAGACTCTGTGGACAGACCCTTTCATCCTAGCGACTGGGTGGACGTCAATCTCGAAGTGCCCAGCCCGCCTAGAGCGGACTCAACTCTCACGAACTCGATCGTCGACACTAGTCTGCGTCTCGCTGCCACACCTACATTCAACTGTAAGCTCACAATTTATCGCCAGATTGTCCGGCAATTGGTGGATCGTTACCGAGTACGAGCCGAAAGCGCGTGTGCCGGACCGAAACAAAATGAAATTACAGCGCGACGCGCAGCGGAATCTAAAATGCATTAAGAAAGATGAAAGGTATCTAATTAAAATTTTTTAATGAACGCGACTCGCAAAAACAGCGTAGTTAATAGAATTAAAGACACGATGAGATTGAATTACGTCGTGACATTGCGTGAAATTGTTGCCCATACGAATATTGCTACCTTTCGTCTCGTATGGAACGCAATTTCAACTTGGTTATGAAGCCGTAACAGGAATGTGCGAGCAGGATTCTGACTCTCGCAAATTTAACCGTCAGCGAACAGCCCTCTCTTCCGTTTCTTGTCCGAGCGTAAGCCATAAGCCCGCATAATTTATCGCTACACTACGTAGATCTTTAACGAGTCGCGTTAACGTTGCGACGATGGCTCGAGTAACGGCCACCGATATTGTTGGCATTATTAAAGTCGTTAAATTCGTTCAATCTGCATGTTACAAACGTCGTTATATCGAACAGAATAGATACATCAAGCGCACGATAACCATTTATTCGAATAAATGTATCGTCGCAGGCGCCAATCTGAAGGACATCACTCCTGTGCCACCACCGAGACGAAAAAAAAGAAATAGGAGCAGACCCTTGCCGCCAAAACCGGACGAGATTCCTGAGAACGTGACCAATAATTTGAAACACGGCGATACGAGTGAGGAACCGTTATATTTCTCGGTCAGATCGTCGAAGACGAGTAACAACAACCAGAATGGTGAAGTCGGGACATGGGGAACGGAAAAGACTTGCACGGAAGATCCGAAGCATGATGGTCGAAAGACGAAAGAGATTTACGAACATAAGGCGAGTTAGCTCATCATAATTGATATTCTTCAAATTATCCTGTAAGCCAGCGAATCAATGCCATATCGTCACATTTCAGTATTGCACAATTTTTATATTTAAATAACACTCAATGGCTTATTCTCATTTTCGTTAATTTTGATAGATAATGTGTATTATGTACATCTTCCATAATACACTGCATGACATTATTAATTGTACAAAATGGTTTGTACTTTTAGTAAAACTCGCCTGTTCAATTTTAATTAGCAGATTTTGTAGAAACATAAATTAATTGTGTAGAAGAGAAGGTGGTATTATGGCTAGTGTATATATTGTGGCCTCTCTTATCTCTGCTATTATATAGCGAATCCTAATGATTACTTATGCGAATTATTAGTTCAGTAGCTCGCCGTTACACTATGACGCTAATATTACCAATACTCAATAACCAGCACTTATTATAACGCATTTTTACTTTCAAGTATTTCGAAACGTTTCTGAGGTACACTTTAGCATTTAATTACATCTACTTCTCTTCATTTTTCTTAAACTTGAGCGTATTATCACATGAATATATGTATTTTTGAGTGTTTTATTTGCTATTTAACATTTTATTTGACTACATATATTTTGAGTTATGCAAATTTAAACAATACCATGGCATTTTGCTAATGTGGCCCTCTGTGGATATTGATTACTCACGACCTTATTTTTGAGATTTTCATATCAAAATAGTTATTTGATAATTGATTATAGCTCTACTGTTAATCTATAGTTTATATTACGTGTACTATTTTTAGTACTGAGATTTTTAGTATTGAATAGTTTATATGCAGAAGTTATGTGAATGTATATAAATTCATTTGCATACATTTTAAAATGTTTTACTTTTTTGTTAATTTTGTAACCAAATACTGTTTTCTAAACAAAACTGATATTTTAAGGCTATTTTTATGGAAGGCCACATTAATTAACAAAGTTATTGTGTAAAATGTAACTGGGGTGCCATAATATCACCTTCTCTTCTATATACATACCTAATACGTGGAAATTATTAAATGTTATCGTGCCACATTATTTAGATCCGTAACCGTATTCATAGTCGTAGATCGATCCACGATTGATCTTCATTTCAGGCGAGCTAGGTTTGAACTAAAGATTGAATCAATCAGATTTATTAAATTGTGGTTTGAAAAGCGTTTTTCAAATGAAAGACTAATTCAAACCTAGCTCAAATCGGATTTCAAGTTGAATCACGACTATGAATACGACCCTTAATGAGACAAGAAAAAAGTTAGCAAGCAAAGAAAATGATTTCTAAAATGTTCTGTAATTTATAATAAATAAAAATGTTAATAAAATAAAAATTTAAAAACAAAAGAAAGATAATAATATAAAACTGAATATAAAACGTATTATACAAATTAAGCTTTGGAAAAATTAAACAAAATAAATTTTATTAAAATGTTATTTAAATTATAAAATTTTTACGACAGTGTTTTACTTATTTTATGTAGAAATAGAAGAAGAAAATAAAACATGCTGCAATATGTGTGTGTGTGTGTGTCATTTTTTATTACATACTTAATTTGTTCAAAATCATATTAATAGATTAATTCGTTTCTGCATGGCACCGTCCAATTTGTGCGAGGAAGATAAAAAATGAAAAATATATATAGCATACTTGGGAATTATGTTAATCTCGAATTCCTTGCTCTATTCGACTTCGATAACGAAAATAACGACTTCCTTCAATAGGTTAATGGCACCGGAAGGATAATATCCAGCGAGGTGGTTTCCGGCAAAAGGACGCCTGCCGACAAGAAAACTTCGAGGACTTCGGAGTCGAGCTACCATCACCGGAAAGTTCTTGAGAACGAAGAATACGAGAGATTTGCCCGGAATCAGTCGATCAAGGACTCTTCGACTCCTAATCGCCAGGACAGACGAAAGTCGAAGGAGCTCGAGAGGCGGATCAGGGATTCCTTGAGGGACGACGACAGACCGGAAGCAAATACAAGGACGAAGAACTACAGCACTGTTAGCTTGCCGAATTACGATGAGCTGGACGTGTCTAGGCATCCTATAAAAGGCACGAACGACGAGGAAAGAGTAGAAGAAAAAATGAAATCAAAGAGACCCGTCAGAAGTAGCACTGTCTCGCTTCCGGCCGAATCTTTCCTATCACCCTTTTCCGAGGTTCAGTACAATTATTCTTCATAATTTCATTTCATAGATCAAACGCAGAAATTTTTGAATATCGAGCTATCTATTAACTCTTACACATGATGACTTTCTGGTCCTTTATACTACACACGACGCGATGGATTGTTTGTGTCCTGGATTAGTTTTCATCACGTTTACAAGTATAAAAGAATTATTAAGTAATTCCTACATTTAATTTAATATTTTTAAAAAGTATTTATAAAGTTGTGTATTTAAAAAAAGGCAAACCAAGTACTTCGACTACTACAAAAAACAGAAATGCACAAGACATGAATCATCTAATTATGTATATATGTATATTAAAGGTTAAAAATATATATAACGATTAAGTGCAGAAAACTATTATATAGTCGCATAATTAGATTTTTTAGATTATTACACAATCACTGTCGTATTAAACAATCGTTCAAATTTTCTTTAAATTATATATATAAAGTTTGTCATGATATTTTATTACTTCACAAAAGAGATATCTTGATAAAGTCACGTTTTGTACATGTTTCCTCATATTTCTTTCCGTCAACTTTTTAATTTGATTTGTTTCGCTGTGTTGGCGTACCAAGAGAGTTATAGAACTAGTAATAAGACGATGACTGCACTTGTGTTATTTCTTGATTACAGAAGACCAGTGTATGTTTGGAGGACTACTTGCCGCGACGTGGTAGCATGGAGCACCTGTCGCTGTATCAAGTGCTAGAGAAGTTGGGCTCTAGCGAGAACGAGGTCATCGATGGCGGATTCATGAAGTACGATCCAAGTAAATTGGAGGATTGGGACCTCAGTGACATCAGTAATTGCGATTCGAACCAACGTCTCTCTGTCGAGGTATGTTTACAAAGCTAGCCACGTTGAAATCGATATTAAGCTAACGCCTGTTAACGCTAGTATTCCGATGAAGAAACTATAATAATCGCATTAAGAAATGTATCCTTGCTTTCAAAAGTAGAGTAGATTTGGAATATTCATGAATTTATTTTTATCGCAGAACATCACGTTGTTCTAATTAGAAAAATTATTTTTTTAACCGTACATCTCTTTATATGACAAAATTATAATATCATTTCTGCGTTATATAATATTAAGTTGGAACGAAAGTTCCTCAAACTTCAAGCAGATGTAACTTCATTTTCCTGCACTTTCTAGCAAAAAATGTTATAAATTTAAAATACCTTCATATAAAGTGGAAAAACACATTAATTTATATATTTGGATTAATTCGTATATTTTAAATGTGCATTATAGAATACGTCACGGACTGAAAATCGTAACAACAAATTTGCGGAAAGTGCAGGACTTTCCGAAGGTGTAGATGTTGCTGACTATTCACGAAATGCTGAAGCCGGGCAAACAGAGTCGACTGAGATGAAAATCTCGTGCGTTCAAGATATGACTTCATCATTGCAGAAACCTCAATCTTTCGGCAAGGTAGCATTGCCAATAATTGATTCCGATAGAGAATCGAAGTATACTGACGATTGGCTAGCAGATCAAAATAGGTATCAAGATCAATATATTTCCGGTACAAAATACATAGAAGATTAATCCATAGCGTAATATGCGATCAATTTATTTTAGCTCATTAAAATATTTCGATCCTCCTAAGATGTCGGAAATCTGTCAAGTATCACCAACTTGCGAGTTAGGAACTTCGCCAGTTCATAGAGAACCATTTTTTCTAAATGAGGCACTTCATCGCTCGATTTGTGGTAAAATATATTTACGATTTACGATAATTAAATATAAAAATTAATCAAACATATATACTATATGTATATATAAATACTACGGGTCTATAACACGCTTATTAAAAGAATTCAATTAATATGCATGTATTAAGAATTCATTTTATAACTTGTTGAAATTTGAATTAACGCCAAAAATTGATTTATTTTATAATTTAGCATTCTGAAGATCTTTATAATTGATAATAATATTATATAATTTAATTGTAATTTTTAGCCCATGAATGTCTTTGATTATAAATTTTTTTAACTTTTCAACATTTCACCGCAATTTCCTCGTTCTGCAGTTCCATAGAAAATGATTTGAAATGAATCTCAATCCGGAGAAAAAGTGACGATGAGTGAAATTCTTCTCTCTATTTACAAGAAATCGTTGACTATGTAAACCGAATATATATCCGACCGCAACTTCCGCGTCCCTTCCCATCCCATGCACTTATTCGCTCTTGGATTCTATCCCGGTTGGTCGGGTAATCGTCTAGAACGTAGAAGGTACCCAACTATTCGCGTACGTGACTAGTTAAACCGCGGACATTCCATTTGGCAGATACGATCGAGGGGTCCTGCAGGAACGGCGCCGTCGTCCGGGAATCCGATCGATCCGACCAATCGAGGCTGATCTTCGGCCGTAGCCTGTCGAACGAGAGCGAGCCATTTGACGATCCGTACGAGTCGAAGGAGTTGCGTGCACATTCCGACGTAACGAACAAGTTAATCAGAACGATATCGGAGGAGTCACTGCCGCAGGAGATGCTGGAGGAAGTCGACGAAGAGATCGTTGATTTCTTCGATGAAAAGTTGGCCAAGGATGCGACGAACAAATTGAAGAAGGATTGTCAGGATCAGCGGGTAAAGACGCCACCACCGAGTCCGGAGCCAAAGATCAAAGCCCAGATTCTAGACAATGATCATTCGACCTTGCTCAAGGTTTTAAACGATGAGGTAGTCAACGAAAGTAATCTCAGTTCGATGACGCCGAGTCTCACCGAGTTGGAGGTAGCGCTTTCGGATATGTTGGAGAAGGAGGATCAGTCTGACGAAATCACAAAGCGAGAGAACACGAATGAGGAATGTAAACAGACTTCTGTGGAGAAGCTTCTCGAGCCGGAAATCATTCCTGTGGAGAAACACAATGTGATCGACAGAAATATGTCAGATCAATGTTCAATTAACGATAACATTCTAGTTGATAGTACGCCTGAGAATAAGACGGATCGGTTATCCGTGTCTTCAGAACAGCCCCTTGGAGACTCGATGCCGACACCGAAGAAAAGAAAAGTGTCCTTTTGCACCTGGGAAGAAAAGGTCATGATGGACATCGATTTGAAAAATAACGAGGTATCGCCATATAATGAAACGACACAAAATTTAGATGAGTCGATAAATCCTGATTTCAAGGATTCTGTTGTCAAATCGGAATTAGAATCAAGCTCTGATTTTTTCGAAAGTATCGCGACTGATACGAAAGACAGTGTAAGTTCTGTGGGAGAAGCACCTGCGAAACCTAATAGATTGTTTCAAAATTTGGAAAACCTAGCGGAGGATTTAGAGCAAATTCCTACACCACCACGAAGAAAGAACAAAAGTTTAGGTGTTACGAAGGAGTCAATCAGGACTATAGACAATTATCATGAAAATCCTGATCCTGGTCCTAATGACAGACTTATTTAATAATTTCAGATTATGTGATCTCGTAACTTTTCCGCTGTTGTGATTGTTGCGCGATAATATGGACCTACAATTTTTGTGCCACATAAATTGTTAATATGTTTAATTAATACATTAATTCATGATCGCTATAAGCTAATAACCATGTAATTATTAATAAAAAATAAAGATAAAAGATAACATACATTGCTATTTTTCATATTTTATTTATATGTATTTTTACACAAGCTGTTTTTTTACACAAAATTATAGATATGAAAATTTGAGGATTTTTTTTGCGTTGGAAGATAAACATAAATATAGTCATATTTTTCTTTTCAATGACTAAATAAATCATTACTTGTGAATTAACCTTATGAAGTGCAATTTTTGTTTTTAATTTAATATATAAGAAATTTTATTACAACAGAATTTTTACATAATATTTAACTATTCAATGTCTAATAATATTTATATGTCTGTTAAATTATTATTATAAAAAAATCGTTATCTTCTACGTTGTTCCTTTAACTTCTTCTGGTAAGATAATACGCAGTATCTTTAAAGAAGGTATACAGAGAGAGACAGACTAATTTGATTGATGTTAAATTTGTAATTGCTGAATTTTAGTTGTTGAGCTGTTTCAAGGAAAACTTTGATCTTACGTTTTAGGTAATGTATATGTATTATTAACAGATTATATATACAAATATATATTATATTCCGTCGTTTTAAAACATTAACATTAAGTAAATTTGGCAATTCATAAAGCTTCAATAATTCAAAATGCATAATCTAAATTTGTGCATAAAAAAAGAAAGACAATTTGAGCTGTCCTGTTAATAGTTAGGAAAATAAGAAAAGCTCGAGCAGGCGAGTGATGACTCTTATTAAATTTCGCATAAAGTATACACGATTCATAATGATTGGTGGGCGAATTATTTTTGTCAGAGTTATAAGACGTTCTATTTAATCATATAACGTAAGAGTGATAAATATTATCTGTGAATAATTTTCTCTGATATTCATTTGCAAGAATAACACACAATCTTATGCGAAATTTAATTTACATTCCATCTTTCGACATTATAAGGTACCAAACAAATTTTTTTTGTAAAAAAGTATGTACAGGTTCAACTTATCCGCACCGAGTACGGTGTTTTTATATGAAGAATCCAACAGACGTAACAAAACTTGTATAGCAGCCAGCTTAGACATGCGTACCACACGCACATTCTCTTCGTTTCCTCCAGCAATAGTTTAAAGAGATTTTATCGAAACAGATTTCTCCAGTATCCAGTTACAAGTGAAAATACCTTTACGCCAATTTTTTATACACTTCTTTGATGAAAATTTATACAATTACACATTTTCTCGTGTTACGTTGCATGAAATAATAAAAAATTTTATTACTTCCATGACGGACTATGACGAAATATGTAGACCCAGCAATCAGGGTCATCAATGAAGTTTACAAGCATTCTTTTTCCTTCTCATCCTTATAAGCTCCAAAGAAAATATCAACATATTATCATCTTTTATTGTGAAACTATCGACGGAATTCGTTAATCGGTGAGGGTCTGGGCAGTTAGGCATCGTTTGCGGTATATCTCGCGGCGTGCTTTTGGCGTTGGACCTTTCTGCAGAAAGGGACTATTCTCTATGAATTCGGCAAACAAGATCTCCTGAAGATCTCGAATTATGCTCAGGATTGTGATTCTATTATATACAATCCCTCGACCAAGATCGGTACCATAATATTCATATATGGTATGATAAAAATATTCGACGGAGGGGTAATAAGTACGCCGACATCAAAGTCTTTTTCTGATTTACCAGGCATGAAAATCCTGCTAGTCTTCTCGAATGTTAGCCAAAAAACGAAAATCAAATTGCTAAGCAAAAAGAGTATGAAAATTGAAGCGTTGAAGAATCCATCTTTGTCAATCGATTTCATCCTGAATAGTATCGAAATAATATCAACCTTAATAACCTTAATAATGATATGTATCATTTGTATAAATGATTTGATATCAATGACACAGGCGCCAAGTTAAATTCTACTACCTTCATATTCCAGCCTCTTAAAAAAAGTAATATCTAGTAACTTTAATTTCATTGAATACAGGGTATCAATTATGAAACTTTATCCCTAGGATGAAAAATGAAAAGTGAAAATTTTAACCATTGAAGTGGAGAAATTTTTCACTTTTCACTTTTTATCCTACACGGAAAAAATGCATGTAATTTTAATATTTAAATAATTTTTAATATTTAAGTAATTTTCCAGTCATGAACATGTAATTTCCATGTAAAATTATATTTTTTTCAGTAGGAATAAAGTTTCATGATCGATACCTTGATAACGACCATCGTCGTGATATTTATATCATTTGTATGAAAGATTTGATATCAACAACTGGCGCTAAATTAAATTCTGCTAATGACTACGTTTACACCGTGCATTTAGGCCGCGGCCTATACAATAGATGTCCTTATTTATCCTGTATATTAAACAAAGACACCTATCGTATAGGTCGCGAACTAAGCGCACGGTGTAAACGTAGCCAATGCAATGTTAATTTATTACTAGTAACTTTAATTTTTCTTTACTATAAAATATAAAAATATTTTCATTGATACAGATGACCATTATCGTGATATTTATTAAATAAAGGAGTAAGTATGCTGATGAGGGAGGGGAGCCGATGACCTTGACTTTGATATATGTTAAGATGCATGACCCTGAGTGACCTCCAACAAGTTTTAGCCGTCGCTCGTCATTCGTTAAAAAGTTATTAACAGTTAAAGTTAATAATTATTTCACTGCTTTACATGAAAAGTCAGATAACTCTGGGCAGCGAGAGAGGTATGGGATGAACTGATTAAGGAAATATGATTTTCCACCCCCTCTTCGACTCTCACCCCCCTCCTCCCTGCAAAGGGTCGCCCGACTTTCACCTTCGACTTTCACCCCCGCTCCATTCTGCAAAGGGGCGCACGACTCCCACCTTCGACTCTCACCCCCCTCACCCCCTGCAAAAGGGCGCACGATTTCCACAATTATACTATTGCACATGATTTTCAACTTTCCACGCGAAGCGACTTTTCATGCGAAACGAGTTCTACCTTACTTCCTTCCTTGCCTAGGAACGTTTGATGTTTATATTTATCTTATATTTACATGTTCACACAATACAGAGACCAGTGTTGCGCTTAGATAATTAAAAATTATCTAAATGTAGATAAGATAAATCACACAAAAATGTATCTCAAAGATAGAGTAAGATGAAGATGATTAATTGTACATTAATTTAGATAAAAGATAAAATAAAAAAATTTTTATCTAAATAATTGTTAAAATAATTTTGTTTTTAACTAATTATTAGGCAGTAACACGATTTATGCCCAATTTCTTCATCTCTAGATAACTTTATCTACGAGATATCTCTTAGAATACAATAGAGATATCTCCTGGATAAGAATATCCGCAACTTATCTGGAAGTGAAGAAATTGAGCATTTGGATACAAAAATGTATATTTTCATTAATCTTTATTTTTTACGAATAAAAGTGTTTTGAACATTTCGTCTAACAAACGGTTTCTACGTGGAATTAATATTTGTTATCCACAAATAAAAAGGCGCTCTACTGACGCTGATAGTGGCAATGATGTGTCATATTTAAAAAAAAATTTGTTTGACGTGTGGATACAAATTAAGAATATCTAATTCCTTATATTTATCTTTTAAATATGAAAGTATTTCAATGTCTTTGAATTATGACTGATGTCATAATCCCAGTTTTATCTATATCATAAAAAAATTCTCATCATTGCTACAATTAGAAGTTATAATATATAGAAATTTTTTTACGATACTCTTCTACAATCTTAGTTAATTTGAAAAAGATTTTATATAAGATAAGATAAAGATAATCTGTATAAATTATCATCTGTATAATATTCATCTGTAGAAATATCTAAATAATTTTATCTAGATAACGGAAAACACTGACAGAGACATACCTAAGCTATAGATACATTCTCTGTTTAGTAGTGTAGAATTCTCAACGAGCGAACATTTATACGAGCGAACAACTATACATCTCTCACCTTCAGCTCTAACCTTCACCTCCCCCCTGCAAACAGTACAATTATGGAACTCGGGCGCCCCTTTGCATGGGGTCAGGGGGGGTGAGAGTCGAAGGTGAAAGTTGTGCGCCCCTTTGCAGGGGGTGAGGGAGGGGTGAGAGTAGAAGGTGACAGTCGGGCGCCCCTTTGCAGGGGTGAGGGGGGGGGTGAGAGTCGAAGGTGAGAGTTGGGCGCTTCTTTGCAGAGGTGAGGGGGGTGAGAGTCGAAGGACAGAGTTATCTGACTTTTCATGTAAAGCAGTGAAATAATTATTAACTTTAACTGTTAATAACTTTTTAACGAATGACGAGCGACGGCTACAACTTGTTGCAGGTCATTCAGGGTCATGACCTTGACAACATATGTCAAGGTCAAAGTCATCGGGGCTGGCTCCCCTCATCAGCATAATTACCCTTTTTATTATTCCAACTCAAGTAGTATCGGTTTTAATTCTTTTCCAAAAATATTCTTATTGAAGATCCTTTCATTCCAATCCAAGTAATGGCAGTTTTAATTCTCTGTAAAAATTATTACTCCTTGAAAAAAAAAACTAATGTACGAAATTAAAATTAAAACCTATTGATATAGTCTTAACTAACCAAATTAAATTCTATCAAATTAAAAAGTAAAACACATCTTTGTTATTTACTTAACTCAAATTATATGTATCATTTGTATAAAAGATATCAACAACTGGCGCTAAGTTAAATTCCACAAAATTTTATGTATCATTCGTATAAAAGATTTGATATCAACAACTGGCATCAAGTTAAATCCCATACCAACTATACCAAATAAAGAATAAATCTCCAAATGGTACTATCTTTAACTTTTGTACAATGAAACCTAAGTTACGTAGACCTAAAGCAATATTCTGATTGGCTCATCGGCTTAAGTTTACGTCTTACGGTCACTGTTAGGAAGTTTGTGTGCGTCAGTCAAAATTAACATAACACATATTCTACAATAAGGTTTTAGTAATAAATACGTTCAGTGAGTGGTCATGCTTCTGGATATACCCATTATGTTAAGAATTACTTGATTGATAAAAATACACTCAATCGACGTGCTTTCGCATAAACAAGAAAAAATGTCGCTTTGCTTCGTGAACCGAAATATTCATCGTTAAAGGCGATGATTATTCAGGTTAGGAATTCTGTCACAGCCACGAAATACTGTAAAATTTTCTGCTTTAATTACACAAATCCTCTGCTTTAAAATATATTTTCTGCTTTAAAAATACCAGTTACGTTCTTATATTTTAAAGCAGAGAAATGAAAATTTTACGTGTCCGCAGTATATGCTTGCATCGCAATATTTCGTGGCTGTGACAGACTTCTTAACCTGAATAGTCGTCAACTTCAATGACTAATATCATGGTTCATGAGGCAGAGCGACTTTTTTCTTGTCAAACCTTTATTTATTTTTATGTGAAAATGCATAAAAATCGATTAAATGTATTTTTATCAATCAAAATTTGATTTGAGGTAATCGGAATATACACTCATTCACTCGTTCAACTTCTTCGCGATAGTGTGACCGTAATCTCATTTATAATGATTATAATCTTTGCAAAGTGTAAAATGTGTAAAATGTGCAGCTAGTGCAGAATCGTTACAGTGCTCGCTGACCATGTTGCTAGCCTTGCTAGCGCCACATTTGCCTCTTACGTCAAAACACAATCGGTTCAACCATTATTGGCTACGTTTACACCGTATGCTTAGTCCGCGACCTATACAATAGGCGTCTTTGTTTAACCTACAGGATAAACAAGGACGTTTATTGTATAGACCGCGGCCTAAATGCACGATGTAAACGTAGCCATTGAGATTCAGTAATCACGATCCCCCGCAACTCACGATTTCGCGTAAAGTACATGGTAGTGTCGCTACGCTTGTTTTAGCGTCGAGACACTACTGTGTCTCCTGATAAGTTCTGACTATGAATACCAGCTACAGAAAAATTGCAACACTTTTTTTTCAATGGGTTTCGGAATGTAGCTTACTCACCAAGCGATTGATTCTTATCCATGGGTTCACAAATAAGAACCAATCGCTTGGTGTGTAGGCTGCATTTCGAAATAAAGTCACGTAATCCTTTTCTTAATTAGTTGTTAAGAAGAAGTTAACCTAACTTTGGCGTTCTGGATAAACGGTATTGCAAAAATTTCCTAATAACGACATATCTCATAACCGTGTCTCCAGACCTAAACACTTAATTCCTCAATTGCAAACACTCAGATACTCAATTTTTCGACAACGAACACGCAGACAACACTAAGGGCCACTTTTACTAACTTCGATTAATTTAATCGACCTATTAGTCCATTGGAATTGACCAATCGCATTTGTCACTTTGTTTGACGACAGATGGCGATTGGCCAATTCCAATGGACTAATAGGTCGATTAAGTTAATCGGAGTTGGTAAACGTGGCCTTATGGTCCAGTTCCACAACTCACTGTTAATCGAGGTTCAACTTATTCACTGTCTCTTTCCAATTTTAGAATTGGAAAGAGATGAGAAACAAGTTGAACCTCGGTTCAGAGTTAACCGTGAGTTGTGGAACTGGGCCCTAGACATTTAATTTGTCGATAGTGAATACATAGGCACTTAGTTCCTCGACGATCTCGATTTTATTTTGATTTGATTGAATAATTTGCGCCGCACACGTCACAACCATACAACGCTAGTCTGCTGGAGTGTGTTCCAAAACTCGACACTGTCAATTCAAGTATCATTTTATCTTTGTCGGCGTTTACCGAATGTTGAAAAGGATAAAGATATTCATTCAGAGTTGACAGAATCGAGTTTTGGAACGAATTCTTGGTTAGATATAGACAGATGACATAAAGTCAAAAGCCATCTATTATCGAAAAAACGAACAGTACATTCCAGTTTTTCAACTGGTCGACGAACATGACGACGAAAAAAGAAATAAATTTTAACATGTTCAAACTTTGCATCACAATATCTTCGCTCGTAGGGCACGTAGAGAAAAAATAAAAACACTTTCATTATATATTCCGAGCGGAAACAATCGATTGAGTACATTTAGAACTTGATCGGTTCAGTCCAATAATCTCGATCCCACACAACTCGCTGATTCGCGTAAAAGAGGCACTGTAGTGTCGCTGCGCTTGGTTAGCGCCGAAAAACACTACCGTGTCTCCAGATATTTAGAAGGAAAAGTTATTTTAACTTGACGTTTAATTTTAACTAAAGAATAATAAAGAAACTTTAATTTCGTCTAAAACAATATGGAAGAAAAAAATTATTAACATTATCTTTTAACGTATAAAAATTATGCGCACAATGTGGCAAAGATAAATAAAGTTCTGAAAAGAAGCAATAGTCTCTATCTGATAAAAATCAAGCAATAGAATGCGAATTCTCCCATAAGCAATGCTTTTATTTTTCTTTATAGGGAAATTTGGATTTGAAAAATATTTTCCATGTAGCGCAAAAGAAATTGAGTTGTTCCATTAGCGTTAGATCACACGAGAGGCAAATATTTTTCCATACGATCGTAATAAGGAAAACAAATAACTAGATCTCTGCAAATTCTTAATAAATACACATGCTCTATGTTGTATATACATTCTATATGATGTAACATATTTTCTTCGATCATTCTCCTACATACAATAATTAGTATATTCGGATAATTTAAGAAAGTTATGAAAAATCTTTGTTTCTAATAAACTTGTCTCTCTCATAGAGTTTTTCCAACGAATTCATTACGTAAAAAATGACATAAGATTATTATGTCTCCAAAATATCTTAATCAAATATTTTTTTATAAACATTTTTTTACTTTTATCTATTTTTTTATTTCATCATTTTTTACATCGATTTGAATGTTTAATTTTTTGCTTCAATTTTGCTGTTAATTTTGTCTAACGGATATAGATATCCCAATTTTCGTATCATATTCTCTCATACCCTCATACCAAAGTAACAGAAGCACTTAAATCGTTTATTGTTAGATGAATAGAGAGAAATATTTTAATATTAACACAAAGTTACTACAACTCTTAGAAGAACATTTATCATAACACCATCATGCTGATTCGACAAAAGTTGTCAGTTTTTAATCTTTACGGTCGGTATGCACAGGGCATAATCCGCAAGGAGTTACTAAAGAAAAAAAAACAAGAAAATGCGGATCTCGCGGAAGAAGTGAAAGACGAAGTTTCTCATTATGGAAAAGCTTTGTGCGAAGACTTCACTCGTACCTTAATCTTGTAAATGTTTGAGGAATTATGTTCTTGTAATATATTGTACGTATAACGAGTTATATCACTATATTTTGTTACAAGAAATCTAATAATTTTCATCGTATAAGCGTTGTGTGCAGACATAAGATTTATAAAAAGTACAATCAAGAATTATGATGATTGTATCCTAAAAATCTAAAGACATCAAATTCATTCTCCTTTATGTAATAATAAAAATATTTGATACATTTGTTTTGAATGTATCCTTTTCTCTATTTACTTCGTCATATTTCATTCTAAAGATATGTAATAGCAAGTAAAAATATTAGTGTAATAAATAAAACAGTAAAATAGACACATTGCGCTTCTCTGTTATTATTAGTGTTGTTACACTTCTGATAATAGTTCGAGCTTCTTTTAATATCGAAGAAACTCTATCTACAGAGAAGATTGATTTTTCGTCTGTGTCATTATTTCATCAGTCGCCTGTCGAACCGTGTTTAAGGCGTACCGTTCTCCTTTCCTCTACGAGATATCCGCTTACTCATTACCTTTTTAATTATCTCTGGCCGAGGGAGCCCTTCTATCGTAGTACGTTTAACGGACCGTCCTTAATCGTTTTAAGGGCTCGTAATGTTACCAAGAACAGGAAAAGCCTTTTAGACATGATACAAGATTGTGTACGTGCGTAATGTACAGTTTTATAAAGTTAAAAGCAGTTTTTGATGATATAATTTGTATACATTATCGATTGGTAATTGGTGAATGCTTGATCATACTTTTGATAAAGTAGATAATCTGCAAACATTAATTATTTAAAATTCCCAAATAACTTTTGTCATTATTAATGTATATCTTCAAATATTTATTTAATATTTGAACAATTGGCTCGCAAATATTTCGTGTGAAACTTTCGATCAAGAATTATTACGGACTTAAGTATATAAAAAAGAAAAGCAAATAAAAATAAAATTTTTGATTGTGAATCATTGATAAGTCGAACAAAAGTCAAATGTCGTAATCTGTACTTTTAGGAATTCTGTACCAGGAGTGATTTGAAAAGTTTAAAGCTTCCGAGAGACGACAAATCTGGGAAAACTGTGGTCCGATCGCTCTTCGTGTTCCTGAGTATTCCCGATGCGGTTTGAAATTAGCACGAACGGATTATAAGATCTGGCTCTGTTCGTGACACTTCTATTAGTGGCGTGGAAAGAAGAAAATCCTTGCTTCTCTCTCTCTCTCTCTCTCTTTCTCCTCTTCTCTCTATTCCTCTTCTTTCATCACAAAGTCAGTACGCGTGCGACCCGTTCGCTTCTGACGTGAGGCATCTTGTAAGAACTCATTTTCGTTGAATTTTTCTAGATTCGTGTTCCTTGAAATAACGCAACAAGCCACTAACCTAATTTATTTTTGCATTAGAAATGAATAAAGAATGTATAGTGAGGAAATCATGTATATGTAAAGGCAAAAATCTTAGCAGTTTGTAATGGAAGATTCTTATGTATCCAGCAAAAAATAATTGCAAAGATTAAAAGATTATTATGCGTACAAGATCAATGGTAGGTTGATCAAAAGAATAGTAAACATCTAATCGGAGCAATTTATGCAAATGGTTTAGCGAGAAAGCTGCTCTCTTTCTCGAAAATTTAGAAGCCGTCGTAAAGTATTTTTTGTGGCGGCTTACGGCGAATGCACAGTCAACACGATACGCGCCAAAGTCAATTGCTACGATAAGGACGAGACAATGTGACATTTTGTCGAAAGGACTTAAGCTTAATCTCCAACGAGGTAAGTCCGTCTTAGAATGTACTTAGAGTAAGGTGGTCCAAGTAGAGACTCTCCAAGTATAGATATCTCTTCCGAGGTATCTGGTATCGTAACACTTCCCCATGCAACAGCCCATCTGCTTATGTTTCTGAGTACCAAAATAATGGCAGACGGCTATAAAGTTTACTATTTTTAATTTTACTAATCAGTATGCAAAAATTTTACTGATCTATAAGAAAAAGAAGAAAAGACAAAAAATACGGAAAATCGCGGAAAAAGTGAAAAACAAAGTTTCTTGTTATTCAAGATTCAAAAAGAAACATAATTCGATACAGTCGAATAATCGTATCGTCGGAACATTGATCGTGTATTGAAAATCTGTTATTAGAATCCGTATAGTATTTTTGAACTAGAGTTAGATTCATTATAATCAAGAGCACGGATTTAAGGTATTAAAACTTGGCGGACGGGAATCTTCAGAACCTGAGCGAACGTTCCTACCTGCACCTTCTAATTATCACGACGCGCTCGATAGGACTTCGAATCTTCGTGCGGTATTCTACCGAGGTATACGTCGTGCATAAAAGGGGTTAAGCGAGCAGCACAAGTCAGCTTTAAGCAGCCGGATTTATGGACTCCGACAACTATTTAGATAGGTGGAATGGGAAAAGGGAGAACCTCGGCGCGATCTCAGTTTTTGTCGATCCTCCTACTTGGCGCGTATACTTGGTGCACGAACGAGCCGCGAAGATGGACGAGGATATCCGCGGCCTCGGAAAATATTTGGCACGGAGGGCGACGGAATCCGTTCGATGGAGCTCCGGTCGGCGCGACGCCGGAGCGGTATTTCGGCTTAATTAGTTTTTCGTCCGCGGATAATCCGCGGCCGCAGCGATTTGTCATCCGGGCCCCGAAGTTTACGCTCACGGAGAATTAAGGCATGAGAACCGGGAGAAAGGGGCGAGAGAGCAAGAAGAGCGAGAGAGGACGTGGTGTTTCCGGCCAACGAGATTAGGGCGATATTTAAACGAGGAGGAGTAGTCCCGGCACCCCCGAGGCTTCTGTCGTAAGACCCGACTCAAGGGAAGTTCGCGGAGGATTCGTTTTATCGTTCGTCGTATAATTTGAGGATGTCGCCGGCCAAGAAACTACTGAAGTGGCTTAAATCTTTAGGCCGCGTGTTGGATCCTCGATAAGGGAACTTTTGGGTTCCTGTTTACCGGTCACTCCAGTAGAATGTTATTTCGTTCATCTATTTCATCCCGACGATGTATTTTCCCGTATTATCCTGAATGTAATTTAGAGACAAAACAACCACTCAATTAATCTCCAACTAACAATAAATGCCGATCAATTGAATAGCATGATCTGGATTTAATTAATCGCTATAATTGTACGCGTGCAATTGCTATTGTAATTGCTCGATTATCGAAATTTGCAATAGATTGAAGATGCTGGACAATGAGAGATAACCCATTGTATGTAATATCCATTTTGTTAGTTTATTGAATAAATAGCTAGGATTCTAGACAAGCCAAACTACTTTAATAAGCATTTGATGATATAATATACATCATCCAAATCATATACAAAGATTTGATATAAGCCTCCTACATATTGGAGAAAAGGAAAAGCGCAAATGGGCCTTTAGTATCTTCCAAGTATTAAACTGCTCGTAAAAGAGCTTTTACGCGATCAGACTTTCGCAATGAAACTTTAGGTCTTGGAATCGATCGAGCCGCGCCGCTGTAAAGGGTCCTCGTAAAGTTTTCTTCAAATAATTTCGTAAAATAGTAGATCCTTTTTTTCATAAGAGAATCTCGTTTTATGAGAGCAAAGAGCTCGGCGAAGAACAAAGTTCATTTCGACATATCACTCAAAATTTTGTGAAAAGCTTTTTTACATAATTCTCAAGTACTTAGCAATTAGATGTCTAGATTATTATTTTAACTTTGCTTTTACTTTGTGTTGACCAAAGTATAAATGGTACATAAAGTGGCATCGCCTTATTAAGGAGAGAGCACATTAAAAACAAAGATTTAACAAATGACTTATATTACATTATTATGCTTTTTAATAAGACCGCATTGCAGCAGAAGCATTTAATCCGATATTTAATAAGTGAATATATGAGAACCATCTAAAAAATAAAGTAGATCGTCGAACGTATCGATTGTCACAAGTAACATCTTGTGAATGAATCGGCTGATTCTGAATCTCATAAGCAGGCGATTTACATAAGTGAGGATGTGCAATAAATTTAAAAGGCGACAGCAAAAGAGAGAAAGGGGAAGAGGAGAGTGAGTAACGTATACCTTACTTAACGGAGCATTGCAGAAAAGTCTCGAAAGCTCAACGATGACAGAGGGCTTTGGAAAAATCTAACCCGGCACATGGAGAAAGAGCGGAGCGCGAGCAGAAAAAGGGAGAGAGAAGTAAAAGAAGCTGGAAGAGGAGGCAGCAAGCGGAACGGGCTGCTGTGAACCAAGGCAGTTATGACTTTTTTCTCAAGTCGACCCTCGCAGTGGTAACCACCCTCTCTACCCCGGGTTTCCTCCTATGCGAATACCGCATTAAGGGACGCACTCAAACTTTTATGGTGGCTCGTGGTGACTGACTTCCCGATATACGCTCGGTAATGCCGTCTCTCGCATTTTACAGACTTCTCTCTTTCTTTCGTCCCCGATTACGAGCGGCGCTTTAATTGGACAATATCCATCCCGCGAGAGAGTGGCTCACTCGCGGCACTCGAAGAAATAACGAGCAACTCACGTTAATTAGAACATTACTTTAATTTCGTGGACGACAGATAGGCGACGAGTTTTCGTAATACGGTTGCATAGACAGAGAGAAACACATATTTACGTATAATAACATATTCAACGTATTTCTGGCATGGACATCTAATTAAGTATATTTGCAATTCAATTTCTTTCTCTTTTACAGATATCGTACAAAGTATTTGGCGATAGAGATGCACTTGATGTACATAAATATACTTTGTCAAAAACCGAAATAATTTTTCATAAAAATATCGAGATACAGGTAGGTATGCTTATATGTTATGATGAAAAAAAGAATTTCGGTAAATTGTGTTTTATAAGAGTAAAGAATAAAACCTTATTCTTTGAATAATTTTAGCCTTTTGTTTCCATACGGAATATTTACTTGAAATATAATTATAGCAATAAAATATTATAAAATTTCAAGCGTTACAAGACGAAAATTGTGTCCAATTAAATTTTGATAGAGAAAACATTTCAGTTTTTAACAAGAAGTATTTTCTAGCTGTAAATATGTTTATTATTGGATAAACAAATGTGCTTCTGTACAATATTTCAGCATTCAGATTTATCATTACGAATATATACGATGTTTTTGTTCGCTATTAAAGATCATGTTTAAATGTAAAATTAAATGGCCATGTATTTTGTTACGTTTCGATCGGCAGTCCGAGTTTTGCGGCTTCCTTCAATGTAGGTATAAAGTGACTTGCTTTCAACGATTTGCATTTCATCAAGTTTCATCTATAAATTAACGCACGTTGAATCGCATTCCCATGTTTCGTGTTTACTCCAAAAGAACCTCTCTCCGCCTCATCCGCAATTCAACCCCGCAATAATCCCCACGGTTTCCTAATCATCGTAATGAACGAACAAATCAACGGGGATGTACGCGTTTGCTCTCAATGTTTCAGGCTATTGATTTAAATGTAGAAAATTGTTGGTCCGGGGGCACGTTTCTCCCGGGCTACGTGCCGAATTGGTGACGAGCGGGGAGGTGGGGAGACACGGCACAAGTGTCAAATTAATCACCTCGTAATACGCACTTAATACCAGCACGATCGATCAGAACGGGTGAAAAGTGGGACAAGAACCATATCCCCAAAGAGCTCCTGTCAATCGGCAAACATTGTAGCTAGTATTAAATCGGCTCGTCACTAAAGCCGACACAGAAACCATCACGATTCCGTACTCTATTAGTTTTTTTTTTATTCGTATATACCTCTATACGCTCTCATTTATTAAATTTATTGAATCATCATGATGGATTTAATTGGGCAACTTTATTTACTCTCAACGAGCGTATACAGAACCTTCTTTACTATTTTATTCCACGGCATTATTATGATTTAAGAGATCATCTTTCTGAACACTTCGATCATAATGGATTTAATCGGGTAACTTTATTTACTCTCAACGAGCGCATATAGAACCTTCTTTGCTGTTTCATTCCACGGCATTATTACGATTTAAAAGATCATCTTGCTGAACACTTCGAATATTTAAATGATTTTGAGTATATGAGATAATAATCGCCAATTACAATTTGTCTTCTCTGCAAATCTACTACACCACTTTGCGATAATATTTGTGAATGTTATCTACGATATATTAATATTCTACGATGTATTATAATATGGCTATTGCGTTAATTAATAAATAGCTGCCGAAATGATGTGCTCGTAAACCGCGATGGGATTGCAGCGACTCTAATTTCACGGTACGGCGTGTCGATCAATTTACACGTGTATGAGTATTCCACTCGGCCGTAAAATAGCACAATAAACATCACGATAAATTTAAATCCAGCTATGTATTTCTATTCAAGCGACTCGTAAATTTATTTCCTCGGGACGACGCAAATTTGGAACGCCGTTTAAATATGCTTTATGAACACGGGCGAGGCCGACCGCGGATTTTATCTCCGCGCTGCGAGAAACTATGCGCTATGGGCTTCCGCCGTAATTGCAGAAAATTTTCTGCTACCGGTGTAAAACGATAAAATGATATCGCGAGGAATAAAGTTCGTGCGCGGCGTCTGGCGCTGACATTACAAACGTATGTCCGCGTTGCCTCGTAAACACGCAGTTAACCGGCGCATTTTATTTCGCGTATGTTTATGTGTTCTTCGGGTCCTTTTCAATCTCTATAGTTTCTCTACGCAAAATCACAACCGAAAGGCAGTCACGCTTACGGTCGATTATAAACCAACGAAACGTTTTCGCCTTCTTTCTTTCATGTCATGGAATAATCAATCGATGACGTTAACAATTGAAAAAATTCAATTCAACA
The DNA here is from genome assembly GCF_001594055.1 of Mycetomoellerius zeteki. Lineage (NCBI taxonomy): Eukaryota > Metazoa > Arthropoda > Insecta > Hymenoptera > Formicidae > Mycetomoellerius > Mycetomoellerius zeteki. The sequence goes on from NW_017257106.1 coordinate 122,133, forward strand.
TAACTCAAATCTTTGCTGTATAAACGTTACTAACTCGTAAATAATTACGAAATTTTGGTTTACCAAAAAGGCGAATATTCACGCTTCGTCGTATTTTATTTCGAGGAAACGCGCAATTCTTGAAAGGATTCGTTTAAACGAGGTATTGATTCTGCAAGCTAGAAATGCAAAACATTAAGCAGGTTCATCTCCTTCCTCGCGGGATCTCTAAAATTCCGTGTCACGTCCTCAACTCCTCTTTCCTCTTTAACAGCCCATCTTTTTGTTCTGTTATTCGCCATCCATAATGCATTTATTCAATGCTCAGCGCTTGTTTCACGATGCTGCCGTTTCTGCGGCCGATCTCGCGATCTGCTTTAAATTATTGCGCAACTAAGTCGTTCCAGACCAATTAGAGATTAACAATCAGTACCTTCATTTGTTTGTCATCTTTTTTTGCGAATTTTAATTTTCTGTCCTTTGCGTAAATCTCAAACAAACCTAATCGTATATAAAATATCTCAAACAAACCTAATCGTATATAAAATATGAACACGAAGATTTGAATGTTTAGCGTCGTTTGCCAGAAATTTGAAAGGAACTCACCATGGAATAACATCATCTTCTATTTTTACGATTTATTGGGTTCATGTTCATTGATTGTGTAACTTCGTACTTACAAGGTGGATTAGATAAAAGAAATGGTAAGGATTTGTTCGGAACAGGCCGGTGGTATTTTTAAATACTTCGATCAGAGACTTTTTTTTATTTTGCTATTGCTCCAATTAACCATCAATCAGAAAAGAAAAAGAAGAAAAATGATGTGCAAGGAACGGAGAGAAAGACGACATAATGGTGGGCACAGAGACATCAAGATGAGAAAGTGAGAGAGAAAGAAAGAAGAATGATACCAAGGAGTGTTAGCAGTTATCCGGCAGAAGTGCATTAGCTTTTGTTTGTCGCCCGAAAGGGACGGATCGTGAGTAGACTGGAACTGGATCTCGTATGTCGTGAATGGGGTTGTCCTTGCTCCCTTTTGCCGTCTACCCTTATCCATTTTATCCTTCGCTCCCCGTCGCGCTGTTGATTCTCGAAAGCGGACGAAGAAGTATCTATATAACCTGTCGCCTAGATCTTGTTCTTCTCAGCTTTGCTTTACACACCGATATTACATATCGTCGATAAGTTTTTGTTAGGTTTCATAAGAAGCTTATTATTCGTTATGTTAAAACGTTACTCATCGTTCATTAATAGTCTGCTATTATTCCTCAGTTCACGTCGAATAAACTCCGATGTAATGGAATTTTAATTAATTCAAGATTTAATTATAGATATAGGTAAAAGAAACTGTAATTAAAAATAATTAAAAATACTACAAGACGAATAATTCAATGTAATAATTTTGTACATGCGTCTTTCAATCGCAACAACCATTTCAAATCTTGTGTCGATTTTATCGTTTTAATTATGTTTTCAATACGTTAATATTTTCCAACATTTTCAGTCGGTTACGCATTTGCGCAGTTATCGTTTTTGCTGTAAAACGATTCGCCGTATATTTGCGACCGAGTATATTACGGCTGAATAATTAGCCTTTGTTGTTGTTCCTGGACACGTGACTACGAGTCACTCGTATGCAACACGTCCGCCGGTCGTAGACATCGCATCCGTCGTCCTCGCGTTCGAGCGAACAGGAAGAGAGAGGGTCGGAGATCCAGAGAACTTCGGAATTCCGTGTCCTCCGTCGCATACTTGGTCTTAAGTTATGCCCTCATAAACTCGCACGAACATACCTACGCGTCTCCAACAGTTCTCATGTGCCTCGCCAAGTCATATCTGTTGCCGTCTACGCGAAACCGAGGAGCACGTTATGTGGGTTACAGAGAAGCTGTAGGTGCATCTATCGCGGAACTTTGCCTGGGCGCGATCGAGGGGAAGTATATATGCTATTTATATGCACACCGAACGGTGCTGTGCGAGCTCACTCGATACGCTTCCAATATAATCCGTTTAACATACATCATAAATACGCTATCGACATAGGTGTGTACACATATAGGAACTCTGTATAAACCTAATTTTTATCTCATACGAGATAAATATTAACACACTGAAGGAAGTTGATTGCCCTACATTAGATAAACTTATAAGTAACTGCAAAAGTTGATTTTTTTAAATTTCCTACTTCCAACTGAATTAAATTATAATCAAAGTTAAATTAAATTATAATCATTATTCTGGAAAAAAAAAAAAAGATTGGCTGTTGAAATTAGATGGTAAAATACGGCATAGCATTTTTAATTAGCTGCAACAGCCAATTTTTTATTGTTGCAGCCAATTAAAAATGCTATGCCATCTAATTTATTGCAGCAGCCAATCTTTTCTATACTTAAAATAGAAATAAAAATAGTTTTATTGCTCTAAGCATAAGTCAAATATAAATAAATGTCTATATGAGCCTTCGCGGTTGTTGGGAGGTATACACAAATAATATATTTATAAGCGATAAGATATAATTCGCATACAATTTGAATGTACTTATCAACGAAGTTACTGCAAACGTTCCGACTCTGGATTTGAATTCTCCTCAGGGTTTATGAGTATATAGTTTATACTTGACTTCAGCTCTGAGGAGGACTCAAATCCAGAATCGAAATAGTCGTTTGCAATTAACTTTGTTGTAAGTTCGTTCTAATAATTTGCAAATGATATCTTATCGCCTTATAAATATGTATATTATTTGCACATCAATAATTGGAGGTTCATATAAGCACATTTTATAATATTTATATTTAATATAGATCACTTCTTTTTTCTATAATATTAAAGGATTTTGAGCTAAAAAATTCTTCGAGTATATCTATTGTTAAATAGAAAGTTGATATAAATCAGAAGATTTATCTTTTATTTGTCAAATGCATTAGTTTAGTCAATTTTTTTGAAGATATGTTTTGCATATTGAATGCCGCATCTTTTTCGCATCTGTTTCAACAAAAAGGAAAATTAATTCGTTTCGCGTATATTTTACTGTACAAAGCATAACGTGATTTATTATGCGGCGAATGCTAATGTAAAATTAGCGAATGCCAGAGTGCGTTTTCTGCATATATTAAGATATAATTATACAATTCCGCGCCGGTGTAAACATGACTCGTTTACAGAGTGGAGTACTGTATTTATCTAACCTAAGTGCATCCGTTTACACGAATGCGAGAGATTTGTGAGACATAAAGACCTATTTCCGGTGAGAATTTTTATCGTGGGAACGTAGGCGCTACTTTGCCATATGGCTACAAATCCTGTACATTTCTTGTCACTTTAGCATGAGGAAGAAGGGTGGATATCTTCTTTATAGCGGAAGTATATGTATTTTTCCACACGAACTCAATGCCCCAAAGCGCTTAAGGAATATTATTGTCAACACGCGAAGAAGGGAGACGTTTACAATACAATTCGCGCGTATTCATTTAATAATTCTAAAACTTTCTTAAGCTATAGAATATTGTTAGATATAAATTTTTTAAGATACTCTTTTTTATAAAAATATGAAAAAAAATAAAATCGTAATATTAGAGATAATATTGAAAAGTGCTATTTAAACATAGTTTCTGCAAATAAAAAGTGTTTGTATGTATGTATAATAATAAATAAAATAAAAAAAAATACATACATTATTATATCATTTTGTACATGTTATAAAAATTACATTACAAATTTGCACCAACAACTACGTACTCATTACGCAAACTTTTAGTATTTTTAGGAATTATTAGTATCAGAATATTTTTTTGAAGGATAAAAAAACCTTAAACTGAGATTACAAAATTTATATATAAAAAGAAGCGTACGAAATCCTTATGTGATAGAATAAAAATAACGTGAAAGAAACAGGAATAATTTTGTCTCTTTAGACTCCGTATCATGAAGGTCTTTATGGCTTTTTCATGGAAAAACGTGTTTAAAAGAATTGCGGGACTATCAGAGAGTTAATACGCAATTATTACAGCTGCATGTCTATTCGGTGGTCTCGAGGCTAGCATCCCCCGATTGTAGGCAATAAGTATCTCCCTTTTTTTCGCTTCGTGATCCCTCTTTTTTCCTTTTGTCGATCCCCTCGAGAAAACGCATCGACTGGAGAATACTTTTCTCAGGGAGAGCGTTACGTCAGGAATGCGGAATATTTCCCCGCGTTCGCGCCGCGTAGAGCACGCCGAGTCAGTCAGGTGGAGGAAGGTAGGAAATTATTGGCACAGTCTGGAGTTGACTGGATGTTAATTACTCTATCACTCCACCCACGATCCACCGGTCTGGCTTCCTCCCCCATCGGTTCCCCCGCCATCCCTCCGATCCCTCCTCCCCTCTCTGTCGTTGGTGGCAGTAACTCCTCTCTCGGCTTCGTGTGCCGCACGTTTATAATTATGAACGGCCTTGCCTCATAATAAGGTAATTTAAACGCATGACTTAGGAGGCAGAGCGCGGATATCGGTCTGGTGTGTTTCTACTGGTAGATGGTTTCGTCTGTTTCACAGAACTGAGCACGAGTTCGCACTCTTTACGGTCTGTAATTATTACGATAGCTCGCTAACGTCAGCTACAAATTTCTTCTTCTTGAAATACCGTTTTTGTACGTAATAGTTAGACAGCGACGTTTATGTGCATAAGCCATACTACAAAGAAGAAAATCACTCGTATATACAATCCATTAAAAAAGGAGACATGTTATACTATTATTATAGATATCTCAAAGGATAATGGTAACTCAATTTCTATTATTTTTAACTTTCACATGTGTGTCAAAATATAAATCAATCAATTTCTGTAGTTACACGGAAAAAAAATATAGTTCATATAACTAAAAATATTTAATTGTGAGCAATATAGAAACATCATCCTAGTTATTTTTATGTAATAGGAATGTGTATGGTTGATACGATTTATTTACTTTGATGTGTAAACTATATCAATGTAGTTAGGCGCGATTTGGTTGTGATAACCAAAACTTGGTTGGGGGATCATTTACTATGGATAAGTTATATATCCGTATAGTTGCGTCAATCGTGACATTATAAAGCATGATGTAATAAGAATTAAATTATTAATAAAAGAATTAATTTCTTGTTACATCATGCTATAAATTAAGTTATAATTTCAAAAAGTAAAAGCGACTCACCACGCTTACAATTAAAAATATGTATATGTGAAATGCCGTCATTGCTGCAACATAACCTAACCTAACCATTGTACTATGGTTCAAGCCACCACATAAATAGTTGCTCCATATTTTACTATTTAAACTGGTTGGTATTATCAGATTTCTGTATAGACCAACCATACTGTTTTTCCGTGTAATTTCAAATTAAACAATGTTCCTATTAACATTTATATTTATAGTGTGCCCGATGAACATAAAAATTTGTAATTGAGCTACAAACTGTATTCACTCAAAATATTCACGTTAAAAAAAATGTAATCATATATTTATTCAAAATTTCGGATTTTCAAAAATATTTATTATTATACATATATATCACAAAAAAACTATGATTATTTAACGAGTATTTATATTCATTTAGGTATTCAAACAAAATATAAACTGAAAAAGAAAGCAATTGTTACCTTTTAACTATAATCGGCACTTTGATTTTAAGTAAAAAAAAAATAAATTTTATTTATTTTTGTCGTAATATTTAGATTTGAGGAAAACTTAGAAATTAAAAAAAAATATTTAAACAGCAATACATTTTTTATTTATAAGTACAATCTATTTGATATAACATATACTTTTTTACGTACGTTTTCATTTGAGATAACATATGTATAACATATAATTTTATATAATAAGTTTTTATTTGAGATGACATATCATTTTTATCCTCAATTTGTTTAACTACATACATACCGTACCGCGTCACTAGTATGCTATCTGGCATCACTGATAAAAGATTCCTCTGCCGGTTTCATTGTTCTTACAGATTCCTCTTTTCTCTTGCAGGCTTGCAAGCTACGTGCAGATAATACGTACAGAGTAGAAGTAAATGCGAAAATAAAAATAATCGTATTAAAAAAAAATATTCATTCAAATGGAATGAAAAAGTATTCGTTTTTTGACGAATAAAAAAGAAGTATGTTCGGATGGGTATTTTCATTCATTTTTTATTATTTATTTATTCGAATATAAGGTATATTCATCGGGCAATAGTTTATATTAACAACGTTTATATTAACGTATGTTCTTGGTAAATAATAAATTTGAGTCAAATTAATACATTTTCTTAAGTTAAATTGTTTATATAATCTCATTGTGTTTTAATTAACAACATTATTGAGTAAGAGCAATGAGAGCAATATATAAAAATAATTAAAAATAACTCAAATTGGATACTTGATATTATGAATTTGACATTATGGATTTAATAATTAAATGTAGCCGCGGTTTTCAGATTCCCTAAATATTTAATTAGAGATATATATCTATAAACTCTTGGAAATATATATATTGAAAGAATATGAAGTTTAAAAATAAATTAAAAATAATAAATTTAGTAATGAAAAAATAAATAATCATTAATGAGAAATCGCTTTGTTGCCAAATACATCAATTTTGAATGTTCTTTACACATACTTCTTTAAATATTTAATGTACAACAACAATAATAAATCTGATAAGAGTTTTGACCAGCGTGAAGATTATCTCGATAATAATACTTTCTATAATATATAGGAAAGTTTTTTTATATATATATATAACCTTCGATATTATTTCAATATTTAGTTTCGATCTTTTATTTCTCTAATGAGGAAAGAAAAATATAAAAATTATACATTATGGAGCGACGTGATGGCAATATTCTCGTCTCCTAAAAATTGATTTGTGTCACGATCGATCGCAGTGCTCTTGTCGTTTCTTAAATCGTGCCTGGAAGATTCCCGGGTCTCAAGAAAATCGAAAGAAAAATGTTTGGTTTGCCTAATGATTGAACTCTCATTCGATGCAACTGCTAGTGATGGTAATGGCGCGAATGTAAAAACTATCACCGAAACATCAACGTTAAGTTAATGTTTGATACGAAGATCCACTTCCTACGATCCAATTTTTTAAGTATTTGTACAAAAACTAAATGTCAATGGACGAGTCAATTATCTGAAGATATGTCATACTATGACGATGCAATAAAATAAATAAGAAATTTTTCGAGAACAGGAAAAGTACAGCATTCTTAACAAAAAATTGATGTTTTTAAATAAAAAAAAATCTTATGTTCTTTATATTATCGCCACTGCAATTACTGTAATTTCTAATTATTTATATTGCACAATTTGTAGCGATAAGAGATGACTCTTATCATTTAGGTATGTAATGCGCTTTTCTGCTTTTTCATCGAAAATCCAACTTTCCATGGTTCTTCATAAGTTAATGATCCACAGTATAAATTTATATAATATTCCACACGTAGAGCACAGTGGATTTTAAACTTGAGAGACTTCTTCGTTGTGGCGGTTTTTTCGGATAGCTTCTAAATAACGAGCGAAGTCGACAATTTCGCGTTATCCGAGCGTAGCCGCGTACAGGAAAGAAATAGTAGGAGGAGAAGAGTGTATACGGAGAACGGACGTGGAAACGCGCTTTTTCCTTCGCGCGAAAAACGCACCTCGGCCCCGCGGAGAGTCACTCCGGAAATTGTGAAACGAGCGGTCGGTCCCTCCGTCCTTCGTTCACCTCACATCTCCTTCTTTCGCCCTTTGCCACCCTTTCCCATCGTTCGTGCACTCGTTTTCTCTCTTCCTCGTCATTTCCGTCTATCATCTGACGCTCGTTGCACGCGCAGTTTGGCGCTCTTTACGATCAATTACGAAGCCGTAGATTCTCAGACACCTAGCTAAGTGTATAGGGACGATATTTCGAAATGGAAGGGAAACGTCGAGATTGCCGACTACGGGCTCTTTCGTTTTATACTATCTTTCACTGCGAATACCTTCTCCTCGCGCCGCCATCGTCCTGCCGCGCGTCTCGCTCGGCTCGCTCCACGACGCGAGCTCTTTATCTCCGTTCTTCTCTTTTTCTTCTTCTATCCTCGTGGGTATACTCGTTACTAGAAGACGTGTGCACGATGAGAAAAGTAGAGTCCGAACGTATATTAGACGGGAACGGGCCGGCCGATCGGTTATCGGCGAAAAATATTGTGGATCGACGGCGACGGCCCGGTAGCCGTTTCTCTGTCACCGAATCGACATTCGCGCTGTAATTCGCAAACTGGGACAGAGTAATCGCTTTCTTGTTTTCATCCCCTTCCACATTACTCTTGGAGTTTTCGGCGCTTACGGTACGATTAAAGTTGAAGAATTTCGAGTTGGGAATGATGACGTGCGGGACGAATGAGATGATCGAATGAAATTTAATTTCAATTTCATTTCCGTGTAAACCGGTTCTTCTCATCCGAAATAGATGGGAAAGAGACTGCTCAAACAGAAGTCTGAATTTCACAATAGAAGTGGAAGACAGAACATTTGCCGCGAAATGTTCGCATGTGATAACGGTAGTACGATCGTTACCAATCGGTTTCTCGTTCTATCGGCCTTAATTATGCAACCGCAAATATTCTGCATCAGCGGAGTTCTTACAAGGAAGTGAGGAACATTTTACGCTGCGACGTTACTTCATTCAACATCCTCGTTAATGAGCTCTGATTTCATTGCAGCGCTATCCTCTACACATTTCGGTTCGCATCTTTGCACGGAAGTTCCAGAGCGGTTACGTAACTCCGTTTAGTAATTAGTAATTAAGGTAGTCAATGCACCAAACGAATTATCATACGCGAGATCGGAACCGAGGCATGAATAATCGCTCGAGAGGTGAGTAATTGCGAGTACACTTCAATTAACTCCCCGTGACTTCCATTAAAGGTATCTAACCGCTCTATTAGAGACGCATACCGAACTCGACATCGACCCACGAAGTATCAAAGTGCTTTAAGCATTCGCTTAAATTACCAGATCGCGCACGATGTCCGGTAAATTATGGTACATGACATTGTATAGGAAAACGACTCGCATTTCGACAAATGATCGACGGAACGTCTTTTAACTTTTTGCACGTAGACTCGTGCAATTTATATTTCTTTTCCTTCACTCGGCATTAACAAAACGAGTTAAGCGAGAGCACGTTACTTTTATCGGTTACCTCGCAAAATCTCAACGTATCTCTAGTATTCGCGGCACTTGTTACAGATACACGAGCGGTGTGAAGTAAACCGTCGTACATTCCGAGAAGATAAAGTCGGTCATTTTTTTCTCTCACCCGCTGGTGCTTTTCCTCCGGCGGGAACGATTGGGGTCGGTGCAAGGAGGAAGGAAAGTGGACCGCGCTGTTGGTCAAACTAATAAAAGACGGCTTACCGCTCCGCGAAATCGGCTATCCCGCACAGCTTGCGGGAACCTGCGACTTTTGCCCCCAGGGTCGAAGACAAAAGAAAGAAAAGGGAAAGAACTACCTTTCGAGTAAAGAAGGTCATACAGACCACGATGCTGAGGATGAACACGGGAGAAAAGTCGCGCTGAGAATACTCAGAAAGAGATCACGTGCGTCGACTAGATGGACGACAAGTGGCAGGCGACAGATAGGTAGAGAATTGCGTGACACGGCTGGAAATTATTTTTCGCACGCTCGAGAGTCGCAATGAATTAAGAGGCCACCTCACTCGTGTCCACGTTTAAATGGTTGGAACATTCAAATTATCCGATTTAATCAAATTTCTCTATCGTCGGAAATAGATGTTGCGAAAGAGCTTTTATCGCAATGGTTAAAAATGATTGAAAGATTCGCACACTAATACTCATTCATGGCGGCAACGAGATAATGTACCGTATGTTGCGATTGCGATTGTCATGTATAAAAATGTCGCAAGAAGTCGAAAAAGGGTCGTGCACGATTCGTTTATCGAATGCAATTGCCGTTATTTACGCGTGTGTAAAGGTAATTAACTTATCTGAATGTTCACTACCGCATATACCGGACATATCGCGTAAGTTATGGCTCTACTGTGGGGTGTTTTTTGCTTTCTGTAAAGCGTTCAATTCGCGGGTATTCGCTTTAGCATTATCGCATGTATTTTGTTTTACAGCACATTTACCAAACATCAAGATAATTTTTAAAGCTGTTGTTCATTAAATAGAGGAACATAGTGTTCCTTTGACCGGTTGTACCTTTAATCATTTGAATTTATAAAAAATTTATTGAATATTTGTATAAATAAAAATATGTAGTTTGTACTATGAGTATTAGAGGTGTTTTATAACTTATAATTATAATAATGAAGAGAATTATACTATATGAAAAATCATTTATTGTTTTCAAGTGTCCGAATGAAGTAGTTCAAGACGCTTTTTAATCTCATAAAATGTTGTATATGTATTCTGTCTTATGTTTGTATTGCCTAAGATGTTAAATAGATATTCAGAAAAAATTATTTACTGTCTTACTAACTTAATACTGTCAATCTTAACCTATAATTTATAAAAGTAATAACAAATAAAAAGTGAGCAAACGTTGTACCTTTAATCAGTAACTGATAGTGTATCTTTGACCAGTCAATACGGTGTCGGATAATTATTTAGTTTAGCTATCTTACCTCCAATATTAATAAAATTATACTCATTAGACGCGATTTTGAATGAAGTGAACGAAGGACGCTATTTTTGCCAGATTCAATCGGTTCGTGCAAAAACAAAAATCGCGTCTTTGTATGCTAAAGTTTATTCTTATATATTTTATATATAAAGTTATATATGGTGTAAAAAGACATCAAAAATATAAAAATATAAATAAAATTAAACTTTTGTTGAATATCTTATCTTTATACACACATTTTGTACATTGGTTAAAGGTACAACACTCCCTGGTCAGAAGTACAACATGGGTGTTGTATCTTTGACCAAAATTCAATTTTTTTCTAATGTTAAAAAAGATGTACTAAAGATAACAATTTAAATCTATAAAAATATATGTTAGTGTCAACACTTCAAAGAATATTTTAGAATTTTTTTGAATTTTTAGACATCAAAATACAACTTGCACAAGAAAAAATATCAAAATTGGTCAAAAGTACACCACTTTCCCCTACTGTTCTTCACTGTAGTACTGTTCTTTATATTCTGTTTTAATAATAAATTTCAAACTTCCTTCAAATTAATTGCAAACTTTTATAATGTTAAATGCACACGTACTCAATTAATTTTCAAAGTTTTTTTTCTTAAGCATGAAATTTCATTAAAAAAATTATTTTATTATTTCAATTTATTTTGAGTCAGAATTATCCCGTTCTCGATTATACCATATATTATATTTCCACAATCCGTATAACGTCTAGTTCATAGAATCTTAAAAAATCGTGATACGATAAAACTAATAAGTCCATAATAATAATAAATATTACATGAATACAGGTTTTTCAATAATAAAAATATGAATTACGCAAAATAGGTATTCTGTTTTCATTTCCTATGATTATACACTTCCGGCAGATGATGACTGAACTTTAGAGGACGGAAAAGTACCCAGGAAAATAGCCAGTTGTTATGGCCGACACCGGGGTTAACAGGCTGGCATAACTTAGTGAGTTTTAACAACGCACAACCGACGGACACGCCGTTGAATCTAATAAAAGTTGGTCAGCGTGAAACCGCGGCTTTAATGGGAGCCAGGGATCTCCCTGCGCGTCCACCGAAGGCGGCTGGTTCCAGCTTATTAAAAGCGAAATGGCCTTAATAAACAAGCTAGCAAAAGGTTTGTCGACGTCGGTCGAAACTAACTTCAACTACCCTCCCTGTTCGCTTCGCTCCGAAATGAGCGCAAAAAGCACTCGATAACACCGACAATTATATCATCTCGATTTTTATCCTTATTCAGTACCCCTCTATAGGCTAAATCGTGAAATTAATGATAAAGCATCTATTTCAAATGTGACCAAGTGTTTGTTTTACAGTTTATTAATTTCATGTAAGTGCGCGCGAGTTTCAGTAACGACGCATCTTATCATTGCGTCAAGTCTGACGCGCATGATGAAAAAAGTAAAACGTATTACCCAACGGAAAAACCAGCTCGTTCAATCATTCAACGTTATTATTCCATTAGCTCGACGACAGAAAAGTAATATCTTTTTACGGTATTTCACGCTGGCTCTAGTCCAGCTTGTTGATAAATCAGAACAAGTCGACATGGAGAAGTGCAGGTAGCAATTTTATCTGTGCATAAAATTCTACTCTCTAGCGGTTTCTCGCTTTTTCTAGAGAATCTTCGCAAGAATCCGCATTCGAGGCACATAATTCCTCGTGAGCGAATTCACCCTCACACGGCAATAGGCGCCATTTGCAAAGTCTGTCTTATATCCGCGTGTTGGTTAGATATTATTTTTTCGCCGGCGGCAAGGCGAGATAATAGTGGCAGCTGAAGCAAACGAAAGCATAATTCTGTCCGATAAAAAGCTTTTATTACCGGCAATTAGGATAAGCTTGCAGATACACCCACTCGTTCCCTATGTTTCCGCACGACATCGCCCCGCTTTTCCCTCGCCTCTTTCTCATTTTCCGTCAACGTTCTTTTGAGATTCAAAGAAGCTCGAAGATCATCTCATTAATAATAACGTTTTGCAAATGATCAAATAACTTAACAACGTTATATAATCATAATGAGAGTTACTAAATAAAAATAAACATAAAATTAATGTATTAAAAATATATAATAAAATATATATAATATATATAAATATAAATAAATATTATGTATAAATATGAAATTTTGTTTATCGAATATTCGTTTCGAACATAGTTTAATATTATTGTTTAAGTTTTTATATATTATATACCTGTTGCTTTGGTCTATTAGTAAATAACAGACCACACTGGCCTTTCATCGAGTGATTCTTCATTGCATTAGCTAATTTATGTATACCTTCTGCAATCTCGGTTTCCTTTGATTTTCCCAGACCCAGTGCAAATGGTCATTTTTCCTTCACAGCTCGGTTCAAACGTATTAATTGTAGTAATATTGTTTAATACTGTTGCCAATTCTTTTTCTATTTGACATGCATCTTCGTAATGCTTCCAATTGTACATCTTCAAATTTTTTCGGTGGCTTTCCATGCTCTTTATCATCCAAATCAAAATCATTGCTTCTGAATCATTTAAACCATTTTTCACACATGCTTACCGATAGAGCATGTTCTTTGTAAGCTTCCACAAGTAAACGATGACTTTCAGCTGCACTTTTCTTTAGAAAAAAATAATGAAATAAAACTTCCCGCAAATGACGTTTTTCCGGTACAAAATTTGACATTTTCAATGCGATAAAAATAATAGTTGTTTACACTTTAGTCAAATGAAATGTACTATGTTTTAAAGCTGCATATACACATTTCAAGTACATGTATTGCCAACTTTAAATAATGCAGCAGTATGACTATACCGTCATCTATTGAAAATCCGTAAAGTCATACTTGTATACCTAATATATAAACTATTAGTATTTCAGTCTGCACCAATATAAACGTATAAAACCAATATAAACACGTACAATGAAATTCACATTTGCGATATTTTACTTTCTTTGTAGCCTAATATTATATAAAAATCTGACATTTTTAATTGTATGAAACTTGTTAAAAAACATTATCGTCTTTTCATTTCTCTCGTTATTCAAGATCAAATGAGAGCTCGATTGAACCGATTTTGCTACGTGGGCCGTTAATTTGCAAAGTGCAATCGTATTATAATCGACCCGCAAAATAGCTATGTCTCATCCTATGCGGTAAACCGTAATCCATTGGGGACAAGGTGCTCGAAGACGTTTCCCGTTTGCGTCTCTCATTCTCCGTGATTGTTTCGTCGTGTTGCACAAAGTGCATTGCGAAGCGTTGTCCTCAAAATGCCACGCCGTTCGCCATTCGCGTTTATACTGCAATAATACTTTTGGCTCTGTTCCCGTGAGCTGCGCGAACTTGCCATTCGCAACGAGTTATCCTGGTGATATTTGCGCCCCTTTTTGTTTGTTTGTTGTACAGGGACAAGAGGCCGCTTCATGGAAGATGGTTGAGATTGGAAATTTTATCGTGCTTTCCGCTAAGCAGGTCTCACCAGACTAATTATGAAGCGGCATGCACGTAATAGCCCTGCGGTCAGTTACATTGAGGCTGTACTACCATATAATAATAACCCACACTCCGCAAAATTTTGCCATTTACGTAAATTACGTAATCCTGAATAAATAGCATTAACTTTATTCAAATTTAATCGAAGTGTTAGATATTAATTTTATCATTCAACCAACTACATTGATAATAATCGCTATTATGAAATGATTTTCTAAAAATTATTTACGATCAATCAGTATAAATCGATTAGCAAAGAAATTATTCTTCTTCGTTATCTTTCGTTAAAGTTTCACCTCAATAAACCTGATTGCAATTTCTCTCTTGCTAAACGATCAAGAATGATGAATTCGTTGAAAATTCAGTAGATCTGTTCATTTGATAAGCACAGCGTGCTAATTTCGCCTCTGTGGAAATTAAACGAGATTCTCGGATGACGAGAGCGAGCGTAATTTCAAACGAATCTCTACAAATGATACACTTTCCACTTCGGCGTACGTTGTTTCAGTCTTATTATGCATCTCTTCGTTCCTCGTCGGCAGCTTCACGTGGAGCCTGGCATGCTTGGAGGGGGTGAGTCGCAGTTATCGTTTGGCAAGGGCGCCAACCGCATCACCACTTTGACACGATGGCTACGTGCAGGCCTAATGGCTAGGCAAGTATGATAGCGGCGAGTCAGCGTTAGGTGAGGGTTGAAACACGAGGGGATGAAACACGACCGCGAAACGGAAGATCCTTCCAGGACCGCGAGAGGGCAAGGGTACTCCGTCCCACGCAATCTTGTGTTTCAGAAATCGCGAGTAATCCTCGTTGTCCTCTTTTGCATATCGCGACTTGTACTACGCGATTGTACGAATGGCGCAGACCCTATTTCCAGGAAAGATGCGCTTGTAAACTGTCGGACGCTTAAGTACGTCTAATAGCGCGGGAAATTGCCGTACGCCGAGACGGTTATTCGCCACAATTTCCGCCCGTTTTCGGCACATTTTCAGTAAAAGTTTTCGAGTTTTCATTTTAAATGTGTTTAAAATTGTCAGATATGAGTGTAAAACTAGAGTTTCTTCGAGAATGTCTGTAATAAGAAAAATGAACGTACTTTACTGTTATGGATACTTGTTCTTTATAAGTTTACATATAGAACGGTTCGTGACTAGTATATTAAATATCGAGCTTCTTATTTTTAATTGAAAATTAAAATCCTTATAAAAAATATCGAAAGAAGTCATTGCTTATTGTAACTTTTTAATTTTCAATCTCCGTGTCTTAGTATATAAGTAAACTCAGAATTAAAATTCCATTAAAATAAAGTCTATTTTTCAAATTAAATAAAGAATAAAGTTTCCTTATTTGCATTCCTTGAAGTTTAATTCGCAGGGAGATCTTGATTTTTCAACAGCTTGTTACAAAAGCTATTCACGTCTCGACATTCGCTATCGGCGGCTTATTCAAAGACGAATCTCAGCTCTTTCAGTTTTCACTATTCGTTTCTATTCAGAAAGTATTAATGACGGTTAATTTATTCGCGGCGTTAGTTTTATGGCGAACCGTCGAGTAATACTATAGCCTGTACGTGAAGTAGCCAGATCCACTTTCGGCAAAGCGGTTTCCGTCGCATTCGAGATGGTCTTAACGCGGATATGAGCGGGTAAACGACGCAGAGGTATTCGTCGTTATAGCGAACGGTACGGACCCAAGCAAACCGCAACCTCATAACTTCATTTGCCCCCGTAATACCGTGGCCACCGTTGTAACTTCTGCAAGCCGTGATGGCCGAATATATTCGCGCCCGCACGTATCTTAAGCTGGTTTAGAGAGGTAGAGATTATGCAGAGGAGGGATTAAGAAGCGGAGGATTCATCTAACGTGTTAATCGGACATTCGTGAAATTAGTTCTTGTTAACACCAGGTCGACTGGAAGTAAGACTAAAAGCAGCAAGAGTTTGCGAGGCTCGCTGCTATCTTGTAAAATATATCATCTAATCTAATGCAAGCAACGACATAGCAGGGACAATCTTCCGGCGTTTGTTGGTAAACTCTATATATTAATCCTGAAAATTCCTGGTGACGCAAGGAGGTGGCGATCCATCTCCTAGGAGTTAAATTTCGATAACGCGAGGAGATTTCAGATTACTTTATCCGGATTCCGAGCATCTGCTCGGAATTAGGACACGTTCGGGTTCGGAACTGAAGCGTGATTTATTTCTCGGTTCAAGATTCTTCTGGAAAGTGTCGTTCTATCAGCGTTACGTTGCAACGACAGCGCGTTTAAAGGGGCACATATTTTGCAGAACCATACTTGCGACTACAGAAGCTGATTGTCTTTCTGAAACGAAAAGATATCCGAGCTGATTTCTCAGAATTGATACATATCTTGTACAAATTCGCTAGCAACATCTCTACAAGATCGCTCTCCTTTTTATTCTGAGAAAAGAACGTTTCGTTCGTGAAAAACATGCAAGTTAGCTTGATAAACTCATTTTAATAAATTGAGCAATTTTTATTTCATTCGTGAAACGACATTTTCTTCGATGAAAGTATTCGCATTTATTTCAACATTTCGATGAGCTGTCGCTCAATGGTGTACAGTTGCTCGGTTATCCATTGAATTGAATATGTGATATAAAATAAGATAATATAAAAATAGATAAAATAAAAAAAACATAAAAATTATTTTCAGTAAAGTATTTCATTGAAAATTATTTCAAGCATCTAAAAAAATAATCCCTCAATTAAATTTTGAACTACAATAATTAGATCTGAATAGAATTTAACCACAAACAGACATTAAACGTCTTCCTTAGAATTAATTCGTGTAGCATAATATATTTCAAGTATATTATTTTCATCAAATTCAATATATGTATATTCAATATAGTTATTACATAAAATCTAATTTTTTTTTATAACAAAAATGTAACATTGATAAAAAAAATTCGTTGACGAATGTGATTCAATTAATAGGAAAATGAAAATGTTTTATAATGGATGTTCTATATAAAGCGAGACAATTAAATGTATGTTTTTTAAGGAAAGAAAGAGAGACACGATGCAGAGATGAAATATGCACCAAGTTAAGAATAAAATAATGCAATAGCTAGCTACCGTGCAATCAAACTGTTTGCAGAACGAAGCGCTACTCTCGCGCTATGAAGCCGAAGGTACACTTTCCATGTGTCGGAAAATTTATACTCAAACTTGGGTTTCGTTCCTACTCTATCTGTTCCTGTACTGCGCTGTTCGTTTACAGTTTCCAGTCGGACACTAAATCTATCTGCACAGTTAAATTCCGCTGGGCGCATGAAGACCAGTACGTTACGGATTCGGTACAATTTTAACGAGATGCTATCATAGTGTTCTTTGAAGAAATAATATAATCCTTGCATTACTGTATAAAATGCTACTGGTATAATAGAATAAAATGAAATAGTCGCTTTTGATTCTATTTATAAAAGCAATTTTACAAAATTCTAAACATATAAAGCAACCAAACCTAGAAATTCAAACCTAAAAACAATTACTGCAGTCACACATTTGAAAATTGGATTAAATAAGGGAAAAATAAAATTAATCGAGTTTGCTGCCAAAAATATATTTACTTATTTTTGTTAGATTGTTTGGTTGTGAAAAAAAACTATACGTCAATCACGTTAATTACTAAACGTGCAATGTAATAATTCGAGAATGCACGAGATGTCATCGGTTTTTGCCGTTTTTTGAAATAGATTTTTGATAAAAACGTATTAAAACCCCGGGTGACCAGTCAGCTGTCGCGCGAATACTTCGATTGCTGCGGCATTCCGTTTCCATTGCATGCACTATGGCCTACGCTACTCCATGAAAAATTCTTTGAAACAATCGACGCGTAAAAAAATCTGTGGGCGCTTTTTCAATGGCTCGTGAAAACTAAGTGACCATACGATCGAGTCGTTCAAATGGATTAAAAAAGTATCGAAAGAGCTAAAAATCTCTTAATGAAGATTTATTCCAAAAAAGCATTATTTAATGCTGTATTATCGTTTTATACGCGTTATCATCTTGCGGAGGGCGGGAGGGAACGAGTGAACAAAATCCGATTTGAAATATACAGTTAAAAATAATCCGATAACACGGATAATGACGGATCACAAATATAAGCGCGACGATACCTGAATCAATCGGCAATTATAATCGCACGCGTGGAACGATCATTATAAATGTAACTCGGTCGTTTCGTCACCACGCCGTAATGTTCCTAAACATATTTGCTATGTACACGTCGGTGGCATCGATTACGTTATGATCGTTAGAAAGACCAACGAGGAGGGGAAGAGGACCGGGAATATCCAGGACTTCCATTAATTCGACATCGACCTCGTTAATTACGCCGTAATAAGCGGCGACGGTGAAACGAAATGTAGACAATCAATTTATTCTGACCGCTTCGTCGTTTACTGTGTCCGAAGGATCGTTACCGTTAATGTATTGCACGGATAATAGGCTCGTTTCGCTGGATACTGGTGCACGTGCAAACGGCACCTGCACGTGTATCTCGTATTATTGGAAAATCATTGATTAAGTAGACACCGCGATATTATGTTACTCTTTAGTCCGCGTCAAGAAAATTTATTATTGTTGGTGAAAAGGTAGGAAGGTATGTCGATTCTGTATTCTCAAATTCTTAGAACTCGAGCTACGATCGTGTTAACGGAGAAGCGTATCGAAATATTTTATACGTGCTGACGAATCTCGCTTTGTCTTTTCCCCAGATGGAAGAGAAGCGTGACGTTTCGGGTTTATCTGAGTATTTTTACTTGAGATGATTTAAAAGTCTGACAAGCATAAACGTGTCTGAATTCAATCCGGAGTATTTATGTACAATATATGCACGTGGCTGCATCTTTACGCACGCTCCAAAACGCAGGACACAATTATTCACCCCTTCTTCAAGCCTCGCGTTCAAAAAATGCCTCGCGGATGTACAATTTAAATGCCGTAATCCGCTATCCAACGCTCGCGTTGACGACCTGTACATTAGGTAGTTACGCGAGTGCCTGTCGCATTGCGAGCTGCAACAAACACTTGCAATTTATGCAATTGTGTTCCATACTCGGTTTCCGCCATTGAACGTAAGCACTTTAAATTTCAAACGGCTTAACTCCGAGGGAACGGAAAAAAAGAGAAAAAATGGATAAAACAGTTTAGCATAAAAAATTAAATAAATTTAGCCGCAATCGTTCCGCCGAGCTTTTATGATTCTAATTACCATATTGACATTACGTGCGATCACGTAGTATCGGAAAGAAATAGCGCGCCTGCATTGGCTGTTACGATACGTTATATTATGGGAGGAATGATACATTACGTTTAGACCAGACGAGATTAATGCCTGCCACCACGATAGAATGTAAAATTTACTATTCACGCCAAAGTATCGTCGAACTCGACGTAATTTGCATTCGGTCATGCTAGATCCTGCGCGATACCGAGGCCAAAAAATGGAAGTGCCACGACATTAATTTTCATTTCCTCGCAAAAAGCGGAATTGCAGATAACGCACTGTGTGTGCTTTTCAATTAAACGGTGGCATATAACAACGCATCGAATACGTCCGGAAAAACCTTTTATCCGCATTAGAGTTGCGTGAGAACGTTTTGAAGAGAAAATGAGAAAGAAAGAGATAGAATAAAAAATAGAGAAGCTTTTTTTTCGCGTTCATATTTATGCGCGGATATGTGATCGATCCGAAAAGAAAATCTTTATTTCTCAAGTAATTATGGTTTCTCCAGATTAAAAATGCAACGAGATGTATTAAAAATGATTCATCTTCCCTCTTTACTACTCGCTCCTCCTCGTCGGTATGATGTTTTACGAGAGAGATACGCTCGTCGTATACTTCTCTCTACTGCTGCACATATTTATCGTTGCAAACGTCCTTAACCCTTATCCGGACGGTCTATTTCCCAAATTTGAACATATTGGTGTCGGTTTTTTCCAGAACGGTCGTACCGCAAAAGAATATTGCACGTATATCGACATATTTTCTTATAACAAAATTGTAGAAATACCAATATATGTATAGAACTAATATGTGTATTTATGCGACAAAAAAGTGCAAACTATTTTCTATTTTATGAAAATTACTGGGAAAAAAGTTGTGTCATGTTTTAATAAAAACTCTATATATCTATATATCTATATATATCTATATATATATATATATATATATATATACACCGTATGTTTTATTTTAATGGCCCCAGGTAAATATCTCGAAAGATATAGAAGATACGAAAAAATGTTTCAGACAAAAGTTGTATGGTTTCGAGAGGGACATAAGACGGTGTCATTAATTTGACCTTGAATAATTGTTTGAAAGTCACATAAAGGTCACTTTTAATTTCTTAAATGGAATCTCCTATTTCTCATTACATTTTCTTATAGCTTATCTCAAGAGTTTTTCAAAACATTGTAATAAAGTTATTTTTCATTGAGTACTTTTCGAGTTATAAAGGCTCGAAAGTTACAGTACCGCCGGTATTAGCATTACGCAAGCCATCGGTCGGGCAATTTTCGAGCCTTTATAACTCGAAAAGTACTCAATGAAAAATAACTTTATTACAGTGTTTTGGAAAGCTCTTGAGATAAGCTATAAGAAAATGTACAATTATTCAAGATCAAATTAAT
Source organism: Mycetomoellerius zeteki (assembly GCF_001594055.1). Taxonomy (NCBI): domain Eukaryota; kingdom Metazoa; phylum Arthropoda; class Insecta; order Hymenoptera; family Formicidae; genus Mycetomoellerius; species Mycetomoellerius zeteki. Next base: position 142,913 of record NW_017257106.1, read on the forward strand.
GACATCGTCTTATGTCCCTCTCGAAATCATACAACTTTTGTCTGAAACATTTTTTCGTATCTTCCATATTTTTCGAGATATTTGCCTGGGGCAATTAAAATGGAACACACGGTATGTATTTGATAATAAAAAGAATATGAAAAAATTTAAAATTTTGAAAATTTTTGTAGAACTTGTTACATGTAAATTCTTTTACGTTTTATGCTAGCTATTTATTAAATTATAAATCAGTGTTTTACATCGTATGCTACATATAGCAATGATATATTGTAATATACACCGACTCATTAATATAGAATCTGTACATAAATAAAATCAATATTTACATTATTACATATATAATCGTTATCTATACATATACCATATATATATATAAATTTATAAATTATGCTTCTCCCAAAGGCTGATAGAGAACAGAAAACAATATTTCCATTTCACCATTTATTTTTTAACAATATATATCGCATGTGCAGTCGCTAGCGATTGCAAAATCGTCGAAAGCCGCGGAAAGATTAAACATAAAACACTCTACGCAAAGTTCGACGGGATCCCTCCCGTGCTCCTCAATTAATTACCAAGCGGGGAATCGAAAATGCAGAAAGCCAGATCGTTTGCTCGGCTTCATCCGTCAAACGTTCCGAAAAGTTTTATTATCAAGACCGTAGTTAATGTAGTTTAAACCTCGCTCGCTCCACCGGGGTGCCGCAAAAGTTTCACCATCAAGCTAACTATTACAAGCTAGAAAACGAGATCCTCTGAGGAGCCGCTCGTGGTGGATAGAAGAACGCGGAGCAGGGATAAAGCACCGTCGTTGTTGATTCCTTTACTTAGGAAAAGAACTTTTATCACACTCGCGACGACTCGAATCGCGAACAATTATATTAAAGTCCTCGTTTACGAACGTGCAATTTGTGCGGATGGGAGAGAAAAGGGATTTGTGCTTCGTAGATTAGACTAAAACGGACTCGTCTTGCTTTATACGCGTTTAGCGTCGCTCCAATAGAACGGAGATTACTTTCCGTTCATGCTTAAGTCAAGGAAGCCGGATATGCTCTGCCGGATCGCGGTTCTTATCTATCATGATATTTGTGTCGCCGATGCGTTCCTAAATCAATATCGCATTACCAGGCAAATGTTATATACTGAATGGTAATACCGCGGTACGTCAATCAAATTACTTGTGGATCGCGTTACGCGAGCCAATCGACCGAAAACTGCATAGCATCGAAATTATCGCGTCGCCGCCCACGGATTTATCAAAATTTGTTGCACCAGCTGCGCTTTATTAATTTCGTTTTCGATGCTGAAGCGTGCCGGCTTGCGAGTGCGGAATTACGCTTCCTTGTTCATTTTTTTTCTGCCCTTCTGAATCGTTGGTTATTTCTATTAAAATCATGATGAAAATGAAAATCAAACAAGCGAAAAACTGAAATCGTATATACGTAGATAGTTTAGTGTCGCCTACGAAAATTTTTCCAACAAATTTTTGTTCTAATAGTAATTATATTAATAACAATGTAATGTTTGCTTTTAGAGCAAAATTATTTCATCTCAGCAGTAAGATCTGCAGCTACAAAAGAAGAAATTAAAACAAAATATAGGATAGATAATATTATTTGAGATTTTAATAATATCATTTATTATATATATATGTATACGTTAAAAGATAAAATATACATATATTTAAAAAACAAAGAGAATTTCGATCGTGATTAAGAATTTTTATTGCTCTATTTTTACGCCAGCTAATTTAAGCAATTACAAGATTTTCTACTATGTACATCTGCACGGCGTCAGGTTAAAATAAGTAAATATAAAAATTTGCCTAAAAAATTCAATCTAGATGTTTAAGTAATTTAATACGAGGCGGAGAATATGCAAAGGTTGCCATCACGTCAACTGTCAGGAGTAACGTGTCAAGTCAACTCAACTTAATCATTAAGTAAATAAGCTTAGCGTTTAGCGCGCGAACTTAGCGCCAACTTTACTCAATAAATTAAAGTCTGTGTTCCAGATACGAGGCGTGAAGTTTCCACGCGAGACACCCTCAACGAGTAGTTACCTCATCAAAGGCGGTAAGCAGATTTATGATTGAGCGAAGATCGCTCATAAATAACGAGTGCGATGTAGCGCCCAACAATCCGTCTAGTCGTCATTTAGCGAGCATTTGTCGAAGCACGCGAAAATTGCAACTTCGTATCCGGAGCGGCCAAACATCATTAATGTTACATTCGTCTCATCGTCGGCGAAAACGTTATAACGAGAGATCGCGAGGTGCAATCGAATATGCGATAAACCCATACCTCTCCTTGGTCCACTCAATTTTTCCTTCCGCCGCCCGCGCCGTCATCGCCGACCTCGTTGTGCGCGCACGCATCCTCGAGCGATTTATCGCACGCGTGTTTACCTCCGAAGCGCCCGTATTCTCACTAACACACACCCGCATACGAGTATGCAGAAGCGCGTGAACGCGTGTCTATGCACGCCCGTGTCGCCACTGCGCTCTCACGACTCACGTGTGGACACGCGGCGCACGCACATCCACCTATTCGTGCACGCTTCTACGATTTTCGAGTGGTGGCACGTATATATGTATATGTATACATATATACGAGCAACGGCGAGGGTGGATTTCCTGTGGGCATGCGTACAACTCGCGGAATGACGGCAGTAGGGTGGAAATCGCGGAGGTTCGAGGGTACGAACGAGGGTGACACCCTGCAGTCTGACGCGGGACTTCGACCCCCGCGCTTCGACGGGGATGAAGTGACGACTGGTGGCGACTGGTGGCGACTCGATCTCTTGATCTCTCGGACCCGCAGCCGCTCGAGATTCGCGAGCAGAATTCGGTGCGCGAGTTCGTGTCGCGATGGAGATACAAGAGGAGAGTCGTGTATTGCAAATGCAGATACCTTAGTTATTTTTCGAGCATTTTCATTGGGGTAATTACGATCAATTAAGACGACTCGATAAAAAACATTTCGAAAAAGAAGACGACGGATCTTTGTGTTCGAACAATTTTATTTTCGCGGTAAGCTAGAAAATTCACGTGTAATGCGAAAGTTTTCGCGCGGAAAGAATAGTCTACGTATCGACTTCGGTAGTTGAAACACGGTTTCATTTCCTTTTTCTTGTTCCCTTTTCACGATCTTTTCGAGTTATCAGATTCACGAGAGAGATATGCTAAAGAAAGAAAATAAAAATAAGGCAACGCGGTTCGAAAAGTCACCGTATTTCTTTCCATTCAATCACGAGGTGTAGGAAATTTTATTTGCGGAAGAGAGCGCATCGGAGCGGAAAGACCTGTCGATCGCATACATCGGGGGACTGTCAAAATATAAATTGGAGTACGTTGATTTCGGAAAGTGGTCATGCCTCTGTTGCGAGTGTTTCGTTAATTAACATGGGAACGGAAGCAGAGAAGGCAAGAGACCGATACAGGAATGTCGCGGAAGGAGGAGCCGACGGGGAGGGGGAGGCAGAGTCAGTCATGGTAAGTCGATTACTTCGTGGTCGATGATCAAACGTCGCTTTCATTAGCCACGGTCTCGGTTGCTGCGGTTAAACATTCCCGACACTCTCATCGACCAACCTTGAATCAAAGATTCCATTACACGGCAGAATTAAACGCTCGTTGACGTGAGTTTGCCTTTTTATCTTTCACTTATCTTGTAACGTCATAAACGGATGTAAACATGTTCCGATATTCCATAACGCAATAGTTATTAAAGAAAGGCGAAGCTTAAATTGAATGACGTTTCAACTAAAATGTCAGATAAATGTCGTTTTTTTATTTATTTATTATTTCTTTCGCGCGTCTGATAGAGAGAGAGAGAGAGAGAGAGAGACTGCAGCGATATTGAAAAATGAACGAATCAAACGAAATGAACTTTCGTCGCAATTGTAAATTAACTTCCCTCGCATTGCACGGAGTCAAACGTTTTCTTCGATACATTTTGCACGTAACGCGCAATATTGCGTCAGAAATGCCACAAGAATCGTGCGCGTAATCGGTCATTAAAGTTCGAAACACGGAATCTTGGACTTGAAAGCGTCGAAAGACGGTCGCCACATTTCGTTCCACGCTATTGATTTAACGTGTAACTTTGCGCAGTTTCCAAGGATTTACAAACTGAAATCGCTCGATCATTTGTCGTCCCGAATACCTTAGCAAATATAACGTTGGCGACAGTCAAACGCTGCAGGGAGGAATTCGGTCGACTCTCCGACGCCCGCCGTCGGCGACGCGACGAGGCGACTCGTATCGACTTTCACCCTAGAGAAAGAAAGCGCGCCCTTTCTCTATCTGCAACTTTCTCTATCTCCCCCGCCGGCACTTTATTCGGGATCAAAGCCTTCTATCCGACGATTGCGAGCGCTCGGGCGGGTGTAACTTTACGTCTCACCGAGCTTTCACTATGCACCAAGTCCCAAACGTAATTTCGATCGTCTTACGGCGCACGAACTATATCTCGATCCGTATTACGTAACGACTCTTAATGCGCCGTAACTTGCGACTAGCGCGTAGGATTCCGCGAGAATTTATGGAAGCTGGAACTTCAGGCTAATTTGTAACATTACGTGCGAGTACGAGTTACGTGCTCTTGCTCGGTAATCTTGATTCGTGCGTTCAGATTATTTTTTTACACGTAGAAATAAATTTAAGCAAAATTTAGAATAAAATAATTACTATTTTTAAAATATTCAAAACAATAAAGCAATGCAAAACGTATAAATACGGAAGACACGAAAATATAGGACAGCTCGTAACACTGGGCATATTCGTAACTTTAACGTAACTCTGCGCGAAACTATATAAATTCAAAGAAAAATTTATTACGTATGCGGAAGATATAAAAGGATATATGTTTTTATAGTCGTGAATTCTCCATTTCCTCGCACCGAAATGGTGACTTGTTTAAAAATATCTTCGACATCTGATACAAATAATAAAAATCAATATATCATGTTTTTCAGCGAAAATGAAAACATATTGAAATATCTACAACCGTAAACTGAAATATCGTTAATTAAATATTTATAATTAAATGTAATATGTAATGTAAAGAGATAATTAATAGATCACTTTTATATAAAGAAAAAAGTTCTATCGATATTATAATATAATATAAATAATATAGAGAGTGTCGTTGCGCTTGTCTTAGCACCGAGATACAATCTCCAGATATATACATAATATTAATAATTTTATATAATATGGTATATATTATAAAAATATATCTGTAAGTGTTCGTAGTTGCAACAAAGAATAGACTTGTTTTACCTTTCATCCAAGATATGTTATATTTTAACTTGTAATACAATCCCACATCTAACTAGCCTGGACCACAACTTCGCAGAAGGCGATAGTTTGGTGAAATTTGTGACTGTTATGAGGTTGTACAAGCCGCTCGGTCAAAAGCTTAATTCAATTTTCGCGGTTCGAAGAACCTGTTCTCCGCGAGATACACCTCCCTATGCTCTCTCATCGATCGTTTCGTAGAGAGAACATCTTCGTCTTTGTTGTCATCTCGTCCATCTCCGAGTAGCGAAACGCTCGCGGAAGCGCTTTCTCGCACCATCGAATTTCGAGGAGTACGATTTACGACGTAATTCCGATCGCTCTGTGCGCGCTGCGTAATAACTTCGCATCTTGGCGTAATATCACAGACGAACAATTTTATCTCGAGATTTGTAAAACTGTCAGCTATCTACCTATACGAACACATTTTACGATTGCAATTATATTTCATCATATAATGATAAATTATCATATAATGATAAAATATAATTTTGTCTCAAAGTATTCTGTATCTCTCCTTATCCGATTTAGTCTATAAGTTCTTTCTCTTCTCCTTCGTTAACAACGTGAAAAGTATTTTTGAAAAGGATTCATCGGCTAAAAAATAATTCAACAAAAGTGGAGTAACTTGTATATTTCCTTAATAAATAATCCAAGGGGGTAACCACTTAATGCAATCGTGAATCCTCGAAATCATTATAAAATTCATATGAAATCTCTATGTATAATCCGATAATTACATATGCAACCACAAGAAATCATTGTATAATATTAAATAAAATCGTATATTTTACCAAATGACTTCATATGTAGTGAAAAAAATTAGTTGTAATCAGATGAAATCATATAAAATTAAATAAAATCATGTAATCTGTGGGACAATATTTCAGCTAGTGGTTATTCCCTTGAAATAATCTTAAGTTATCCTTTTTGCGGCTAATGCAATTGGAATTTTTCGAAATAATTTTCTTTTGTTCCAATTTATGTAATTCTCTTCGTTACGAGAAGATGCGTTCTATGACTAATTGCGTCGCGTTAACATTTAACAGTTAATTCCACAAAGTTTTTTGCTAAGGATTATCACAACCTTTCGATCTGCCAGGCAAAGTAGCTGGGGATGCGACTTCACGCCTCAACGGGCTTCCAACCCCGGCGAAAGTTGTCAAGCACAATTTCATTTGATGAAAGTCGCCACTAAATGCGTGACAAGAGGTAATTTTTAACGCGAGGAAGCCATTACAACGAGTAATTTCCGTAACGAAAAGTCCTCGTCTGACAGAGGGATACTATTCCGTTCGAAATTTCATTCATGTAGAGCAAGAGACGATTTAACAATTTTTTTATTATACAAAGTGATTAAATAATTTAAAAAATGTTTATAAAAATCAAATATGAATTATAAAATGCACAGTTAAATTTTAAATGTTATACTGAATGCTCAGGGATTGGATTTTTTCTTTTGTCGATAGTTTGTGTGTGTGTGTGTGTGTGTGTGTGTGTGTGTGTGTGTGTGTGTGTGTGTGTGTGTGTGTGTGTGTCTGCAGTATTATTAATAAAAGCGGATAAAACGTATGAAGACGAGTCTTCATAAAAAAATATATACCATACGATATATCCATATGTATGAATTTATTTAATTTTTCCTCTTTTGCTGTTAATACACAATGGATTATAGTGCTTGAAAAATAACTATGTTTCTTTACTATAGTGTTATCACTTTCGTCATAATAAATTGATATTCTGCCAATACGAGGACTTCAAGAAAAAGAAGAAAAAGAAGAAGAGATAATATAATTTCTACATGAATTATATAAGTCTGACAAAGATACTAATTGAATCACCATGTCTAATGATAATTTTGCAAGAAATATGGCACTTCAGCATCGTGTATTCAAAGTACAATGAAAAAATATTTAAGTAATATCGTATAAAGGTAAAGTTAGAATGTTAAATACAATCATCTACGAGCAGTTGCTATCTACTTCGTTTCAGTCACACAAATTTGGTTAGTTTCACCGCAAAATGGTTAAATTCCTCGTTTAAAAGTCTCTCGTGCACATTTCCTTGGCTGTTAGGCAAAGGATTGTTATCATACTCTCTCGATCTACCCCGCAAAACTAGCTGCGGATGTAACTTCGCGCTTCATCGAACTTCTTCCAAAGGGCACAAATCCCCGACGTAATTTCAGCCAGAAACGATCACATCTTAATATGTATTATATAGTGACTTTTAACGCTGGCGAAACGTACAACCACGACAGAAAGTTTTAGTCAATATGTAGAATGGCATCGGTACAGGAAACTACGATCTGTTTGACCAAAAAGTTAAATTAAACTACATCATAGTATATGTTACACGAAGACTCAACTTGTTTTCCGACTTTTTTCCGACTTAGATATAATAATTAAATTAATTTTTAATTAAAAAAACTCGTTTTAAATTCATTATAGATTTTAATTGAATAAACGTAATTTAGATCAGTTATTATGAGTTCGCTTAATTATAAATTATCTGATATTTTATATCTGATGAAAATGTATCTGATATTTATACAAAGTACGATTACTAATCAATTATTCCGAAAATAAAAGAAAAAAAAGTTGTGTCTAATAGATTTTAACTGGCAAAGTTGTCATTGTAACCGATCATGATTGATCATTTAGTCATTTAATAAAAACAAATAAAAAAGAAAGTAAATATATGCATCTTTAACTTTTTTTGTTTTCTTGGACGCGCGCGCGCGAGTAAAATTATAATTTATTGAATAAAAATAAATTAAAATTTAATTATAAATTAGCGCGATATATTTTGCACGGAGGAGCATACGAATTATGTGAAAGAAGTAAAATAGAGTAATTACGTTTTTCTTTACTGATTACAACGATATAGGTATCTCAAAATTGACATTTGGAAATTCTATATCGATTCTCAGCCACCGGAGCAGAATAGTTGAAATTCAAACGCCCGCCATGCTTTGCTTCTTTTGTTTTCCTATAGTGATTTTCGAACACGAATTTTTCCCGAATTTTTTTCGCAGATTGGAAAAAAGTTGTGTCAGATTTGAAAAATTCCGCATACATTTTATAGCAACGAAATGAAACAATAAAAGTTTGAAATTACGCGTATTTAGAACATTATTTTACAATTGGAAGATATGTACAGATAAATATGTAAATGATGAATAAGTAGATTTAACATGGTCGAAGCAAGTGTACCAACTATTTGAAATGTTGAATTTAACCTGTATAAGTATTCAGAATTTCTAATGTTCTCTGTTATAATATCCGAGTCGGTATTTTAACCTTCATGTTCGACATACCATAGTTCATTTTTATCGTTGTTTGTTTTTAAAAACTCCCTGCGTAAGAGAGTTTTATTCGATGTACGGTATAAGATGTATTTGCACGTACATAAGTAAGGACGCAGAGACTTTGTGCAACTTCGTACTTCAACAAAGTCATAGTTTGACGTATAGGTAACAGTGGAAACATGATAGATGAGACAAGAATCGAAAGTTCTGAATGTTTCGCTGCACCGGGTACAACATTTTCGAAGCTCTTAAATCTTAAATCTCTGAAATACTTAAATATAGGTATTATACAAATTTTATCTAATATGTACTTAATGATATATTTATAATACGAATATCAACGGCGTTTCAATGTAAAGTATCGTACTTTATCTGCTTTAAAAATGCATAACGGAAATATGGATCAAGAACTTAAAATTATTCCTTGAAAATTGGACGTAATGCGACTGACTTTACAAAGCTATTATTCAGGAATAAGAACTCCGCCAAGTACAAACTTCGTCCACACAATACTTCTTAAGAAGCGTCACGAAAATTTATTCCTCAAAATTCACAGCCAGTAGACTATACGACGGCTAAACCCAACGGTTTAACATAGATCGTTGACCCACTTTTTACCTTCATTCGAGACTTGGTGTGCGTGGCGGATCAAAGGCTGCGATAAGAGCGAAGTTTCGTGACTTTTTGTTTGTGTAATTTATATATTCGTATATGTTCACATTTTTACCTGGGAAAGTTTTAGCAAAGTATGAAGGGCAGTTCTGCTGAAGTCCGAAATGTAGTTAATTGAAAGAAGATGGAGGATTCCGCAAAATTTCTTCTCACGATCATACACTTATAATCGAGTGTTCCGCGAGTTTCCAAATTAAAAGTTGTTAATTTGAAACGTAATCAATCTTTACTTCGTTATAAGTCGATTATTCCTTTCTCGACGCAGTGCTCGCAAGAACTTCACATTTCGAATATTACATTGATTTCATCAGAATTCAGACTTTCCGTAAGAAAATATTTTGATTTGTCCCAAATTAGCAATGTAAACTAGAACGTTACCGATTCTATGCCGTAGAGGCGTATCTATTGTAATCACAGCTTTAAGAGAAATTGCGTGTCTCTTTGGAAAAAGGAGAGCCATATCTTTTCTAAATCTTCGCACAATGTGGAGTGAAAAGGGTTAAAAAGATGCAGTTCTCTCGCGTTATCATATTTCTCTTTGTAGATATTATTTGTTGCGCAGACCGCGTGTATACGACGCGGTCTCATAAAATACGTGTGACACGCTAAAATAACGACTGCACTCTTGCAGGTCATTGTGTGAGCGCTTATGTACGACCGGCTGACGCGAATACTTTTTTGTCCACGAATGTTTTATATGTAGTGCTCATTGCACATTTCCTATCAAGCAACAGATTCATACGAGTCGTTAAATTGCAACCCGCATTTATAAAAAGCAAGAGATTCATACAATCTTATTATACTGAACATTCTTATTTCTGTGCTACTTCCGAAAACTTTATAGGCGAGACATGTAAATTCTCGGCAAATTTTCTTCCGCAAAAATATAAAAATCCTCTAAGCCATATTATTAAAAAAAAACAATATTTACAAAAATTTGGTATTTTAAATGTCAGTGAAAGAATGTGTCTTTAAAAATTTAAATTTTCCTCTTTTCTAATCTATCCATCCTTACTATTTAATGAATATTCAAGTATTCTAAACGTTAATTTCTTTGATTTTAAGATAATATTATTTACATACTCTATTAGAATTCTAGTCGAGTTAACCTTATATATTATAAGAACCTGGATTGGTTGATGTAAGGTAATCCTAAATAAGGTACACCTAAGAAGGTTCTCATCAGATTTGAGTATGGTTGATTTTTGTAAGCTTAAAATTAGTTTTTATGTTATAAGCACCTGGTTTGGTTGATCTAAGATAATCCTAAATAAGATACACCTAAGAATGTTCTCGTCAGGTTTGGGTATGGTTGACCTCATTTCTATAATACGCTGCCACGCCACGAGATGGACGCGTTACTCGTAAAAAGAAAACGTCTACAAGTTCCAGTGTTGCGCTTAGATAATTAAAAATTATCTAGATATAGATAAGATAAATCACATAAAAATGTATCTTAGATAAGATGAAGATGATTAACTTTACACTAATCTAGATAAAAGATGAAATTAAAAAATTTTTATCTAGATAATTTTTAAGATAATTTTGTTTTTAACTAACTATTAGGCAGTAAAACGATTTATGCTCAATTTCTTTACCTCTAGATAATTATCCAAGAGATCTCTCAGAATACAATGGAGATATTTCCTGGATAAGGTTATCTCCGCAACTTTTATCTGGAAGTGAAGAAATTGGGTATTAGGATACAAAAAATGTATTTATATTTTCATTAATCTTTATTTTTTACGAATAAAAGTTTTTTGAATATTTCTTCTAACAAACGGTTTCTACGTGGAATTAATATTTCAAAATATCGTTCAAAAATAAAAAGGCGCTCTACTGGCGCTGGCAATGATGTGTCATATTTAAAAAAAAATTGTTTGACATGTGGATACAAATTAAAAATATCTAATTCCTTAGATTTATCTTCTAAATATGAAAGTACTTCAATGTGAATTATGACTGATGATACTAATTTTAGTTTTATCTATATCATAAAAAAATTCTCATCATTACTACTACTAGAAGTTATATAGAAATTTGTTTACAATACTCTTCTACAATCTTAGTTAATTTGAAAAAGATTTTATCTAAAATAAGATAAAGATAATCCATATTCTTAATAACCTAGATAAAGATAGGATAAAGCCATTTCTTCATCTATATAATTATCGAGATAATTTTATCTATTGTAGATAACAGAAAACATTGACAAGTTCTATAAGAAGACGTGCAAGTCGATTTGGATAATCTCCTAGAGATTATAAATTTCCTTCAGAGTATACCTACCTTCTGGGTCTCTGAAATACAGGGTGGGCCATCTAACGTTTTCAATTTCAACTACCGATTACTTTGATTTTGGCAACACTTACATCATCCGTGTTATGAGAGAAAGTTAGTTTTATGTTTGACATTTACAAAATGAGTCGCTTTTCGCTTGAACAAAAGTGGGAAATATTGAAAACATATTTCCAAAATAGTGAGTCTTCTACTGAAACTGTAAGAAAATTACAAAAAATTTTTGGTAAACAAAACGTGCCTTCAAGTCAGTATGTGAATCAATTTGTGAAGCGAGTTCGTGAAACTGGATCGTTGTTGGATAAAACAACACGTTCTCGTGCTCCTACAGTGCGGACAGCTGAAAACATTGCCACTGTTGCTCAGAGTGTTAGTGAACAACCATCAACATCAACTCGTCATCGTTCTCAAGAATTGAACATTTCTCGCACTTCTTTGAGGAGAATTTTGCATAAAGACCTCGGTATGAAGGCTTACAAAGTTCAATTAGTCCAAGAACTGAAGCCTCATGACCATCCGTTGCGTTTCCGGTTCGCCCAATGGGTTGAAGATCGTTTAGCCGAATAATCAGCCGAAATACTGATGTTGGCCGCCTAGAAGCTGTGACTTGACTCCATTGGATTATTTTTTGTGGGGTGCCGTTAAAGATAAATGTTACGCTAATCATCCAGAGACAATTGATGCCTTGAAACACGAGATTGAAGTTGCCATTCATGAAATTCAAGCTCATACAATCGAAAAAGTACTTCAAAATTGGGTTCATCGTATGGGCTACTGTAAGGCCAGTCGTGGAAGTCATTTAAATGAAATTGTGTTCCATTCTTAAATGTCAAAGTGCACTCTTTTGAATACAAAAAAAAATTTTTTTAAATACCAATGCGTTTTATTTTTACAGCTAAATGAAATTGAAAACGTTAGATGGCCCACCCTGTATAAGGACGATTTTTGCTTTTTTTGGAATGTAATGCTAAATTGATAGCATTTGAACAATTCCCAACTTAGAAATTTATCCAGTGATTTTTGCAAGTCTTAGCCAGGTTAATCTTATTTCATTATCAGGTCCTGATAAGATCCTTGTCAGGTTCTCATCAGGACCTGATGAGGCTATCCGGATAAGGACCTGACTACTGTGTTGCGTTACATGACTGATCAAGTCCCGATGAACTTACCTTATCAGGACCTGATAACGAAATAAGGTCAACCAGATTAGGACCTGTTAAAATCCCTGGATAAATTTCTAGTCTGGTTATTATTTCATCAAACAGTAACGTCAAAGTCCTGTGTATACCATAATTCTTGTAACGAAAGAAGATAAATAGAATATTTCGAATCTTTATTTTACACGAACAAAAAATATTATTTATTTACTTTCGACATTTTTAATTTTACGCTAACTTAGCAAATTCGATAAAATACAGAAAAGGATTGATGATCAGAGTTAACAATGAGATAATTGCGGCGAATTCATCGTGGCTAACACTTGTATGGAGATGGACGAACGAGCGACGCTCGAATCGCACTTGACCCGGGAAATCTGATTTTCGCAAATTCGCTCTGTAGTATCTACCAGACGGAGATACCCGACATGGAAGAACCCACGAAATTCGATTTTCGGGATTTGTGTACAGGTCATCCGAGCTAAAAGCGTGAGCTACCGAGTTAGCGAATAAGCGCTCAAAAGGAAAGGCAATTGGGAGAGATATCTCTGAATCCTACCTATCATCTCTAGACAAGAACAAATATGTATTTACTGAAACTGTGATGCTATAGGTCCTTTCAAACAGAGAGTCAATAAGTTAAAGCACGCGAACTGTTGGATTGTGCATGAATATCTTTCTTGTTAACAGCATCAAACGGCAAGAAACTTACTTATTAGCAAGTTTGGTATTAAGTGTATAAATTGAATTTAAATAATTATATTTACGTGATAAAAAATTTATAAATAAGTTGTTTTTAAAATGAACTACATAGGTGTTAAAATATTATAACATAATATAGCTATGTATAGTAATGTTAAAAAATTATAAAATTATTATGGATATTCAATAATTATTTTAGTAAATGAAAGTTTGACGTATTATGCCTGATTGGTTTGTATTCGAAATCAAAATTATCGTTTATAATTTAAAACGAATATTATATTATATACCTTGCCGAAAGTTCAGAACTCACTTTAAACTGTAATTTTCAGACTGACAGACATTGTAGCGTAAACTATACGTGACATATGTTGTAGTCACAGTTAATATCTGAAATTAAATACGAATTTGCTAGGAGTTTAATTATGCGAACTACTAAATACACTCTACGTCGACCCGTCGTGCTCGTGAACACGTCACTAAATCGTCGGTCATACGAAGCATATTAATTTACGTGGGGATCGACCACATGATTCTGATCCAGCAATTACGTAGATTCATCTCGTCACTCGTACTGCGACGGCTCGCACCGTCGACTCACGGAAATCGTTAACCACTCGCTCACTCCAAACTACAAGTGTATGCAAAATTTACCATTGCGTCCTCTTAGCATTTTCTCTCCCCGTTCATTTTCCCTCTTTTCCGCAGAAATTCTTGTCGAGACTCTTGAGGATGCTCGACTCTACCGCTGAAAAATAGGCCAATTAAGGCAGAATGCGAATAGAAAAGATTGTATACCATTAGCGCATAATATCCTTCAGAATTTACCGCGTTAATAAAGCACAGTTTTATTCGTAGTTTATATGTTCGATTACGTTTATTGTAGTCAACTTGCTGAGAGAGAGAGAGAGAGAGAGAGAGAGAGAGAGAGAGAGAGAGAGAGAGAGAGAGAGAGAGAGAGAGAGAGAAAGAGAGCGAGAGACAAAGCTTTTTAAACGAATAATGATAATTAGTAAGCAGTGATATAAATTAAAGCTGACGCAGAAATTAAAGTTAAAATTAATGCGGCTGGTGTAGCACTCCTTTAGTGCAAAGTTTTCAAGAGAAATTTCCATTTAAAAAGCACACAAAGATATCAAGAAATATCATACCGCAACGATTACGAACTGGAGGCGTAAATAAAAAGCAAATATAGCGATGTGGCTAGCAAAATCCAATCGACAGAGGTCCCTTGTCGATTCCAATAATTCGGTTTGCTACCTCACATATCCTTGTATATGTATATACATACATATATATCGTTTCACGATATGATTGCCAAAATCCATGTTATATGTCTTAACATGCAACTGTTATACAAATTTTATTATTTGCATCATATTGATGATGTTAATTCTACAAGACAATTTAAAAATATTGTAAATTGTCAAAACAGACGTATTCGTTGATTTTTAAATAACGTCAAATAAAGAATTCCGCGTAACAAAAAATACATGTATAATAAGAATTATATATATATATATATATATATATAGGGTAATTCCGGTATATACGCCGCAC